>NC_086444.1:1090364903-1090964903 GCF_028390025.1 Pseudophryne corroboree
CCCTGTACACCTACCATATATATATACTTCCCAAAATCTCAAAAGCACCACTCAGACCCTGGGAAGGCCTAATATTGCTGGCACCAACAGTTTAACCTCAAAGCTCTCTTCACTATTGACTCATTTTTGCAACCTCTTGTGATTAAAAATCATTCATATCTCAAAGACACTGGAGACACCTTGATCAAACTAAAACATTTTGCTTGGAAAGAAAACAGAATATTAGCTTCTGCTGATGTAACCTCACTCTAAACTTGTATTGAACACACCAAAGGATTGAAAGCCATAGCTTGTTTTTTTTAACACATCAGATTATTCCCCCGGAGAAAAGAAATTTCATCTTGAATGCTATAAAATTTACTTTAGAGAATATTTTTTTCTTCTATAATGGCAAATTTTTCCTTCAATGTATGGGATCCGCCATGGGGACAAAATTTGCCCCAAGTTATGCCAATCTCTTCATGAGTTATTGGGAAGAGACCCACATATACAATGGCGTAATTTGGGGTACCAGTCTATTAAAATGGCAAAGATACATTGATGATGTCCTACTCATGTGGGAAAGTACCGAAGAGGGTTTGAATGCATTCTTCTAAGAATTGAATACTAATAATTTTAATTTCAACTTCACAGTTACATACAACAAACAACAAATTAATTTCTTAGACCTCACTATTTACATAGAAAACGACATCATTCAGACCAAAACCTTTCAGAAACCAACCAATTACAATACATATATCCCAAAAGATAGCCAACATCATGGATTATGCTTAAAAGGGGTGGTATTCATGTGACCGGCAGTCGGGAGACCGACAGTCACATGACCTTCTCCAGCATCCCGACCTCTCACTATCCCGATGGTCGGCATGCCGACCAACAGGGACTATTTCCACTCGTGGGTGTCCACGACACCCATAGAGTGGGAATAGAACCCGTGGTGGCTGCAGGTCGTCACCTAGCCCGCAGCGTGGTGAGCGCAGTGAGCCCGGAAGGGGCAAGCTGCACTCGACCCTCCCCGCCGGGATCCCGGCATCGGTATGATGCCGGGATCCCGGCGTCGGTATGCTGACCAGCGGTCTCCTGACCGCCGGTCAGCCATACTACACCCCTTAAAAGGAGTCCTAAAAAGCCAGTTTCTCAGAATCAGATGAAACTGTAGTAAAGACAAGATTTGTAGAGAACAAATGACAAACATGAAACATGATTTTATAGAAAAAGGTTACAATGAAAAAACTTTGGACCAAATCGTGGAAGAAAGAAAAAGATAGAGATTCTCTCCTATAGCCAAAAATTAGAACAACAAACAATAAAGAAAAAATACAATGGGCTCTAATTACAGAGTATGATGCCCAGCACAAATCATTGGAGAATATAGTCAGAAAACATTGGCACCTACTTTAACATGATCCCACCCATAAGAAAATAATTCCTGACAAACCTACATTTATTTATCAAAAATCTAAGAATCTAAGGAATCAGTTTGTCAAAAGTGCCCTTCCTATGATATAAAAAAAAAACTCCTAAGCACCAAAGGATTCCACAGATGTAAAAACAGGGGAAAAGTTTCCAGCCACCAAGACTGTTTAGTCAATTAGGCTTTCAATTATTTCTATAGGTCAAAAAGCAGCTCCCAACAGAGCAGTACTTTTCTGCCCACTGCTAAACAATACCACAAGATAAGACCAATATATCAGGGAGCGCATAACATTTTGTTTATTACAATTCAAAACACATATATGAAAAACACACTTCAATTACACACATACACAGATGAATAAGATAAATTAAGAATATAATTAAAACAAGGTTCTCTTTCTCCTCTTCTCCAGCGGAAAAATAATTTATAAGTAGTATAGGCAAATTCCTTTGGTTAATCCATACACACAAATAAATACTCTGATTTATATCCGATTTTAGTGGATTAATTCAAACAGAGTCTCATATATTCATTTATCCATAGAGATCATGTCTCTTTCCAAATAATTAGCAGCCAGAGTATAAATGTCCTGCAGCTGTTAAGGGGCAATCGAGAAACACCTTTTATAGGTTAATTGTCTGTAGCATTATATTTCACTTCACTGCTCTTGTAGCCGATGCCCGCAATAGATCAGGTGCAGTGATGGTGTCAGTAGGTAAAATAATGGTGAGGGGAGAGTGCTGTATATCGTCTTGGCCACAGGTAATACTTACACTCCCGCTGTCACCTCCAATGCCCACACTACAGGATCCAATATACTCACAGCCAGAAGGTGGTTTGTTTGGCAGTACGGACCTCACAGCTTGGTCACTCTCATGCCTGTCAGTCTCTCCTACAAGCTGGCGGAGTATAAAATATAATGTCCAGTGTTGGATGGATCCGCTGGAGATATAATGAATCAAAGTACAGTATGTAATAGCCCCATTCTTACGCGTTTCTCCGCTAGTGTTAAGCTGCAGTTTCATCAGAGGATTCAGTCTGGGCTTTCCTGAGCAATTTTTATTCCAAACTGGACCAATCACAAGCGGAAGTTTTGAGTATTTGCACATGTTAATTAACCTTTCCTGCTCAGCTGTGTATGTGAACACTTGTTAAAAACGTATCAATAGACCATACTAGTTAAAACAAAACAAACTTGGTGGCTACAATTCTATTAAATGCATGTACATACAATATAATAATAAATAAAAAACACATTGTTTCAAAAAACCGGACTCATTAATAATAAATAAAACAGGAGATAAACGTTTCTATTTGTTTATATGGCCTCTGTTATAGTGTAGTGGTCTTGTGGTATTCCACAGCTGCGGCCTTTGTATGGGCTGTAGGAACATTAAAGATCTAACCACTAAACATACTGAAATACGAATCAATATTATCACCTTAAAAATAAAGGACTTTATTACCTGCAGTACCCCTAATGTGGTCTATTTAGTGTAATGCTCATGCGGCCTCGCATACATTGGAAGAACAACCAGACCACTTAAAGTCCGCATCACAGAACACCTGAGAAACATAAAAAAGGACTACCGACCCACCATCTTTCTAATCACTTAAAAATAGAACAAACTTGCCCAAACTGAAATGAGAATGATTCTCCGGTTGAAGACTTGAATCCAAGAGGATTACATCAAGATTTCAAATTGAAATGGTTCCTGTGGCTGGAGACCCTGGTGGCCACATGGTTAATGGCCGCCGTGGCACTGAAGGGGTTAACCCTCAGCTGCCCGGCAACATTTTCCAGGACAATGTGCGCTTGGCGCCACTTTCAAAATGCACTGACGCTAGGCGCCATCTTTAAATGTATTGGGCGCTAGGCGTCATGTAGTTAAAAAAAATGTGCTTTGATGTACCGCTGCCCCAGACTTCTCCAGCGGCCGCGGCTATGCGTTACCCCCCAAGTGCTCAGGGAGTAGAGGAGGTTGCTGTGGCCACCCGGTGCGGCGGCTGGGAGTCCGGAACCTCCGGCTCCTGTGTGCTGCGCTGGCATTGAGGAGGTCTCTGGAGGTCGGTGGCTGAGGACCGGGAGCTCCGGTGCCCCCTGCATCAGCGCTCTGTGCTGACCGCCGGGGAGCCACTGCAGCCGGGATATCAGCTCCCACTGCAGCGCTGTGTAGGTGCCGCCGCTGGGGGCCGAGAGCTCTGCTCCCGGTGCCTCAGCACGATGGAGGTGGCCAGCCGCATCAACCAGGATGAACGTCCCGGGCTGCTGTGCTGCCGGGGGGTGCGCCGCTCACGGAGGACCGGGCTAGCCGGTCCCCTATGCGGCAGAGGTGTGTGTAGGATGCTGAGCGCTGGGTTCTGGGAGCTATGCTCCCGACACCTCAGCGTTACAGAGGCACGAAGCCACGGCAGCCGAGACAAGCGTCCCAGGCTACCAGGCTACAGAACGGGTTGTGTTCCGCATACATTAAAGTATTTAATGTAAGGATGCATTTACTTGGTTGTGTGTCCCAGGAGGGGGGAATCCATTACTGTGTAGGCTGTTGGATTCCCCCAGTCCTTTTCCCCAAAAACGGAATGCCTTCCTCTCTTGCCTTCCACATGGAAGTATCATTGGGAGAGAGAGGAGCAGCGCAGCTTCCCAAAAAGCTGAGTGGTTTTCTGGAGCTCCATAGGGATCCCCTTGGGTGAGCAGGAAACCCTGACAGAGGATCTAGGCTACCCATCTCTGGAGCCCAAATCCAGGCTGCAGACGGAGAGCTGGGTCCCGGGCAGATTCCTGGAAGTAAGTTTAGGCGTGAAAACTTGCCCCAGCTGAGACTGAACGTCAACGGGGCAGATACCGATCCTCCAGGATGGGACGGTCAAAGGAGAGTGACCACTTCCCACTGTCCATAGAGGACAATGGTAGCTGTGCATGTGACCAAGGCATGCACAGCACATGGGTCAACAGTGATTGGTTGAAAACCACAGGGCGGACATACCTCCTGTGGTACTGTGAGGAAAATGGGCATAAAAATGATGCCTGCAAGCCCCCAAAGTGTATTATACCATTTTCATGCTGCTGTAAACATCTACTGTATTGCTGAATTCTTTTCAGAACTATTATTGGCAAATAAATATCTTCTGCCTCAAGACGACCGCTTCATCTTGTGACCTGCAGGGCTAGGTAAAACCTAGCTCCATTTTCCGGCTGTCCAGGGTGCACCCAGCGTCTCGAAGCTCTGCTTTCCGCCTGCTACCATGCTGTGCTTAGGCAAGCGACGATTGGGGATTAGTCAACACCACACAGCGGTGGTAAAAGAGTGTGTTGACGCATACAGAGCAGAACCATGGTTCCAAACACCACAGATAGGAGGAGTCTGGTGGTAGCAGCGTAGTACACACCCACTGCGCAGTGGGTGGAGTCAGTAACAGGCGGTTACTGATGGTAAGCGGGAATCTCCTAGTTGGCCAGGCCCCGTGTGACCTAAAACTCCATTCTGTGACTGGAGACGGGACGCGAAGCGGTGAGGGCTCTCGTACAGGACCGTCCAGTCACCGTTCCTTTGACTGAAACTCATTAGACACCTCTTTTTTTCATGTCCCCTTTCATTTTATTTGCATCAATACATCCATCATTTGTTTAATTAAATTAAAAAAAAAATGTATTATATCTTTTACCAGTAAAGAATTTACTATTTCAGCATGATATACCCTATAGCAGGGGTGGCCAACTAGTCGATCGCGGACATGCGACCAGTCGATCGTGACCTGCTGCTCATCCACACGAGGTGAGGAAAGTGCAGCGCACGCCTCTCCTGCCTGCCGTCCTGCCCCTCAGTCTGGTCTCCGGCAGTGACGGCGGAGTGTATAGCTCAAATCAGGTGCCGGTTGGTTAGTGAATCAGAGCTCGCGGACCGGCGCCTGATTTGAGATATACACACTGACGTCACCGCCGGAGACCAGACTGAGGGGCAGGGCGGCAGGCAGGAGAGACGCGTACTGCGCTCTCCACACAGCAGCAACACGGTGAGCAGCACTATGGGGGCATATCTGGCACTGTGGGCACATGGCACTGTGGGGGCATATCTGGCACTGTGGGCACATGGCACTGTGGGGGCATATCTGGCACTGTGGGCACATGGCACTGTGGGGGCATATCTGGCACTGTGGGCACATGGCACTGTGGGGGCATATCTGTACCTGGCACTGTGCGGTCATATGTGGCACTGTGGGGGGCATGTCTAGCACTGTGGGGGCATATCTGTATCTTGCGCTGTGGGGTCATATGTGGCACTGTGGGGGCATATCTAGCACTGTGGGCACATGGCACTGTGGTAGCATATCCGGCACTGTGGGGGCATATCTGGCACTGTGGGCACATGGCACGGTGGGGGCATATGTGTATGTGGCACTGTGGGGGCATAACTGGCACTGTGGGGGCATAACTGGCACTGTGGGGGCATATCTGGCACTGTGGGGCATATGTGTATCCTGGCACTGTGGGGGTATATGTGTTTGAGGCTTTTACCTGTGGGGGCCAATGAGTTATTTCGTGCGAGACAGTCATTACACCCTGTGCAGCAAGGCTACGTCCCTTTTTTTGTTATGCCATGCCCACCTTTTTGGGGGGCGCGCGCTATTATCCCACCTAGGTAGATCACAAAAGCTTTTCAGCTTTCAAAGCAGATCACCGACTCCAAAAGTCTGCCCACCCCTGCCCTATAGTGATGATTAATCTGCCTGTAATGCACCAAGTTGTGCCTGTTTTAATATATAACAAGCCATTACAAAGTGACAATCTTTTAATTGTACCTTTAAATTGTATTTATTGCATATGGACATTTATCAAACGCTCCTATGTGACAGATGGCAGTGAGATTCCTATATCTTTATTATTATAGATAGCGCTTTCAGACGGATAAAGTTCACACAGGAAGAATCCTTTAATTGATTCAAATGTTCTCTTTTAAGTTACAGATAAATGTGCAACAATTGGGTAATCACGTTTTTCTGAATGATCGGTTCCTCTTTAAAAATACTAAAAGGAACTGAAAAACGTCAGTGTCTCTAAAAACGACATTACCCACAATTCCCGAAAACATCACTTGCGGTTGCGGCATGGATAGTCATGTCCAGGAGAAATGGAAACTACAGCTCCTGGGTGCCTGGATCGTCACTTCGAGCCGCCCGACTAGCAGCATCTACAGAAAAAAATCAATTTTCCAGCAACCATCGGGACTTACTCCCGGTACAGCAAAGATCACCTTAAAAACCATTTATAATAAATAAGACCCGAACAACTCTATAAAGGACTGGGCTATGGGGGGAACACAATCAGCATTATCTCCCATATATTATAGAAGTGGAAAGATTCTAAAACAGCACTCTATAGCTTCTGACCTGACCCAGAACTGGAAGTGACATAATTCATTACACAGACTACTGGGGACTATAAATATTCACCCCGAGAAGCTCTCCCTCATGCCTTGATAAAGGGGGACCACCCAAAACGCGTTGGATGAGGGATCATTGGAGGCTTGGAGCTCTTTCTTAGTGACGGAGGGAAAGGTATGACCACTATTTAATTTGTTTAGCCACGCATGGTACCGGGCCGTCCTAGGCTGAATATAGTTGGCCACCCCTGTCCACCCGCCCCTAGGTCCAAAGTGTCATTGTTTTTATGTTAATTTTTTTATGAAAGTTATATGTTATTAAATTTACCTTTTTACTACATCACCCTTGAATTATACATACCATTTCAGGATGCAAAGATACCATTATATGATTGACAGCACCTTGTGACTGCGTGAGTACTGGTACATACTTAAAACCAACACTAAAGATACCGGGATAAGCATAATCCACTTTATTAAAGTGTAAGTAAGGTATGCACCTAGAGGAAGGACATTTTTAACTTTAAAAAAAAGAAACCTTTACACGTTTATCATCGCCCCACTTTACGTAAGTGACGTGCGCAGATTTTCTGAAAATATTATAGAACATTTCTTTCCATGTTGTTTTGCATCGGTTCAAGCCAAAAGAAACCTAGATGAGCTTATAATAACTACCCATTGTGTAAACAAGGTAGACTCTTAGGAATTGGTTATCCATTTTTGAGAAGCCTTAAAAAGCTATTGTTACAAATATTATAAAAAAAAAGGGCAATGTTTTAAACCATTGATTTCTTTTGAAATCTCATTCCATGTACCAACGACATTGGGAGAGAACACCAATCCAGTCAGCAATATAGAAAAACAGAGACTCCTAGTAACAATTTACGGATAAGTTTTATTTTGAATATGCCATCATCGAAATAGATCACACCCCATTCAGGTGAAGGGAGCTACAGTATTTTCCTTTTTGATTTAGCTTCATTGAGGCAATACCTTGAAATCCAGTGTCACTTTCCGCACCTAACCTTTTTTTTTGTGTTCTAAGTAAATATCAGGATCTTTGAGGGATTGATCCATGGGTGTAGGTAAGAGGCAGCAGTATTTCACATAGAGGAGCACCCCAAATTTTTCCTTAAAATATTTTTTGTCACGTTCAGAAATACATTAGAAGTGCCTCAGAGGTAGACACAGGCAGTATTGAATAACCCCGGGCGCCTAACCTGGTAGCTAAAACCCTGCTCTAAAGGGGGGTTCACACGGAGCAATGTTCAGCTCATTTCTAAGCAATCTGACTAGATTGCTTAGAAATTAGCTGAACATCGCTCCGTGTGTAGGGGTGCTGGCAACAGCGATGCGCGGTCCCGCGCTAGATTGGCTTGCAAGCAGGCACAATCTAGCAGGTCGCTCATTTCACCGCTGGGTAAAAGGAGCGGCCCCCGTGTCCACCCCCCACCCCCCCTCACTCAGCACATCACGCTGTGCTGAGCGGGGGGGGGGGGGGGAATGTGTGCTGACCGCTCAGCACACATCTCTGGGGAAATATCCCCGTCAGTACGGCCCTTAAGTCCCGCGGCTAATTGAATCTGCCCCTGTGAGTCATCCTTGAGAGCTTGCCCTATGTGGTTAATACAATACCTGATTGTATGCACTTACTGTAGCAATTAAGACTGACCAATTGTAAAAATTAAAAATATAAACATGGAACTAAATGATTACCCTTCCTTAAAACTTACTCAAATGGAGTACATAAATATAATTATGTACTATAAAATTATTCTAAAAATAAATGTAATTAGCATTTAGAAAGTGACCACATACTAGGCAGCATTGAACAAATGTATATTGACATATATTATGCAAAACTTAAGGTACTTTGTTATAAATAATTTTAGATACAAATTCATTTTACCTTAGTCCTGGGCAAATGGTATGCACACCACACTTGCTCAGTAACAGCTGATACTATAACTGACTATCCTGTGCACAGAACTAACTGTCATAACCAGCGAAGTGACGTCACAGAAGCTGTTTGTGATGTCAGTCAGTCACATGATCAGCATAGTCAGAGCTGATGAACCTTTCTCTCACTACCTGCCTGCACCTTGTGTGGAAATGGTGGGACAAATGCAAAGTCCAGTTTCTATTTTCATACCCCATTTCCCAATTTTTCCATGTCCACTTATTGTATAAGTGTATGCCACATAAGCCTGCAAATGACATAAAATATACTTATTTTTTGGCAGTCATACATCCATGCTGTGAACCATAGCAGATAGAGGTTAGTGGCCTGCTTACTTGTGGCTGTTGTGTCCTTAACAGATTCAGGGATAGGTTGGAGGTTGGACAGAAGCATCATCACAGGTAAATAGTAAGAACAGTTCCCACCCTAAATCCTATCATAGCTAGAGATGAGCGGGTTCGGTTCCTCGGAAACCGAACCCGCCCGAACTTCAGTTTTTTTTACACGGGTCCGAGCGACTCGGATCTTCCCGCCTTGCTCGGTTAACCCGAGCGCGCCCGAACGTCATCATCCCGCTGTCGGATTCTCGCGAGGCTCGGATTCTATCGCGAGACTCGGATTCTATATAAGGAGCCGCGCGTCGCCGCCATTTTCACACGTGCATTGAGATTGATAGGGAGAGGACGTGGCTGGCGTCCTCTCCGTTTATAGAGAGTGAGACACAGTATTATTTACTTTAGTAATTTTGGGGAGCATTAGGAGGAGTACTACTACTTGCTGAAGTGATAGTGTGACTGTATATCTGACTTGTGGGGGAGACAGTGGGGAGCAGTTAGAGTCTGAGAGCAGGAGTACATATTTTAACGTACAGTGCACACTTTTGCTGGCACTCTGCTGCCAGAGTGCCACACTGCCATTGTGACCACACTGACCACCAGTATATATTGTGATTGTCTGCTTAGGAGTACTACTTGCAAGTTGCTGATAGTGTGACCAGTGACCTGACCACCAGTTTAATTAATCACCACCAGTTTAATATATATATATATATATATATATATATATATAATTGTATATAATATATATATAATTGTATATGTATACCACCTACCCGTGTTTTTTTTTTTTTTTTTCTTCTTGATACATACTACTATAGTAGCTTACTGTAGCAGTCTGCGGTGCTGCTGAGCTGACAGTGTCCAGCAGGTCCGTCATCAGTCATTACATAATAAATATATATACCTGTCCGGCTGCAGTACTAGTGATATTATATATATATATATATATTAATTTCATCTCATTATCATCCAGTCTATATTAGCAGCAGACACAGTACGGTAGTCCACGGCTGTAGCTACCTCTGTGTCGGCAGTCGCTGGTCCATCCATAATTGTATACCACCTACCCGTGGTTTTTTTTTTTCTCTTTCTTCTTGATACATACTACTATAGTAGCTTACTGTAGCAGTCTGCGGTGCTGCTGAGCTGACAGTGTCCAGCAGGTCCGTCATCAGTCATTACATAATAAATATATATACCTGTCCGGCTGCAGTACTAGTGATATTATATATATATATATATATATATATATTAATTTCATCTCATTATCATCCAGTCTATATTAGCAGCAGACACAGTACGGTAGTCCACGGCTGTAGCTACCTCTGTGTCGGCAGTCGCTGGTCCATCCATAATTGTATACCACCTACCCGTGGTTTTTTTTTTTCTCTTTCTTCTTGATACATACTACTATAGTAGCTTACTGTAGCAGTCTGCGGTGCTGCTGAGCTGACAGTGTCCAGCAGGTCCGTCATCAGTCATTACATAATAAATATATATACCTGTCCGGCTGCAGTACTAGTGATATTATATATATATATTAATTTCATCTCATTATCATCCAGTCTATATTAGCAGCAGACACAGTACGGTAGTCCACGGCTGTAGCTACCTCTGTGTCGGCAGTCGCTGGTCCATCCATAATTGTATACCACCTACCCGTGGTTTTTTTTTCTCTTTCTTCTTGATACATACTACTATAGTAGCTTACTGTAGCAGTCTGCGGTGCTGCTGAGCTGACAGTGTCCAGCAGGTCCGTCATCAGTCATTACATAATAAATATATATACCTGTCCGGCTGCAGTACTAGTGATATTATATATATATATATATATATATATATTAATTTAATCTCATTATCATCCAGTCTATATTAGCAGCAGACACAGTACGGTAGTCCACGGCTGTAGCTACCTCTGTGTCGGCAGTCGCTGGTCCATCCATAATTGTATACCACCTACCCGTGGTTTTTTTTTTCTCTTTCTTCTTGATACATACTACTATAGTAGCTTACTGTAGCAGTCTGCGGTGCTGCTGAGCTGACAGTGTCCAGCAGGGCCGTCATCAGTCATTACATAATAAATATATATACCTGTCCGGCTGCAGTACTAGTGATATTATATATATATATATTAATTTCATCTCATTATCATCCAGTCTATATTAGCAGCAGACACAGTACGGTAGTCCACGGCTGTAGCTACCTCTGTGTCGGCAGTCGCTGGTCCATCCATAATTGTATACCACCTACCCGTGGTTTTTTTTTTCTCTTTCTTCTTGATACATACTACTATAGTAGCTTACTGTAGCAGTCTGCGGTGCTGCTGAGCTGACAGTGTCCAGCAGGTCCGTCATCAGTCATTACATAATAAATATATATACCTGTCCGGCTGCAGTACTAGTGATATTATATATATATATATATATTAATTTCATCTCATTATCATCCAGTCTATATTAGCAGCAGACACAGTACGGTAGTCCACGGCTGTAGCTACCTCTGTGTCGGCAGTCGCTGGTCCATCCATAATTGTATACCACCTACCCGTGGTTTTTTTTTTCTCTTTCTTCTTGATACATACTACTATAGTAGCTTACTGTAGCAGTCTGCGGTGCTGCTGAGCTGACAGTGTCCAGCAGGTCCGTCATCAGTCATTACATAATAAATATATATACCTGTCCGGCTGCAGTACTAGTGATATTATATATATATATATATATTAATTTCATCTCATTATCATCCAGTCTATATTAGCAGCAGACACAGTACGGTAGTCCACGGCTGTAGCTACCTCTGTGTCGGCAGTCGCTGGTCCATCCATAATTGTATACCACCTACCCGTGGTTTTTTTTTCTCTTTCTTCTTGATACATACTACTATAGTAGCTTACTGTAGCAGTCTGCGGTGCTGCTGAGCTGACAGTGTCCAGCAGGTCCGTCATCAGTCATTACATAATAAATATATATACCTGTCCGGCTGCAGTACTAGTGATATTATATATATATATTAATTTCATCTCATTATCATCCAGTCTATATTAGCAGCAGACACAGTACGGTAGTCCACGGCTGTAGCTACCTCTGTGTCGGCAGTCGCTGGTCCATCCATAATTGTATACCACCTACCCGTGGTTTTTTTTTTCCTCTTTCTTCTTGATACATACTACTATAGTAGCTTACTGTAGCAGTCTGCGGTGCTGCTGAGCTGACAGTGTCCAGCAGGTCCGTCATCAGTCATTACATAATAAATATATATACCTGTCCGGCTGCAGTACTAGTGATATTATATATATATATATATATATATATATATATATATATATATATATTAATTTCATCTCATTATCATCCAGTCTATATTAGCAGCAGACACAGTACGGTAGTCCACGGCTGTAGCTACCTCTGTGTCGGCAGTCGCTGGTCCATTCATAATTGTATACCACCTACCCGTGGTTTTTTTTTTCTCTTTCTTCTTGATACATACTACTATAGTAGCTTACTGTAGCAGTCTGCGGTGCTGCTGAGCTGACAGTGTCCAGCAGGTCCGTCATCAGTCATTACATAATAAATATATATACCTGTCCGGCTGCAGTACTAGTGATATTATATATATATATATATATATATTAATTTCATCTCATTATCATCCAGTCTATATTAGCAGCAGACACAGTACGGTAGTCCACGGCTGTAGCTACCTCTGTGTCGGCAGTCGCTGGTCCATCCATAATTGTATACCACCTACCCGTGGTTTTTTTTTTTCTCTTTCTTCTTGATACATACTACTATAGTAGCTTACTGTAGCAGTCTACGGTGCTGCTGAGCTGACAGTGTCCAGCAGGTCCGTCATCAGTCATTACATAATAAATATATATACCTGTCCGGCTGCAGTACTAGTGATATTATATATATATATATATATTAATTTCATCTCATTATCATCCAGTCTATATTAGCAGCAGACACAGTACGGTAGTCCACGGCTGTAGCTACCTCTGTGTCGGCAGTCGCTGGTCCATCCATAATTGTATACCACCTACCCGTGGTTTTTTTTTCTCTTTATTCTTGATACATACTACTATAGTAGCTTACTGTAGCAGTCTGCGGTGCTGCTGAGCTGACAGTGTCCAGCAGGTCCGTCATCAGTCATTACATAATAAATATATATACCTGTCCGGCTGCAGTACTAGTGATATTATATATATATATTAATTTCATCTCATTATCATCCAGTCTATATTAGCAGCAGACACAGTACGGTAGTCCACGGCTGTAGCTACCTCTGTGTCGGCAGTCGCTGGTCCATCCATAATTGTATACCACCTACCCGTGTTTTTTTTTTTCTCTTTCTTCTTGATACATACTACTATAGTAGCTTACTGTAGCAGTCTGCGGTGCTGCTGAGCTGACAGTGTCCAGCAGGTCCGTCATCAGTCATTACATAATAAATATATATACCTGTCCGGCTGCAGTACTAGTGATATTTTATATATATATATATATATATATATTAATTTCATCTCATTATCATCCAGTCTATATTAGCAGTAGACACAGTACGGTAGTCCACGGCTGTAGCTACCTCTGTGTCGGCAGTCGCTGGTCCATCCATAATTGTATACCACCTACCCGTGGTTTTTTTTTTCTCTTTCTTCTTGATACATACTACTATAGTAGCTTACTGTAGCAGTCTGCGGTGCTGCTGAGCTGACAGTGTCCAGCAGGTCCGTCATCAGTCAATACATAATAAATATATATACCTGTCCGGCTGCAGTACTAGTGATATTATATATATATATATATATATATATATATTAATTTCATCTCATTATCATCCAGTCTATATTAGCAGCAGACACAGTACGGTAGTCCACGGCTGTAGCTACCTCTGTGTCGGCAGTCGCTGGTCCATCCATAATTGTATACCACCTACCCGTGGTTTTTTTTTTCCTCTTTCTTCTTGATACATACTACTATAGTAGCTTACTGTAGCAGTCTGCGGTGCTGCTGAGCTGACAGTGTCCAGCAGGTCCGTCATCAGTCATTACATAATAAATATATATACCTGTCCGGCTGCAGTACTAGTGATATTATATATATATATATTAATTTTATCTCATTATCATCCAGTCTATATTAGCAGCAGACACAGTACGGTAGTCCACGGCTGTAGCTACCTCTGTGTCGGCAGTCGCTGGTCCATCCATAATTGTATACCACCTACCCGTGTTTTTTTTTTTCTCTTTCTTCTTGATACATACTACTATAGTAGCTTACTGTAGCAGTCTGCGGTGCTGCTGAGCTGACAGTGTCCGGCAGGTCCGTCATCAGTCATTACATAATAAATATATATACCTGTCCGGCTGCAGTACTAGTGATATTATATATATTTATATATATATATTAATTTCATCTCATTATCATCCAGTCTATATTAGCAGCAGACACAGTACGGTAGTCCACGGCTGTAGCTACCTCTGTGTCGGCAGTCGCTGGTCCATCCATAATTGTATACCACCTACCCGTGGTTTTTTTTTTCTCTTTCTTCTTGATACATACTACTATAGTAGCTTACTGTAGCAGTCTGCGGTGCTGCTGAGCTGACAGTGTCCAGCAGGTCCGTCATCAGTCATTACATAATAAATATATATACCTGTCCGGCTGCAGTACTAGTGATATTATATATATATATATATATATATATTAATTTCATCTCATTATCATCCAGTCTATATTAGCAGCAGACACAGTACGGTAGTCCACGGCTGTAGCTACCTCTGTGTCGGCAGTCGCTGGTCCATCCATAAGTATACTAGTATCCATCAATCTCCATTGTTTACCTGAGGTGCCTTTTAGTTGTGCCTATTAAAATATGGAGAACAAAAATGTTGAGGTTCCAAAATTAGGGAAAGATCAAGATCCACTTCCACCTCGTGCTGAAGCTGCTGCCACTAGTCATGGCCGAGACGATGAAATGCCAGCAACGTCGTCTGCCAAGGCCGATGCAAAATGTCATAGTACAGAGCATGTAAAATCCAAAACACCAAATATCAGTAAAAAAAGGACTCCAAAATCTGCCATTTACCACACGGAGTGGCAAGGAACGGCTGAGGCCCTGGCCTATGTTCATGGCTAGTGGTTCAGCTTCACATGAGGATGGAAGCACTCAGCCTCTCGCTAGAAAAATGAAAAGACTCAAGCTGGCAAAAGCACCGCAAAGAACTGTGCGTTCTTCCAAATCCCAAATCCACAAGGAGAGTCCAATTGTGTCGGTTGCGATGCCTGACCTTCCCAACACTGGACGTGAAGAGCATGCGCCTTCCACCATTTGCACGCCCCCTGCAAGTGCTGGAAGGAGCACCCGCAGTCCAGTTCCTGATAGTCAGATTGAAGATGTCAGTGTTGAAGTACACCAGGATGAGGAGGATATGGGTGTTGCTGGCGCTGGGGAGGAAATTGACAAGGAGGATTCTGATGGTGAGGTGGTTTGTTTAAGTCAGGCACCCGGGGAGACACCTGTTGTCCGTGGGAGGAATAGGGCCGTTGACATGCCTGGTGAAAATACCAAAAAAATCAGCTCTTCGGTGTGGAAGTATTTCAACAGAAATGCGGACAACATTTGTCAAGCCGTGTGTTGCCTTTGTCAAGCTGTAATAAGTAGGGGTAAGGACGTTAACCACCTCGGAACATCCTCCCTTATACGTCACCTGCAGCGCACTCATAATAAGTCAGTGACAAGTTCAAAAACTTTGGGCGACAGCGGAAGCAGTCCACTGACCAGTAAATCCCTTCCTCTTGTTACCAAGCTCACGCAAACCACCCCACCAACTCCCTCAGTGTCAATTTCCTCCTTCCCCAGGAATGCCAATAGTCCTGCAGGCCATGTCACTGGCAATTCTGACGAGTCCTCTCCTGCCTGGGATTCCTCCGATGCATCCTTGCGTGTAACGCCTACTGCTGCTGGCGCTGCTGTTGTTGCTGCTGGGAGTCGATGGTCATCCCAGAGGGGAAGTCGTAAGCCCACTTTTACTACTTCCACCAAGCAATTGACTGTCCAACAGTCCTTTGCGAGGAAGATGAAATATCACAGCAGTCATCCTGTTGCAAAGCGGATAACTGAGGCCTTGACAACTATGTTGGTGTTAGACGTGCGTCCGGTATCCGCCGTTAGTTCACAGGGAACTAGACAATTTCTTGAGGTAGTGTGCCCCCGTTACCAAATACCATCTAGGTTCCACTTCTCTAGGCAGGCGATACCGAGAATGTACACGGACGTCAGAAAAAGACTCACCAGTGTCCTAAAAAATGCAGTTGTACCCAATGTCCACTTAACCACGGACATGTGGACAAGTGGAGCAGGGCAGGGTCAGGACTATATGACTGTGACAGCCCACTGGGTAGATGTATGGACTCCCGCCGCAAGAACAGCAGCGGCGGCACCAGTAGCAGCATCTCGCAAACGCCAACTCTTTCCTAGGCAGGCTACGCTTTGTATCACCGCTTTCCAGAATACGCACACAGCTGAAAACCTCTTACGGCAACTGAGGAAGATCATCACGGAATGGCTTACCCCAATTGGACTCTCCTGTGGATTTGTGGCATCGGACAACGCCAGCAATATTGTGTGTGCATTAAATATGGGCAAATTCCAGCACGTCCCATGTTTTGCACATACCTTGAATTTGGTGGTGCAGAATTTTTAAAAAAACGACAGGGGCGTGCAAGAGATGCTGTCGGTGGCCAGAAGAATTGCGGGACACTTTCGGCGTACAGGCACCACGTACAGAAGACTGGAGCACCACCAAAAACGCCTGAACCTGCCCTGCCATCATCTGAAGCAAGAAGTGGTAACGAGGTGGAATTCAACCCTCTATATGCTTCAGAGGTTGGAGGAGCAGCAAAAGGCCATTCAAGCCTATACAATTGAGCACGATATAGGAGGTGGAATGTACCTGTCTCAAGCGCAGTGGAGAATGATTTCAACGTTGTGCAAGGTTCTGCAACCTTTTGAACTTGCCACACGTGAAGTCAGTTCAGACACTGCCAGCCTGAGTCAGGTCATTCCCCTCATTAGGCTTTTGCAGAAGAAGCTGGAGACATTGAAGGAGGAGCTAAAAGGGAGCGATTCCGCTAGGCATGTGGGACTTGTGGATGGAGCCCTTAATTCGCTTAACAAGGATTCACGGGTGGTCAATCTGTTGAAATCAGAGCACTATATTTTGGCCACCGTGCTCGATCCTAGATTTAAAACCTACCTTGGATCTCTCTTTCCGGCAGACACAAGTCTGCTGGGGTTCAAAGACCTGCTGGTGACAAAATTGTCAAGTCAAGCGGAACGCGACCTGTCAACATCTCCTCCTTCACATTCTCCCGCAACTGGGGGTGCGAGGAAAAGGCTCAGAATTCCGAGCCCACCCGCTGGCGGTGATGCAGGGCAGTCTGGAGCGACTGCTGATGCTGACATCTGGTCCGGACTGAAGGACCTGACAACGATTACGGACATGTCGTCTACTGTCACTGCATATGATTCTCTCACCATTGAAAGAATGGTGGAGGATTATATGAGTGACCGCATCCAATTAGGCACGTCAGACAGTCCGTACTTATACTGGCAGGAAAAAGAGGCAATTTGGAGGCCCTTGCACAAACTGGCTTTATTCTACCTAAGTTGCCCTCCCACAAGTGTGTACTCCGAAAGAGTGTTTAGTGCCGCCGCTCACCTTGTCAGCAATCGGCGTACGAGGTTACTTCCAGAAAATGTGGAGAAGATGATGTTCATTAAAATGAATTATAATCAATTCCTCCGTGGAGACATTGACCAGCAGCAATTGCCTCCACAAAGTACACAGGGAGCTGAGATGGTGGATTCCAGTGGGGACGAATTGATAATCTGTGAGGAGCGGGATGTACACGGTGATATATCGGAGGATGATGATGAGGTGGACATCTTGCCTCTGTAGAGCCAGTTTGTGCAAGGAGAGATTAATTGCTTCTTTTTCGGTGGGGGTCCAAACCAACCCGTCATTTCAGTCACAGTCGTGTGGCAAACCCTGTCACTGAAATGATGGGTTGGTTAAAGTGTGCATGTCCTGTTTATACAACATAAGGGTGGGTGGGAGGGCCCAAGGACAATTCCATCTTGCACCTCTTTTTTCTTTCATTTTTATTTGCGTCATGTGCTGTTTGGGGAGTGTTTTTTGGAAGGGCCATCCTGCGTGACACTGCAGTGCCACTCCTAGATGGGCCAGGTGTTTGTGTCGGCCACTAGGGTCGCTTAGCTTACTCACACAGCTACCTCATTGCGCCTCTTTTTTTCTTCTTTGCGTCATGTGCTGTTTGGGGAGTGTTTTTTGGAAGGGCCATCCTGCGTGACACTGCAGTGCCACTCCTAGATGGGCCAGGTGTTTGTGTCGGCCACTAGGGTCGCTTATCTTACTCACACAGCTACCTCATTGCGCCTCTTTTTTTCTTCTTTGCGTCATGTGCTGTTTGGGGAGTGTTTTTTGGAAGGGCCATCCTGCGTGACACTGCAGTGCCACTCCTAGATGGGCCAGGTGTTTGTGTCGGCCACTAGGGTCGCTTAGCTTACTCACACAGCTACCTCATTGCGCCTCTTTTTTTCTTCTTTGCGTCATGTGCTGTTTGGGGAGTGTTTTTTGGAAGGGCCATCCTGCGTGACACTGCAGTGCCACTCCTAGATGGGCCAGGTGTTTGTGTCGGCCACTAGGGTCGCTTATCTTACTCACACAGCTACCTCATTGCGCCTCTTTTTTTCTTCTTTGCGTCATGTGCTATTTGGGGAGTATTTTTTGGAAGGGCCATCCAGCGTGACACTGCAGTGCCACTCCTAGATGGGCCAGGTGTTTGTGTCGGCCACTAGGGTCGCTTAGCTTACTCACACAGCTACCTCATTGCACCTCTTTTTTTCAGTGCAGGTGGTGGTGGTGGTGGTGGTGGTGGTGGTACTGTGAGAAAAAAAACAACAGTGCTGTAAGTGAAGCTGTCAATTTGTAACATGTACTATACAGTATCCAGGACACATGTACAGTAGTGTAACGATGACAGTCGCACCAGAATTCTCGTTACACAATACCTGGAAGCGCAGGTGGTGGTGGTGGTGGTGGTGGTGGTGGTGGTGGTGGTGGTGGTGGTACTGTGAGAAAAAAAACAACAGTGCTGTAAGTGAAGCTGTCAATTTGTAACATGTACTATACAGTATCCAGGACACATGTACAGTAGTGTAACGATGACAGTCGCACCAGAATTCTCGTTACACAATACCTGGAAGCGCAGGTGGTGGTGGTGGTGGTGGTGGTGGTGGTGGTGGTGGTACTGTGAGAAAAAAAACAACAGTGCTGTAAGTGAAGCTGTCAATTTGTAACATGTACTATACAGTATCCAGGACACATGTACAGTAGTGTAATGATGACAGTCACACCAGAATTCTCGTTACACAATACCTGGCAGTGCAGGTGGTGGTGGTGGTGGTGGTACTGTGAGAAAAAAAACAACAGTGCTGTAAGTGAAGCTGTCAATTTGTAACATGTACTATACAGTATCCAGGACACATGTACAGTAGTGTAACGATGACAGTCGCACCAGAATTCTCGTTACACAATACCTGGCAGCGCAGGTGGTGGTGGTGGTGGTGGTGGTGGTGGTGGTGGTGGTGGTGGTGGTACTGCGAGAAAAAAAATAACAGTGCTGTAAGTGAAGCTGTCAAACGTAAATTAACAAACAACTATCACTGTAATTTACCATCCTCATCCCGTAGCGCAGCACGGGTATTCAGCTATCTACAATGTTATTTATACTGTGTGTTTAATATTTACAGTTAGTTTTGTGAACAGACATTCTTAACATCACGGGCAACCAGATCTCACAGGAAGTGTCCCACCCTCTCTCCCATCCGGATTGCAGCGAGTTATCTGTGATGGTCAGGACAGGGGGGTGGGACTATATAAATCACTATGTACTGTACACTCCTGTATTTGACAATACTTACCAGCTTGGCGGCGCCTGTTCCGCCTCCTGTGCCGTCGTGCTACCAGCCCTGTAAAAATATATATACAGTATAATGGCAGCATACTGTACAGTCAATGAAATTCAACATTGACAGCATCTTTATGACATCACAATCAATGGAATTGTTCATTCTAGTACCCTGCACCTAATCACTCAGGAGGGCATAGTGTACTGTACTGTCTTCAAAACTTAAGGGGGACATTTCTAAATGTGACATACAGTACACTTACTGTATCGCTACAGTACAGTAGGTCCAGGGTATTAGACAGAACACTACCTTTATAGACATTGTAACACACATTAGCATTGCCCTTATAAACATGATGACACTCATCAGCATGCAGCCCTCCCACCCTTAACCATCTCAGTACTGTTCATTACAGTATAAATTGATTCCATGACAGATGATGCAGCACTCACCTGAATTCATCTTATTCACGTCATGTCACAGTAGTGCAGTTTATTCACGTCACAGTACTGTCCTTGATTCACGTTGTGTCACACAGTAGAGCACCGTATTCACGTCACAGTACTGTCCTTGATTCACGTTGTGTCACACAGTAGAGCACCTTATTCACGTTACTGTACTGTACGTCACAGTAGTGCAGTAGTATATCCACATTACGTCACAAAGTAGAGATCTGCCACAGTCATGAACCTTATAACACATTATGCAAGAGTAATGCACGTCAGAACACATTAGGCCACTGTAACATCCCTTAGAATAATTTCTGCCAAAGTAACATCCCTTAGAACACTGTACTATCTGAAACACAAATTTCTGCACACTGCACGACACACTGCAATTAAACCACACAATGCACTGCACGACACTGCATAGTGTATGCACTGCGTGATATGACAAACTGCACATTACACTGCACATTTCCCTGCAAAATATGATACAATGTACACTGCACAAAAAACTGCAATTACACTGCACAAAAAACTGCAATATACAGTACACTGCACGACAGTGCTGGCCCTAGCCAGATACAGATACAGCCGCAGTCACGCAAAATATAGGCATGCCGCATATCATTTTAATCAGCAGAAGCTGCTGGTGCCCCTAAGCATAGCAAATGCCCTATGCATTACACTCACTGCACAATACCATATACTGAATGTACACTGCATGACACGCTGCAATTACGCAGCACGATACACTGTGATACATTGCATATACTGTACACTGCATGATACTGTACACTGCACAATCGTAGACCACGTGGATTGTAAAGAACTACTGTATATACACAAGTTTAAAAAAATAACAATTGTTTTTGTAAAACGCATGTCGATCTTTTTCCATGTCAACTTAACGACCATGTCAACCTACAGTAACTGGTGTCAACCAATTTCAAAAGCCGCACCATCTAGGTCGACGCCAAAAAACAAATTGACCTTTTGACCCGGGTTAATGTTTGGTCCTTGTTTAACCATTTGTTTACCACAAATACTGTACAGTGCTATATAGACCGGATACCTGCTGCTACAGCAGCCCCTGCTATAATGTACTGTACCTGTAACTACAGTAACTTAAAGTACAGTAATCTACAGTAATGTACTGTACTTACAATCCCTTATGGCCTGCAGGCGTCGTGGGGTCCTCCTCACGAGATCACTCCATCTCCTCTGGAGAGACCTCACTGTCCTCCTCCGGTTGTAAGTCCGGAGGATAGCCCTACTTGCCCTCCTATATGCTCTCACCTTCTCCTCGTTGCTGGCGAGAGTTCTGTCCCGCCAGCGAACGAGGAGACGCAGCTCACCCAGAGCATAGGGACGGTCCCGTACAGCAGCCATGACCGTCCTTATGCTCAATGAGCGTCTCAGACGTCGTGCGCCTCAGACGTCGTGCGTCTCAGACGTCGTGCGGTCCAGGCATTCAACGTACAGTACTGTAGTTACTGTACTTTGTGACAGTTTCCCTTAGTTTTAAATATGCCCTTTCTTTGACCACAGTATTTTCCACTGTCTTGCCCTATGCCCTTCCCTCCTGGGAGCCTTCACAGGTCTTATGCAATACACAAATACCGAAGATGCACAGTCCGTCAGAATACACTCATTTCATTCCCGCTGTTTAGGTGCATTTAGCGTAAAGAATCGCTCCTGCAGATGTACTTTGATTTATGTGAAATCTGTGTGCATCCTTCCATTGACTGTCTTACAGTGTAAATAAAATAACACAGTGCATTATTACAGAAAAAAAAAAAAAAAAAAGAAAGAAAGAAAGCACATCAGGTCTCGAACCCTGGACCCCCAGCGAGGGAGGTGGGAGCCTTCACCCCTAGCCCACGACGCCTCATGAGAGATTTCCAATTTCATGTGTGAAAGTACTGCAAACAGCGGCCGGCCCCCGCCCCATTGCTGTTGGTTTATGCCTTAGATGACTCGGACGCTCGCATTTGTAAAGCACGGTGTTTTCCTCCGCCTCCTGCTAGCCTGTTGCCCTTCCCCCATGGGAGCCTGCACAGATCATGCAGTAGACAGGGACGGAATGCAAATGCAGGTCATGTGCAATACACAAACGCCCACTGTAGTACTGTTTTGCTCACTTACAGTACTGTAGGTTGCATTTAGCGTAAAGAATCGCTCCTGCAGATGTACTTTGATTTATGTGAAACCTGTGTGCATCCTTCCATTGGATGTACTGTATTGGAGAGAAAAAAAAAATGTTACAGTGAATGTCACGGGAACACATTAAAAATAAGGTTGGCACTTCCTTCCCATTGGTGTTGGTTTACAGTATGCCGTAGTGTACTCGGACGCTCATGTAATTGCATTTCAAAGGCACAGTATTTTCCATCGTCTCCCCCCTACCCCCATCGCCCTTCCCCCCTGGGGGCCTGCACAGGGAGGAAATTCAGGTCCTGTGCAATACACAAACGCTGAAGATCTACAGTACTGTTTTGCTCAGTTGGTAGCGTCAGAATACACTCATTTCATTCCCGCTGTTTAGGTGCATTTAGCGTAAAGAATCGCTCCTGCAGATGTACTTTGATTTATGTGAAACCTGTGTGCATCCTTCCATTGACTGTCTTACAATGTAAATAAAATAATACAGTGCATTATTACAGAAAAAAAAAAAAAAAGAAAGAAAGCACATCAGGTCTCGAACCCTGGACCCCCAGCGAGGGAGGTGGGAGCCTTCACCCCTAGCCCACGACGCCTCATGAGAGATTTCCAATTTCATGTGTGAAAGTACTGCAAACAGCGGCCGGCCCCCGCCCCATTGCTGTTGGTTTATGCCTTAGAGGACTCGGACGCTCGCATTTGTAAAGCACGGTGTTTTCCTCCGCCTCCTGCTAGCCTGTTGCCCTTCCCCCATGGGAGCCTGCACAGATCATGCAGTAGACAGGGAGGGAATGCAAATGCAGGTCATGTGCAATACACAAACGCCCACTGTAGTACTGTTTTGCTCACTTACAGTACTGTACTGTAGGTTGCATTTAGCGTAAAGAATCGCTCCTGCAGATGTACTTTGATTTATGTGAAACCTGTGTGCATCCTTCCATTGGATGTACTGTATTGGAGAGAAAAAAAAAAATGTTACAGTGAATGTCACGGGAACACATTAAAAATAAGGTTGGCACTTCCTTCCCATTGGTGTTGGTTTACAGTATGCCGTAGTGTACTCGGACGCTCATGTAATTGCATTTCAAAGGCACAGTATTTTCCATCGTCTCCCCCCTACCCCCATCGCCCTTCCCCCCTGGGGGCCTGCACAGGGAGGAAATTCAGGTCCTGTGCAATACACAAACGCTGAAGATCTACAGTACTGTTTTGCTCAGTTGGTAGCGTCAGAATACACTCATTTCATTCCCGCTGTTTAGGTGCATTTAGCGTAAAGAATCGCTCCTGCAGATGTACTTTGATTTATGTGAAACCTGTGTGCATCCTTCCATTGACTGTCTTACAATGTAAATAAAATAATACAGTGCATTATTACAGAAAAAAAAAAAAAAAAAAGAAAGAAAGAAAGCACATCAGGTCTCGAACCCTGGACCCCCAGCGAGGGAGGTGGGAGCCTTCACCCCTAGCCCACGACGCCTCATGAGAGATTTCCAATTTCATGTGTGAAAGTACTGCAAACAGCGGCCGGCCCCCGCCCCATTGCTGTTGGTTTATGCCTTAGAGGACTCGGACGCTCGCATTTGTAAAGCACGGTGTTTTCCTCCGCCTCCTGCTAGCCTGTTGCCCTTCCCCCATGGGAGCCTGCACAAATCATGCAGTAGACAGGGAGGGAATGCAAATGCAGGTCATGTGCAATACACAAACGCCCACTGTAGTACTGTTTTGCTCACTTACAGTACTGTACTGTAGGTTGCATTTAGCGTAAAGAATCGCTTCTGCAGATGTACTTTGATTTATGTGAAACCTGTGTGCATCCTTCCATTGGATGTACTGTATTGGAGAGAAAAAAAAAAATGTTACAGTGAATGTCACGGGAACACATTAAAAATAAGGTTGGCACTTCCTTCCCATTGGTGTTGGTTTACAGTATGCCGTAGTGTACTCGGACGCTCATGTAATTGCATTTCAAAGGCACAGTATTTTCCATCGTCTCCCCCCTACCCCCATCGCCCTTCCCCCCTGGGGGCCTGCACAGGGAGGAAATTCAGGTCCTGTGCAATACACAAACGCTGAAGATCTACAGTACTGTTTTGCTCAGTTGGTAGCGTCAGAATACACTCATTTCATTCCCGCTGTTTAGGTGCATTTAGCGTAAAGAATCGCTCCTGCAGATGTACTTTGATTTATGTGAAACCTGTGTGCATCCTTCCATTGACTGTCTTACAATGTAAATAAAATAATACAGTGCATTATTACAGAAAAAAAAAAAAAAGAAAGAAAGAAAGCACATCAGGTCTCGAACCCTGGACCCCCAGCGAGGGAGGTGGGAGCCTTCACCCCTAGCCCACGACGCCTCATGAGAGATTTCCAATTTCATGTGTGAAAGTACTGCAAACAGCGGCCGGCCCCCGCCCCATTGCTGTTGGTTTATGCCTTAGAGGACTCGGACGCTCGCATTTGTAAAGCACTGTGTTTTCCTCCGCCTCCTGCTAGCCTGTTGCCCTTCCCCCATGGGAGCCTGCACAGATCATGCAGTAGACAGGGAGGGAATGCAAATGCAGGTCATGTGCAATACACAAACGCCCACTGTAGTACTGTTTTGCTCACTTACAGTACTGTACTGTAGGTTGCATTTAGCGTAAAGAATCGCTCCTGCAGATGTACTTTGATTTATGTGAAACCTGTGTGCATCCTTCCATTGGATGTACTGTATTGGAGAGAAAAAAAAAATGTTACAGTGAATGTCACGGGAACACATTAAAAATAAGGTTGGCACTTCCTTCCCATTGGTGTTGGTTTACAGTATGCCGTAGTGTACTCGGACGCTCATGTAATTGCATTTCAAAGGCACAGTATTTTCCATCGTCTCCCCCCTACCCCCATCGCCCTTCCCCCCTGGGGGCCTGCACAGGGAGGAAATTCAGGTCCTGTGCAATACACAAACGCTGAAGATCTACAGTACTGTTTTGCTCAGTTGGTAGCGTCAGAATACACTCATTTCATTCCCGCTGTTTAGGTGCATTTAGCGTAAAGAATCGCTCCTGCAGATGTACTTTGATTTATGTGAAACCTGTGTGCATCCTTCCATTGACTGTCTTACAATGTAAATAAAATAATACAGTGCATTATTACAGAAAAAAAAAAAGAAAGAAAGAAAGCACATCAGGTCTCGAACCCTGGACCCCCAGCGAGGGAGGTGGGAGCCTTCTCCCCTAGCCCACGACGCCTCATGAGAGATTTCCAATTTCATGTGTGAAAGTACTGCAAACAGCGGCCGGCCCCCGCCCCATTGCTGTTGGTTTATGCCTTAGAGGACTCGGACGCTCGCATTTGTAAAGCACGGTGTTTTCCTCCGCCTCCTGCTAGTCCTCCATTCCCATTATGCATTAGCGAACTCAGACGCTCATATATTTTAAAAGCACGGTGTTTATACATTGTACTGTACATTCTTCCTTTTACACAATTACTGTAGTTGCGTCTCCATACACATACAGTACAGTACTCCATACTTTTTCCACCGCCTCCCGTTACGCCTACAGTATTGCCAGAGCTGTAGATCAATCCGCCGCTATACTGTACGATCGAAAGTACTGGATTAGTGGAGCATTAGCCACACAGTGGTGGAGATGTGTAATGCATGATGAGTATCTAGATCGCCTCAACGCGCCTGCCTGTGATTAAACTCAGCTATCGCATTAGCGTGACTAAACGCCCGTCTCGGCGGAGAAACAGTCAAGATAAAGGTGGCTACATCTGTACCTCATTGCGCCTCTTTTTTTCTTGTGAGGTATTCAGAATAGACTGAAAATGAGTGGAAATTATGGTTTTTGAGGTTAATAATACTTTGGGATCAAAATGACCCCCAAATTCTATGATTTAAGCTGTTTTTTAGTGTTTTTTGAAAAAACACCCGAATCCAAAACACACCCGAATCCGACAAAAAAAATTCGGTGAGGTTTTGCCAAAATGCGGTCGAACCCAAAACACGGCCGCGGAACCGAACCCAAAACCAAAACACAAAACCCGAAAAATTTCAAGTGCACATCTCTAATCATAGCCAGGCACCAATATTACCACCACATCTAACCAGTCATCACATGAGGAGGAGAACAGGGGGCAGCCACCAAAGCACAAGTCTGCATAATACTGTATATAATATAGCTAAGTATATAATATAGTATAATATAATTTAACGTAGCTAACATAACTGAAACAAGTGATGCAGGTTCCATAATAATAATATAATAATAATTAATTGGATGTTGTCACTGGTGCTGCCTGCATGTTTCCTCTCTCTCTCTCTCTTTCTCTCTCTCTCTCTCTCTCTTTCTCTCACTATCCTCCTCCCTTTCTTCAGCACCCTACCACACTTGATTTTATTCTATAAATTATCCTTAGCATTACCTTTTTACCTCTTTACTTTTGTACATTTGGGACATCCCCACTTTTTCTTCTCTGTATGTGGCCTGTGCATCCCTGGATTTCTTTTACTTTCTTCTATACTGGTATACATTTTTGGTTGTGGATAATGGGCTTGATTCAGAGTAATAATGGTCTGGAATTTCCTCCATTTGTACACAATCTGTCTGACTGTTGATTGGTGGAGTCCAAACATTGGTGGAGAGATGGTTTTGTAATCCTTTTCAGCCTGATGAGCATCAACAGCTCCTCTTCTGAGGTCCTCAAAAATATTTGTTTGTGACATGATACAGTACCACAAACAGAGGGGAGCCTTTACATCTAAGACATACAGCACAGCAAGGAAAACCTTTTTGGGGGGTACAGAGGAGTGTTCCATTTCACAGTGCTGTTGTGTATAAAGTAATAGCCATTTTTTATGAGTTTTTATATTATCTTGATTGTTGTAACCCTGTTTTGTGTTTATTATCTATTAAATCAGCCCCTTTTTTTTTAATCAAATTGTAGACTCCAAGTTGTCCCATTACTATCAAAATTGGTGAAAGATATCTTTTTACCCTTATTGATACACCCGGACCAGGTTGGGTTTGTGCCTGGCAGGCAGACCTCCTATAACACCCGTAGAGTCTTTAATTTGATCGGTGCATCTTCTGGGAACGACGGGTTTCTATTGCTCTCATTGGATGCCGAGAAAGCGTTTGACAGGTTGAATTGGTCCTACCTGTGCACTGTCCTAACTAAATATGTTTTTTCTGATCAGATTTTGTCATCAATCTTAACTTTATACAGTTCTCCGTCGGCACGGTGTTCAGTAATGGTTTCATGTCAGATACATTCCCAATTTATAATGGTACATGTCAGGCTTGCTCTCTCTCCCCACTGATATTTGTGTTAGTGATAGAACCCTTAGCTGTTAAGGTTAGATCAGACGATGCGTTTCCAGGATTACCCTATGGTCACTTTTCTCATAAACTATGTCTCTTTGCTGACGATGTTTGTTTCACACCCTTCCTCTTCCCTCCCTCATCTACACTCTTTACTGAATAGTTTTAGCGAAGTCTCCTATTACAAATTAAACACAACCAAAACTGATGCTCTTCCTATCAATTTACCAGATGCAGTTGTAGCCTCTTTGCGCTCTCTATACCCATATAATTGGAAATCTGACTCGCTTACATATCTAGGGATACATATTCCCCCCTCCACCAGTGCAGCCTTTGACGTGACTCTACCTTCCCTGATAGCTTCCCTTCAAGCCTTGACATCCTCCTGGCTTTTTTATGAAATATCCTGGTTAGGATGTTTAGCTGCATTTAAAATGACTTTATTGCCCAAGCTTATGTACCTGTTTCGCAGTATACCTTATTCTTTTCCCAAACATTATCTTGACAAATGTAGACTTATCTTGACGAAATACTTATGTAAATCCCATCCCTCTAAATTAGCACGCACTAGACTGATTCTTCCTTATAATCGTGGAGGTCTTGCTCTCCCCGATTTAGCTTTCTACCAAGAAGCTTGTCTGTTAGTTCAACTAAAATACTGGAGGTTAACTCAGTCTCAGTCCCTGTGGGCACATGTTGAGAGTGTTGGATGTTTAGACTACCCCCTAGAAGACTTGGTATGGACCCCAAAAACCCTCCGTCCCTTAAATTTATCCGTCTTTCCTTCTACGATCTCATCTTTAGTGTGGGATAATTTAATAGGCAAACTTCCAGGATTTACTGCCCCATATGCAGCACTTTTATTGAATGTTGTAAGTAAGTTAATACCCAATTTGAATATTTCTGCTTGGTGCGTCTGTAGTATTTCTACTGTAGGAGACTTGATAGATGGAAACACTCTCCTCATGTTTTCCCAACTACAAGATCGATTCTCTCTCCCTCGTAACAAATTATTTCACTACTTCCAGACAGGGGTGTATCTAGTGTCTGAGCGCCCCTGGCAAAGTAAGGGACTACCCCCCCCCCCCCTATATTCTAAATAAGTATGGTGCGGCGCCAAAAATAAAATAGTGTGGCCTCATGGGGATAGGGTGTGTCACACATTAGTACCAATTCAAAGTACGCAACACAGTAGTGCAACCTTATGCATATTACACCACAAAGTAATGTCCGCTGTTCTGCATTATTCCACACAGTAGTCCCTGCTATTCACATTACACAGCATTGAAGTGCCCCTTACTCACATTACACGACACAGTAGTCCCCTTAATCACGTCAGGAATGCCGGGAATGAGGTAAGTATTGGAGATTTGTGATGGAGGGGCAGAGACATGAATAGGTCCAGCCATTATACTAATGTGTATATTATAGATAGCATACCTCCAAACTTTCTATTCCCTCAGGGAGCACCGAAAAGGGGCGTGGCCTGCTGGGAAGGGGGGTGTGGCCTCACACAGGTGCCACACTCGCGTGTCACGCCCCCAATTTTCGCACAGTGGGGGCGTGGCCAGCGCTCTGTGAGCTGCTGGCCATGCCCCAGTCCCTCTGCCTCAATGGAATAGAGCAGCGAGTGATAGGGAGCCTCCCAACTGCCCCCCCCCTTCCCCACCGCGGGACACTGTGGCCCGCGGGAGGGACAGCGGGACAGACCCCAAAAAATTGGACTGTCCCGCGAAAATCGGGACAGTTGGGAGGTATGATATAGTGGCATTGCACTCAGAGGGACCAAACCTTTTCAGTGGCACTGAATCATTCTCCAAGACACCACATTCATGATCAGCAGCAGCAGCCTGTCCCCAATCAGCAGGAGCCTGTCCCCAATTGGGGGAGGTGAGGGGGGGAGGTTTGAGGCAATGGGAAGATGGGGGTAGAGACACAGATATGGTGAGATGTAGAGTCACAGATGGAGAGGGTGGACATAAGATGAGGGGGCAGAGGCACAAATAACTGAGAAGGCAGAGGCACAGATAAATGTAGAAGGGACAGTGTCGCATATAATGGAGGGGTGGCAGATGCACATATAAATGGAGGGGGGTACAAGTATAGATAATGGAGGGGTGGAGGTGGAAGAGGCACAGATAAAGGAGGGGGGCAGATGCACTGATAATGGAAGGAGACAAGAGAACAGATAATGGTGTGTAGAAGAGGAACAGTTGTGGAGAGAGAAAGTGGCACAAATGGGGAACTTCTTATTGCCTCTATTACTTTCTATGTTACAGTATCTGGCCATTGGAAGAACAGAGGAAGAGAGCAGGGGGGTGACAGGGAGAATGAGGAGAAAGTAAAACTGGTCTGGACTGCAGCCTCCTGAGAGCGATAGAGGACCCAGCTCACATGCCCCGTGCCCCCATATCAATGTGGCTCAAATGGAGATTCTGATCCTAGCTGCAAATGGTTCCTGTGCTCTTATGGGAAGTCCCTCCTGCGCATGGCGGAAGTCCCTGAAGACACGGCAGGAGACGGAGGAGTGACAGCTGCAGCGCGGCCCATTGTAATCAAAGTATATTAGTAAAAGTGTGTCCGGCAGAGAAGGAGTCAGGCACAGCGCTACTTTTATACCTTGCAGTGGGCAATGCTGCGATGACGCATACATAGGCGGGCAATGCGGGAGTCAGATGGTGAGCAGTGCTGTGCATTAATCCATCCCTGGCCACAGGTGGCACTGACAGGCGGCGCCCCCCTCTTGGCCGGCGCCCCTGGCGAGTGCCATCCTGGCCAATAGCAAGATACACCCCTGCTTCCAGATTAGACATTGGTTTAAGAGCCTGCCCCATTCTCATACCCCTCCCAGCTCTATAACTCAATCTGTTCTAGCCCGTGTCTCTCTGACTGCTTCCTCTAAAGATATATATCCTTTTGGTATAATATACTTATTGCATTAGCTCCATCCCAAAAGTCTAATGCCCAGAAACGCTGGGAGACGGATTTAAACGTCACCATAACTGATATGCAATGGGAATAATTGTATTGTTTAACATTCTGTGGGTGGAATTCAAATGATATATCACGCCCAATCTCCTGTCTAAAATGATCCCTGTTATTGGGCATATTGCGCCCATAGTAATCAGGTTTAGCCGTGTAAATGGTTGGGTTCCTCGCTATTCCAAGGGTAGCAAGCTGAAATAATGATACCATACCCCCGGGGGCAGAAACAGAATGTGTGTGGAAAGTGGGTGAATAGAATTGAATCCCGCCCTGTATGTCTAGATGTTTAAATCATTCAGAAATGGCAAACTATTGAATAGATTAGATTTAACTCCAGATAGGCTGCACTCCTTTTGGCCTTCATGCTCTCCATATTGCTGGAGGAATTGCGGAGAAATAGGCCACCTGTTCCATGTTTTTTGGTCATGTCCCTCACTCCGAATTTGATGTTTTCACATTGATAAATAAAGTTTTACAATTAACCCTAAACCCATCCCACTCTTTAGCGGTACTTCATATTTATCCTACGGAAGTTCCAGCTCCTCATAGATATTTACTGGGACACATACGTATAGCTGCAAAAGCCACTATAGCTCAAGCTTGGAGGCAGTCAGTAGCACCCCCTGTTATAAAAGTTTTTCACAAGATTCACTTTCATTATACCATGGAGACTACACTCCATATTCCACGTCCGCCTCCTCACCCATTGTGAGATGGTTGCCCTGGCTTGACTACGTCACAGTGGGAGACGGTGCTGTCCTCATATCTCACCCTTCTGTGTCATCTTCTTTACAGTTTAGCCTAACTGAGCATCCTACCACTTAATGTTTCCTTGGCCACGATATCTGTATTATTGTTACCTATTTTGTTAAATTGTTTTTGATTTTAAGGTCGCTCTCCTCTACATATTTTTGCTATGTAGTATTCTATTGTTCATTTATTGACCCGTATTATTTGGTTCACTACTGTGTTCCTCTCTTTAATTTTTTTGATTATATGTTTGATGTTTTTGGTGTGTACATCCCCCCCTCCCGTGTTCTCCTGTTCCCCCCCCCCCCTTTCACTCCCTACTCTTTTTTTCTGTATGCCCCATATCTGCATAAAATTTCAATAAAAACTATTGATTTAAAAAAAATAATTAGTGAAAGATACCTTTATACGGTATCCAGTCTACTTTATTGTGAGTTGGGGTACGCTATGTGTGCTTACGTTTTGAGAAAAGATACCTTTGTATGGGGGTCATTCATATCTGATCGCTGGGCTGCAATTTTTGCTGTCCTGCGTTCAGATAGTCGCAGCCTACAGGGGGAGTGTGATGCTATGTGTACGCCGAGCTGCTAAAATTCAATGCATGCAGTCTCTGCGCAGCCCAGGACTTACTCCTCCAGTGCGATAGAATCTGGATGATCGGGGCCGGAGCTGATGTCAGATTTACTCCCTGAAAATGCATGGGAACTCCTGCGTTTTTCCGAATATTCGCAGTAAACTGTTAGTTACCACCCACAAACGGCTTCCTCCTGTCAATCACCTTGCGAACGCCTGTACGAGAGGATTTTTTTTCACCATCCCGTCGCTGACCGGTAATGCCCGTTGTTGTTGTCCGAAGCGTGTGCGCATTGTGGTGCATATGCATGCGCTGTTATGACCTGATCGCCCGCTGTGCGAAAACAAACGGGATCTGAATGACCCCCAATGTGGTCTCTAGTGCATGGAATTGTGAGTTGGGGTATGCTTTATTAAGAAGTTTCAAAGATACCTTTATACAGTATGTGTAAAATCGAATACACTGTAAATTGGGCTATGCTGCCTTTTAAAAAAAAGAAAGATACCTTTATAGGTATTCTATGTTGGATTAATCCGTGAGTACGTTATGCAACCGTTGAAGCTCAGTGGGAATTCTTGAAGAATTTTAGATGCCTGTTTAGAAACTTATAAAGGGTAACGACTTATGATTGTTGAGACATACTACACCACGATGTTTGCCTTTTTCCTTTTTGTCCACATGCCTGGTTTGAGGACTTCAAAGAAACTTAGAAGCAATAAGAAAACTCCACTGACCAAAGACTTTCATTTCATAAGGGAAGTTATTCATTTGTACTTAGCGCAGTATGTGCACCTAACTCACCCGTCTGTATTGAATCTGTGTATTTGGAAGTGTGGTGTAGCATTTATTTTTGGGTGTGCTTTCTCAGCAGCTCTCTGCACCTCTGGGAGATTACTCTAAAATTTTTGTATTGTGCTTCCACAAACATGTGTCGTGAACATCAGACTTTGATAGAGCCCTATTCTTTTAAAAAGACAGGTTGTCCAATCAAACCTGATTGTCATCTCTTAGATTGAAAATACCTGACACTAACGTCACTTCAAAATATCTGCTAAGCCTAAAGGTTCACATAGTTTTGCTACTCACAGATATGTGATATTATAAATCAATAAAAAAAAAATGAGCATGTCTAGTTATTTTGTCTCATTTGTTTGATTTGGTTCTCTTTATTTCTTTTAGGACTTGAGTGAAAATCTGAGGTAGTTTTAGGCTAAATTTTAGCAGAAATATAGAAAAATCTGAAGGGTTTCAAGCCCCACTGTAAGCCTATAATGACAATTAGCCTTATGTCCACTGAACACTACTTTCTGTTTGCCTACATAAGTTTATCTGTACTTTCCATCTGTACAGAGCTGCCAATATATGTAAATAGGATATGAACGGAACAGAGTTTTACTTTGTACATAAAACCACTAACTCTTAGATGATCTTGTTCCACAGAGAGTAGCGAGAACATGATCTATTAGTTTGTCTCCATGCAGTAGAATGTGCAGGTCAACCCAAAGGTGCATCCAGAATTTTCAATCGCTCAGGGATCCAAAATATGTTAAAAGAAAGAATTCAGGTTCCATATCCCATGTTCATTCCTTCGCCGACTGTGGTACATAACTATTTCATAATGGATGGGGGATTAAGCAGCTAGCTGAGTGTAATACTTGTTTGCTGCCTTTGGCAACACACAGTGGGGTGTGTGTCTGTCATGGAGTTTTCTATTCACTAAAGTCAGATTGAAGTCATCTCCTCCTCAATGTTGACAGAATACGTCTGTTAAATCACACTTGATGCATAGGAGCTTGGGATAATCCTCTCATGCAATATTCCATCATCTCTACTTCTCATTAATCATTTTAATTGACTTTCAGCAGTGTTTTCATCTCTTTTGTTTTATACTTCAACAAGATGATTACCTGACTGCCATCTACTTCTCTTACTTCCCCTTCCCAGGCAGCTCCTCTTATTACAAAGGCTGAAATATCTTACGACTTGTAATGCCTGAACCACTATGTTCATCTGTAAACACTTGTTACAACTCTCCATGTCTATAGTCCCATAAATCCAACCCTTCATAATGCTGCTGTTCAGTTGCCTTCTGTTTGTGCTCATGGAATAACTGATGCTTATTACTAAAGCTAGCAAGTACATCAGGAAACATGAATCATGAAAAGTCAGACAGAAGAACCGTCAAGGTTCAAAGACAAAGCATTTTCAGTATCACAGGTGTTCGGGTAAAAGGCAGGGCTAATGCAGGATTTCTAGAAAGGAGGATTCCAAAGATTTGATGTTAGAGCGAGTGTGGCCTGCCCATGAGTACGTAATAATAGTCTGGCTCATACAAAGGAGGTAATTCAGACCTGACCGTAGCAGCAGTTGGGCAAAACCATGGCCCTCATTCCGAGTTGTTCGCTCGCAAGCTGCTTTTAGCAGCATTGCACACGCTAAGCCGCCGCCTACTGGGAGTGAATCTTAGCTTAGCAGAATTGCGAACGAAAGATTCTCAAAATTGCGAATAGACTTTTCTTAGCAGTTTCTGAGTAGCTCCACACTTACTCTGCCACTGCGAACAGTTCAGTCAGTTTCGTTCCTGGTTTGACGTCACAAACACACCCAGCGTTCACTCCCCCGTTTCTCCAGCCACTCCCGCGTTTTTCCCAGAAACGGCAGCGTTTTTTCACACACACCCATAAAACGGCCAGTTTCCGCCCAGAAACACCCACTTCCTGTCAATCACACTCCGATCACCAGAACAAAGAAAATTCCTTGTAATGCCGTGAGTAAAATACCTAACTGTTGAGTAAAATAACTAAGCACATGCGCTCTGCAAACATTGCGCATGCGCAGTAAGCGACTAATCGCAAAATAGAGAAAATTGGCAACGAGCGAACAACTCGGAATGAGGGCCCATGTGCACTGCAGGTGTGGCAGATATAACATGTGCAGAGAGAGTTAGATTTGGGTGGGTTATTTTGTTACTGTGGAGAGTAAATACTGGCTGCTTTATTTTTATACTGCAATTTAGATTTCAGTTTGAACACTCCCCACCCAAATCTACTCTCCCTGCACATGTTATATCTGCCCCCCCCCCCTTCAGTGCACATAGTTTTGCCCAACCGCTAACAAAATTGCTGCTGCAATAAGGTCTGAATTACCCCCAAAGTGCAGTGTATGTAATACATCAGACATAGACAGGGTCAGTGATCACAGTAAGCCTAGATGCAACAGATGTGGACACCATTCCACAATCCAAGTCTAAGATCTGTGGAGCATTGGAGCAAGTCCGGGAGTCTGGAAGAACAGTATACTGTAAGAACCTATCACCAGTCCTGGATGGTGCATGTAATACAATGTTAATACAGCAATGTTTACACATCTCAGTGCTCAGGGACCCTTACCATGGCATGTTTTCCAGATCTTCTAGTAGGTGCACAGGTATATTCATTACTGGCTGACACATGTTAACAGATTTACAAGTGGTACTAATTTCAGTTGTGATACAGAGGACATCTGTAAAACATGCACTGTTGGGGTACTATGATGACCAAGTGTGGTAAACACTGGCCTGTAGTATAGGTTTTAGGGGAGAGTGTCTAAAAAAATGTCTGAGTCTCAGCCCGCTGGGAGTCCAATTTGCTGATGTCCACATACAAGCGGCTCCAGCACGTCGAGCGGGCTGAGACTGACAGTGGCTGGCGCTACAGAACAAGCGTGAGGAGGTTGTCATTTGCCACTGTGCACAGCGAGAGACTCCTAAGCGTTTGTTTATACAGCCGCGGCGGTAAGCTGCATATCTACAAATTATGGGACAATGTTCTAAAGTTGAACTGTGTTTATAATCAAAAGACTGAGATATTTGGAGAGACTATTGGTCTGTGTGGAAGTGCTATATGCCCGCACATATAAGAGTTTACAATCCATCTCTAAATCGGACTTTTTATTTTTATTTTTAGAATTAGTATATATAAAGTAATAACAGGTGTATAACAATTAAGTGAGCTCACATTGGTATATATATTGTTGTTTTTAATAGATATACATTATATATATATATATATATATATATATATAAAACCAGAAGGGTTATATAGTAAAGCAAGTGTCTTCATTTACAAACGCACCTGAACAAATTAGCGCAATCAGTCATTTTTCTTTTTGTACAACTGGAAACCTCCCTGGCATTTACCTTTAAAAAGGATGTCACCCAGATTAGATAGACTAAACCTACTACAGGTAATTAATTAAAGCCAGGACTGACATACACAATAATACGCACCAATCGCAGTACATGATCAATCATGATGCCAATCAGAAAGAAAAGTAGACATAGCAGAAACCCATGCACTGCCACACAGTGTGGGGGAAAATTTTTCCAGCGACGGGATCCCGGTGGTCAACATACTGATGCCGGGATCCTGGCTGCTAGAATACCTTCAGGGGAGCGACTGCGACAATGCCCTTTGCAGTGCGAGCTCGGTGGTTTGCTGCGCTCACCACAGGTTCTGTTCCCACTCTATGGGTGTCGTGGAATAGCCCGTTAGCCGGGATTGTGGCTGGCGGCATTGTGAGTGTACGGGATCCTGGCGTCGGTATGCGGATCACCGGGATCCCGGGCGCCGGCAACGTAACCATATCCCGCCACACAGACAGAGCACATGGTGAGTACAGATGAGCACAGTAGCAATACAATCTCATACAAAGTGTGGCAGCATTACAGGATGATTAGCAGAAACACAATTCCAGTGAGACAATCTTCAAATTCACCTTTTGCATCACCTTTCCGCACTGCCTTTGTAAAGTAGTATTTGCTGATTTTATTATCTGTGAATAGAGCTGGGATGTTGATGGTAGATTCATTCTGTCACGTGGTTTGGTGAGGGGAGAACAGGGAACACTTACAGTATGGGCAAATTCTACCAATGATACCTGCAACACTTTATGTCCAAGTGTGGAACAAGGCAATTATTTGGGGAAAACCTTCACTTATCTCTAGTGGTGAGACTAACAACACAAATACTGTATAATATGGGATAATTCCCACAGTAGTATGGCCAGCATTATATCTTCCGCTAAATGGTATATTTAGCACCATAGTGGTCACCCTCACGCTTTTCTTAGATAAAGTATGAAATGCATATGATGGAGTTCAATAAATAGAGTAATAAGAATATAGCTTTATGACAGAAATACATTTATTTCTGGAATATGTTTCATTTAATGTGTTCATACCTTTTATTGACTTATAAAACACATTTGAAAGCCAAAGCAAAGTTTATGTTGGAAACCTTCCATTTATACGACTGAAGCATAAAAATGTAAAGTACATAAGAAATGTCAGTTCTTATCAGTTAGAAATATTCAATACATATCTTATTCCAAGTGTTCCTGCTCATTGTTTCAAATTTTCCAAGGGAAAATATACATTTCACTTCTCCTGAAGGCATTGCTAATACCAGAGGTCTAGTTTATGGCAACATGAAAAAAAACATCTTTAAAGAGTTTTCCACTGGCGCCTTGCAGAATTTCTTGCAATGAAGTCAAGGCACTATACAGCAGCAGGATGTACCTGGCAGTAGTCATTGTCGTACAGTAGGATGATCACATGACACTCACAGACAGCTGTTCCTGGAACAAACTCTTCAGCCTGCTGACCTCCCACACGTGTAGGATACATTTATTACAATGTGGTGGAGGACTCTGATCCCCTTCAGAAAAATATTTATAGAAAAGCAAAAATTGTTGGAACTGTGGACCCTAACAAAGTTGGCAATACAAATTAACTCTTAGCAACGTTTGTTTATTTCACAACATGGCTGATTATAAGCACATATAGGGGTCTATTCATGTAGCAGTAAAATAACCTCTATCAATGATAACAGGATTTTTCAGTGATTCCTCCTATTCGCAGAAGAGATCACCTAGGAGAAATCTCAGATTTCTCCAGTGCTGTCCCTGATAAGGGTAGATATCGTTTCCCTATATAGTAGTATGGGGAAATCGATTCATAGAAGCATGGAAAGCTCTCCAAAACCAAAACAATTCGCCATCTGAGAATCAGGTTGCCAAGGGGAGAAGAACAGAGACTGTTGTCTCTCTGCCTCCTCCCTGGCTTCTCCACCCCCTTCTCTGACTGTGATAAATCAGAGGTGCCCAGGGAGAAAGTGACAGAAGAAAAAATCTGCCCTTGCTCCCTATATGACTGGGACATGAGCGGTTCCTGGAGAGTGTATATTAGGGAAGTGACCCAGCATATGACGGATCACTTCACTCTCCTAACTGACCGTTGCCCCGTGGCTGTGTATTCCTCTCTCTTTCCCCCGGTTGCTGCGTTTTGGCTTGCTCTCTCTACATTGTCCCCACACCATCTGATGCAGAGTCCAACTGCCCTCCCCCAGTCTGATACTATGATAGAATCATTCTCATCAGCTCATTAGAGCTTATGGTCGTGATACTGTACCACACATGTACACACACACTAGGGTCCATTTGCTCAGAAACCAATTAGTCCACCAGTATGCTTTGGGACTGTGGTAAGAAACTGGAACACCTGGCATATAAACCCATGAAAACATTGGGAGAGACTTCAAATTCTACAGAAACTAATCATCTGTGCAGAACTTCACTATACTGTATATGTTTCTTCTTTTTTTAATATATATTACCATTCTACATGATGATGGTATTGGGATTCAGCATGCACAAGCACAGTGTGGATTGGGGAACTGTATGAAGCCACCAGTGTGTCACCTGCATAAATTCACTGATGTGTCATACAGTACATTGACACATTATATTGGTTTCATTATTTTTTTTACATTTTTTTTTCAGTCGATGTGTACATCTGATTATTGATATTGGAGCGCCTGCTCACCAAGAACCATTTGTGGTATTTGTTGATTATACAGGTGTTAGGTGACATTTTAGCTTTTGTGTGCAGGCTGCATCTACAGGGGTGCAGGTATCAGTTTATTTTATTGTCAATGCAGAAAGTGCCCACGTTGGAATTGGACCAATGGCCTCCGCATATGACTGTACCACTCATAAGTAGAAACTCTCTGTATATTTGTAAATTTTCGGTATTAGAGTCCTCACTATTCTTCCACTGGCTGGGACCAAGTCAAGAATCCATTGCTAGACTTCCATCAACCGTGGTCCCATACCCACAGGCAGACACCAGGAGATCGCCTCCAGCCTGTATCCCGTGTCAGGGATAAGGACAGCCTTAGACATCAGATCATTAACTGGTAATGTTATCAACTGAACAGTGTGAAATTTATTTAAAAAAGAATGTTCCCAAATTAATACATTTGAATTTACTGAGGGAACTTTTTACTGGACTGGACATTGTTGGACTGTGGATAGTGAGGACTGCTGATGACATATAAGATGTCCCATTCAGGGGTCAAAGTCAGGAACTCTCCACTCATGAACTGCATGGCATTGTCAGTAACTTACATAGTCTACCATGTCTTCTCAGTTTGTTGATGACTGTGGCACGTGTTGTTCCTCTAACACGTTTCGCTCATTCCTGGAGCTTCAGGAACGAGCGAAATGTGTTAGAGGAACAATTGATATCTCCGGTTTTCACTGTGTAAGCGCTGGACACCAGCAGTAATTCACCAGCGAGATTCTTGGAGACTGCAGCGGCTCATTTCATGTGGGAGGTCGGAGACGTCCGGAGCCTCCTAGCCGCACCCGCGCGGCCCACACAGTGAGTGTCCAGCTGGATCCGTCTTCTAAACTGAGACGGAGGGTGAGCGCATTGTAGCTAAGCCTGCTTAGGCTATTTGAAGCCTGTTGTCATTCACAAGAAATTTGTTGAGACTTTTTAAACATCAATTGATGAACTTTTTATCTCAATATATGGTCTCTGCTCAATTGACAAGTGAACTATCTGTGGTCATTTACAAAATACATCAGTGATGAGGATATTTCTCACATGAGAGACTGTGGACATAGGGGGTGATTCCGAGTTGTTCGCTCGCAAGCTGCTTTTAGCAGCATTGCACACGCTAAGCCGCCGCCTACTGGGAGTGAATCTTAGCTTATCAAAATTGCGAACGAAAGATTCGCAATATTGCGAAAAGACTTCTCTGTGCAGTTTCTGAGTAGCTCGAGACTTACTCTTCCAGTACGATCAGTTCAGTGCTTGTCGTTCCTGGTTTGACGTCACAAACACACCCAGCGTTCGCCCAGACACTCCCCCGTTTCTCCAGTCACTCCCGTGTTTTTCCCAGAAACGGCAGCATTTTTTCACACACACCCATAAAACGGCAAGTTTCCGCCCAGAAACACCCACTTCCTGTCAATCACACTCCGATCTCCAGTACGAAGAAAAAACCTCATAATGCCGTGAGTAAAATACCAATCTTCATAGCAAATTTACTTGGCGCAGTCGCAGTGTGAACATTGCTCATGCGCAGTTAGCGGAAAATCGCTGCGATGCAAAGAAAATTACCGAGCGAACAACTCGGAATGACCACCATAGTCTATATCTAATATTCAATATCTGATCCTCCTGCATACAGATCTTCATTATATAGCCGGCTATTAGAAATAGGATCCAATTAGGTTCACTTATATGGTTAATTGTGCATGTATACAGTTTTTAATTAATTATTTGTATTTGTGTACACATACTTATTTAAAGGTATATATGATTAATTCATTGAATAAATGTTTTTATTATACACATGTGAATTCACTCTAATTTCTTAAGCCTGTTAGCTCTGATTAGCGCAGAGTGTCTTGTAAGAATTAGTTCCTAAGACTCCGTCTGCTCCTCCTCCTCGTCTGCCATCTACATCCAAAGACGAACCTATGCAGATAGGTCACTCCCGATTGTCTCCAGCAGAGCGTAGAAGACGTCTATCTAATCGTCTTTGCTTGTATTGTGCTGCACCTTCCCACCTCATTAACGCCTGTCCTGAGCGTCCGGGAAACTCCAGGTCCTAGCCCGCCAAGGAGAGGGTCGGCTAGGAGTAATGAATTCCTCTCCGTCTTCAAGTGACTGCAACCTCTCAGTTTCACTTCAGGTGGCTCAATGTACCCAGAATCTTATTGCCTTGTTGGATTCCAGAGCAGCCGGAAACTTTGAAACTGAGAAGTTCGTTAAGCAGTGGTCCCTACCCACTGAGAAACTGTCATCTCCTATATCTTTAACTGCCGGGGACGGTAGTAAGATTCCTGATGCAGTGATTACCTCCAAGACCCTACCTATCCGTCTGAAGGTTGGGGTTCTGCATTCAGAACTGAGGGCCACTCATCCTGTGGTCCTAGGCCTCCCATGGCTTCGTTTGCATAATCCCCAAATTGACTGGAGGATGACCCATACCCTGGCATGGGGTCCTTCTTGTTCTGATACATGTCTACGTAAAGTGCTTCCAGTTTGCAAATCTTCCTCTAAATCTCCTGATGGTCCACCTTCTCCATATCAGGATTTCACTTATGTTTTCAGCAAGTCTTCAGCCAATATTCTTCCTCCTCATAGAGAATGGGATTGTCCTACGATCTCATTACAGGGAAAACTCCTCCTCGTGGACGCATGTATCCATTGTCATTACCTGAGACCCACTCCATGGAGGAGTATATCAAGGAAAATCTGGCTAAAGGGTTTATCCGGCCTTCGTCTTCTCGTAAAGAAGAAAGACAGCGGCCTGCGGCCTTGTTTTGACTACCGGGGTCTGAATGACATCACAGTAAAGAATCGGTACTCTCTGCCACTTATCACCGAGCTATTTGACCGCGTCATTGGAGCCACTATCTTCACAAAGTTAGATCTGAGGGGTGCTTATAATCTCATCCGAATCTGGAAGGGTGACGAGTGGAAGACCGCCTTTAACACCCGTGATGGACATTACGAGTACCTCATCATGCCTTTCGGACTCAGCAATGCTACAGCGGTATTCCAATACTTTGTGAATTAAATCTTCAGAACCAATCTCTACCGTCATGTTGTGGTTTATCTCGATGATATCCTTATCTTTGCGAATGATCTGGAGGAACATCGGTTCTGGGTGAAAGAAGTTTTGTCCCGTCTCCGTACCAATCATCTGTATTGCAGACTGGAAAAATGCGTCTTTGAAGTTAAATCCATCCCATTCCTGGGGTATATTGTATCAGGTTCCGGTCTACAGATGGACCCCGAGAAGCTTCAAGCAATTCGAGATTGGCCGATTCCTGTAACCCTTAAGAGCATCCAGAGGTTCCTAGGGTTTGCCAATTATTACAGGAAATTTATTTGAGACTTTTCCACCATTGTAGCGCCTGTTACTGCTCTTACCAAAAAGGGTGCCAATCCTTCCAAATGGTCAGAAGAAGCCATCCAAGCCTTTCATTTTTTGAAACAAAGATTCGTCTCTGCTCTGGTTTTGAAACAGCCAGATATCAGTTCGCCCTTCATCCTTGAGGTGGACGCCTCTTCCATTGGAGTGGGCGCAGTACTGTCTCAAAGATCTAACGACGGTCATCTACATCCCTATGGTTTCTTCTCATGGAAGCTCTCTCCTGCTGAGCATAACTACGCCATTGGCAATCAAGAACTTTTGGCTATCAAGCTCTCTTTGGAAGAGTGGAGGTACTTATTAGAAGGAGCTTCTCATACCATCACCATCATGACGGATCACAAGAATCTTCTGTATCTAAAAAGCGCTCAATGTCTCAACCCTCGCCAAGCCAGGTGGGCACTTTTCTTTTCCAGATTTGACTTCAAATTGCAGTTTTGTCCAGGGTCACAGAATCGCAAGGCTGATGCCCTTTCCTGCTCCTGGGAGCAAGAAAATGAGTTTGAGTCTACTGACAAGCATTATATTATCGATCCAGTGGCGTTCTCCGCAGTGAGGATGGACTCTATGCCCCCGCCAGGGAAAAGTTTTGTGAAACCGGCTCTCAGAAGGAAGCTCTTGCATTGGGCACACTCCTCTCGCTTCGCCGGACACGCGGGCATACACAAGACCTTAGAATTCGTTTCCAGATCATACTGGTGGCTGACCCTAAAAAAGGAAAGTGCTGAATTTGTGGCCCCCTGCCCAAAATGTGCCCAGCACAAAGTACCCCGCCAGTCACCTGCTGGGCAACTGGTTCCTTTGTCTGTTCCTCATCATCCGTGGACTCATCTATCAATGGATTTCATCGCGGATCTCCCTGTGTGTAATTAATTCAACACCATCTGGGTGGTAGTTGACCGGTTCACCAAGATGGCTCATTTCATTTCTCTCACCGGTCTTCGGTCAGCTTCCAAGTTGGCACAAGTATTCATTCAAGAGATCTTCAGGTTACATGGTCTCCCGGAGGAGATTATTTCCGACAGAGGTGTCCAGTTTGTTGCTAAATTCTGGCAAAGTCTCTGCCAGGATCTCCAAGTCAAGTTGAATTTTTCCACAGATTATCACCCTCAGACCAATGGGCAAACTGAGAGGGTGAATCAGGACTTGAAGGCCTTCCTCTGTATCTAGGTATCCTCTTCCCAAGACGACTGGGTTCAGCTCCTCCCATGGGCTGAATTTTGCCACAGCAATCAGTACCATTCCTCATCTTCCTCCACGCCATTTCTCACCAACTATGGGTTTCACCCAAAAGTTCCAGTATTTCAGCCGCATCCAGCAACATTGGTGCCTGCAGTTAACATCACTCTTCGTCAGTTTTCAAATAACTGGAAGAAGGTACGTGCAGGTTTGTTGAAAACATCCTCCAGGTACAAGAGATTTGCGGATAAGAAGTGTAGGGCAATTCCTGCTCTTAAGGTTGGTGATCGCGTTTGGCTGTCTACTAAGAATTTGAGATTGGGGGTCCCAAGCATGAAATTTGCCCCCCACTATATCGGACCTTTCCTGATTGAGCAAGTTGTCAACTCAGTGGCTTACAAGCTTCAGCTACCTCCATTTTTGAAAATTTCTACGACATTCCATGGTTCATTCCTTAAACCAGTGATTCTGAATCGCTTCCATTCAGCACTTCCCTCTGCTCCCAAGGACCAGACTCAATGTGGTGTTGAGTATGAGGTCGCCAAGATCCTGGATTCACGCCTTAGATATGGTCATCTTCAGTATTTGATCGATTGGAAGGGCTATGGTCCTGAAGAATGTTCCTGGACAAATGCATCAGATGTCCATGCTTCTAAATTGGTCCGGAATTTCCATACCAGATTTCCTTGAAAACCAAAGAAGTGTCCTGGGGCCACTCTTAAAGGGGGGAGGGGGTGCTGTCACGATCCGAGTAACTGGACGCCATTTCCTGCCGGTTAGGTGTCTCCTGAGATTGGCTCAGCATGCCAGGGCCGGGTTATAACTATTTTCTGTGTTACATTTCATTGGTATTGCCCGTAGTGCTGGCTCAGCGGCCTCCTTAGTGTGTGCACTTACTGTGGTGTGGTGCTCTCGGCCCCGTCGCGGCCGTCCCCGCCGCGACAGTGGTCTTCCTGCATGGGAGCTGAGTGTGTGTCCTCTGTGTGCCGCCGCCGCCATCCCTGTGGCCGTCTTGCGTGTGCGGGTGAGCGTGGAGCATCTGCTGCGGCCTCCGCCGCCATTACTGTTTGGCACATGGTTTCTCAGATCTTCTTTCCCATTCAAACTCTGTCAATGGGCGTAGCCATGTTGGATAGAATCATATGTCACTCCTCTCACCAATCCGTAGCGCTGCTGGAGCCTGTGCATAATTGTCAGCCAATGCCTGCTTTCCAGTAGGTATAAATATCCTGTCCCAGCACCCAGGAAACTGTCAGTGCTTCAATTGTCTTCCCAGCAATTCCAGTCTTCAGCTTCTCTAAATACTCTCCTGTGATTGCCCTCTGTGGTACAGCCTGACTCTCCTGTGATTACCCTCTGCGGTATAGCCTGACTCTCCTGTGATTACACTCTGCGATGCAGCTCCAACTCTCCAGTGGTTTACTCTGTGGTGCAACCTGCCTTACTTGCTTCCGCGTCAGCAGAGTGTATACTCCGGCTTCCAGCAGCCAATCTCCAGCGGTTCTCTGTTTCCACTACCATCAGTTACCTACTACTATAGTGGAGTGTTATTCCTGCAACCCCCAGCATCACTTTATGTGATTCCTGCGATCCCCAGCATCACTTTATGCTTTACCTGCGATCCCCAGCATCACTTAGTGCTTTACCAACGATCCCAAGTATCACAAAGCACTCCAAGCTAATATTCCGGTTACTGGTCTCAAACCAGTAGGAACTCAGAGACTCTCTTTGACAGTTATTGTTTTGTTGCACATTCTATGACTTTTATTATTTAACTAGGTGCTTCATCGCGCCCTACGGGCGCTCTTCACACCGTCGGAAGGGGCTACGCCCCTTTAACCCCTGCACGCCTTTCTGGGGTTCAATATATGGAGTATTCCCTGCATTCCTAGTTTTGTTAGTGTTTGAATATTGCACAATGAAAGGCCTTCCGATGGTGAAGGGGGCGTAGTCCCTTGCAACAGGAAGGGGTTTGGGGAGTGGGGACCGTGGATGGGGGAGGGGGTATGAAGGCGCTGTGGGTGGGGTAGGAGCAGGGGTGTCGCAGGTGGGGGATGGCAGCTGCAGGGCTGTTGTGGATGGAGGAGGGGTTCCGAAGGCGCTGCAGATGGGGAAGGGGTGCGTGCGGGTGTGCAGTGGATGGGGGAGGTGTCCAGGGGGCGCGGTGGGTGGGGGAGGGGTGGATGTGGGGGTAACGTGGGTGGGGAAGTGGCGGGTGCGGTGCTGTTGCGAATGGTGTAGGCGATGCGGATTGGGAAGGGCCTGCTGCGTGGGTGGGGTAGGGGATCCAAAGGTGCAGCGGGCGGGGGAGAGCCAGATGCGGGGTGTGGCGGATGGGGGAGGGGGTCCGGAGGTGATGTAGGTGGTGGAGGGGCGGGTGGCATAGGGGGTCTGGAGGCACCGCGGGTGGGTACCGGGGAAGGGGGCCGGGGGGGGCGTTGTGTGTGGGGGAGGGGCAGGTGGGGGAGGGGCAGATGCTGGGCTGGATGGGGGAGGGGTTCCAGAGGTACTGCGGGTGGGAAAGGGTGTGGCGGGTGGGTAGGAGGTGCGGAGGCGTTGCGGGTGGGAGAGGGGGGGGGGTGCAGTGAATGGGGTTAGGGGTCCGGAGGAGGGAGGGTCCGTGTGTGTTGAGGTGTGGGGTCCGTAGGCGCTGTGGGTGGGGGTGCCACGGGTGGTGGAGGGACAGGTGTGTGGATTTGCGGTGGATGGGGGAGGGGGTCTGGAGGTGCTGCAGGTGGTGGAGGGGTGTGTGCGCGGGTGGGATAGGGGGTGGGTGCGGGGGTGCAGCGGATGGTGGAGGTGGTCCGGGAGTGTGGGAGAGGTGAGGTGCTGTGGGTGGGGGAGAGGCGGGTGAGGGGCTGTTGCGGATGAGGGAGGGGTTCCGGAGGCGCTGCAGGGTGGAAGGGTGCAGGTGTTGCGGGTGAGGTAGGGTGCCTGGAGGCGCTGTGGGTGGGGGTGCGGTGGATGGGGAGGGGCTGCAGGTGGTGGAGGAGCGGGTGGTGTAGGAGGTCCGGAGGTGCAGTGGGTGGTGGGTGCTGAGGGTGGGGTAGTGGGTCCGAAGGTGTTGCGGTTGCTGGAGAGGTGGGGGTGTAGGGGATGGGTCAGTGGGTGCAGCGGATGGGGGAGGGGTGAGTGCGGGGGTTCAGCGGATGGGGAGGGGATCAGGGGATGCGGGAGGGGTGGGGGTGCTGTGGGTGGGGGAGGCGCTGTTGCGGATGGGGGAGGGGTTCCGGAGGCGCTGCTGGTGGAGAAGGGTTACGGATGGTGCGGGTGAGGTAGGGGGCCTGGAGGCGCTGCGGGTGGGTGAGGGAGGGAGGGGGGTGAGGGTGCGGTGGATCGGGAGGGGCTGTAGGTGGTGGAGGAGCAGGTGGTGTAGGGGGTCCGCAGGTGGAGTGGTTGGTGGTGGGGTGAGTGCTGCGGGTGGGGTAGTGGGACCGAAAGTGTTGCGGTTGCTGGATGGGTGGGGGTGCAGGGGATGGGTCCGGGGGTGCAGCGGATGGGGGAGAGGCTGCTGCAGATGGGGGAGGGGTTTGGAAGACACTGCGGGTGGGGTAGGGGGTCCGAAGGCGCAGTGGGTGGGGGTGCCATGGGTGGTGGAGGGGCAGGTGCGGGGGTTTGCGGGGGATGGGGAGGGGTCCAGGGGCGCTGCAGGTGGTGGAGGGGCAGATATCAGTGCACATAGTCTCTGTGGTAGTTAGTGAGGGTTGGTGATGGTGTAAGAGGGGTGAAGGCCAGTACACAGACAGGCAGTTAGAGAGCAGGATGAGGGTGACAGGGCATAGTGACGGGGAGTACTTAGCAGATATAGGGGTGGGCTACAGGTGTGATGTCACAGTGTGTGTACCTTTGCTGTCATGTGTGAGGTATGTGAGGTATATGTGAGGTATGTGTGAGGTAAGGATGTGCGGGACGTGGTGGCCACTAACCTCCAGGCTGCTGCTGTGAGATGGTGACTGCAAAAGGAGGGAACTCAGACCCAGCAGCAATGGGTCGTGGTCAGCATTCCTTCCTGGCCCCGTTCCGCCGCACACTGTCCGCCCCGTCTGACGGGCGTCATTCCTCCATCCTGCATGGCAGCGTCAGCTGCTGTGATCGCGGAGCATAGGTAAGCGTCCGGAGCCCTGTGGGCGGGCAGGCATGGTGTTTCCCTGGAGAGGTGCGGCGCGCGTCCTTAGGCTGCAGACGGAGGGAGCTCCGGCCCAGCAGCAATGTTGATTAGTGCGTGTCCCGTCCTGGCGCTGTCCAGCTGCACATGCTCCGCACCGCTTGCCGCTGAGCATGGCAGCCCTTGTGTGTATGCTGCAGATGCTGATCCAGCGGTGCCTGAGCTAGCGCCCTCTCCCTGGGGTGTGGGTGTCAGGCGGCAGGTATGGTGTGTAGGTGGGAGAGGAGCTGCGGGCGGCGACTCGCTGCCTGCAAATACCCTCCATATCAGCGCTGTTCCCCTCCCTGCAGATAGTGTCAGTGGCCGTGGTGTACTTTTGCTACTGGTGGCCTGTGCCGGTGCTAGGGTGTTCGGCGCCCCCCTGCAAACTATGAATTTTGCGCCCTCCCATATTCCTTTGTTGTGCATCGGGAAAAGTGGTGTGGTCTCACAACTAAGGGGCATGGCCACACAATAGTACCCCCATTTAAAATTACGCCACAATGTAGCACAATCTTATTCATCTTATACGTAATGCCCCACCCGTAGTAGTAGCGTCCTTATACGTAATACCCCACCCGTAGTAGTAGCGTCCATATACGTAATGCCCCCCCAATAGTAGTAGTGTCCTTATATATAATGCCCCCCCCAGTAGTAGTAGCAGTTATATGTAATGCTCCCCAACAGTAATAGTAGCATCCTTATACGTAATGCCCCACCCGTAGTAGTAGCGTCCTTATACGTAATGCCCCCCAGTAGTAGTAGCAGTTATATGTAATGCCTCCCAACAGTAATAGTAGCGTCCTTATACGTAATGCCACCCCTGTAGTAGTAGCATCCTTATACATAATGTGCCCCCAGTAGTAGTACCGTCCTTATACATAATGCCCCCCCAGTAGTAGTAGCATCCTTACATGTAATGCCCTCCCAGTAGTAGCGTCCTTATATGTAATGCCCCCCAGTATTAATAGCCTCCTTATACGTAATGCCCCCCTATAGTAGTAGCGTCCTTATACGTAATGCCCCCCCATAGTAGTAGCGTCCTTATACGTAATGCCCCCCCCCTATAGTATTAGCGTCCTTATACGTAATGGCTCCCCTATAGTAGTAGCGTCCTTATACGTAATGCCCCCCACTATAGTAGTAGCGTCCTTATACGTAATGCCCCCCTATATTAGTAGCGTCCTTATACGTAATGCCCCCCCTATAGTAGTAGCGTCCTTATACGTAATGCCCCCCCCTATATTAGTAGCGTCCTTGCATGTAATGGCCCCCCCAGCAGTGGCGTCCATAAAGTGCGCACACACAGACATACCTCACACACACACAATTCACACATATATACAAACACACACACCCCACCATATATACACACACACACACACACACACTATATACACACACGCACACACATTTCTCTCTCACCCTCCACTTACCAAGTCTGGCTGGCCGTCACTGCAATGCTGATTCCACCACGGTTCAGCTGTCTGGTCCCGTGTAGCTCCGCCCCTCTATTCCGTGTAGCTCCTCCCCTTCGTGACGCCGTAGCTCCGCCCCCTTTTCGAGACCCGCACTGCACAGCGCACAGCCCGCTGTCACAGGTGATGGGGGGGGGAGGACAGGCACAGCAGCCGGCAGCTAGTGGCCATCCTCACCTCCTATACTGTAAGGTAGGGTCTTGCACCTGACTGCTGCTGGCGCTGGGTATGGGGTAGCTCCCTGCAGCAGATGCAGTTGACTCCGCCCAGCTCTGTGACTCCGCCCAGCGTTACGGGCACAGAGTCACAGATTAAGGCAAATATATAGGAGATAAAATCCCTTAAAGGCACTTTCAGTTGTCGTGGTCACGCCTTCGGGCTTTGGTACTACAGTGCATGTCTAGGAGTCCCATCTCACCTCCTAAGTTCAGGTACCCGTCAGACCCTACAACTGAGGCTTCCCGCTGCCGACACCAGCCCTCAGTTGTGACATTTTCCTTTCAATGCCTTTCGTATAAGTGTGATTGTCATTTCACTTTGCATAGTTTTAAATGTTCTAGTGTGTTTTTAGTGTTGCTGACTGGAGGGGCAGGATATCAAACGGGATGCGGTTAAAATGCCGGCAGTCGGGATCCCGGCGGTCAGGGTACCGACGCTGGAAACCCAACCACTGACAATGCCGACAGCCGGAATCCTAGCTAACTGGGGCTATTCCCACTTGTGGGTTTCCAGGACACCCATAGAGTGGGAATAGAACTTGTGTCGAGTGTAGCGAGCCACCGAGCCCGTAGCATGGCAAGCTCAGGGAGCCTGCAAGCCCCCATGCCGGCATTCTGGCGGCTGGGATCCCAGCGTCGGTATGCTGAGTGCTGGAATCCCGGCTGCCGGCAAACCATACCGAACGCTCTCAAACAATTAACCGTTATTTAATATAAAACTAATTACTAGAGATGTGCGGCGGGCACTTTTCATGTTTTCTGTTTTGGATCTGAATTCTCGCTCATGTTTTGGCTCTGGATTGTTTTTGCCAAAACCTCCTTTTCGGGTTTTGGTTTTGGATATGGATGATTTTAAAAAAAAACACCAAAACAGCAAAACTCACATAATTTGGGGGTAATTTTGATCCTACGGTATTAACCTCAATAAAATTAATTTCCACTCATTTGCAGTCTATTCTGAACACCTCACACCTCGAAATATTGTTTTTAGGCCAAAAGGTTGTACAGAGGTCGCTGGATGACTAAGGTAAGCGACCCGAGTTGGCGGCACAAACACCTGTCCCATCTAGAAGTGGCACTGCAGTGGCAGACAGGATGGCAGATTCAAAAAATAGGCCCAAAACAGCACATCATGCAAAGAAGAAAAAGAGGTGCAATGAGGAAGCTGGATGGCTAAGCTAAGCAACACAAGTGTGCGACACAAACACCTGGCTCATCTAGGAGTGGCACTGCAGTGTCAGACAGGATTGCACTTTAAAAAACTAGTCCCCAAACGGCACATGATGCAAAGAAGAAAAAGAGGTGCACCAAGGTCGCTGGATGGATAAGCTAAGAGACACAAGTGTGAGGCACAAACAACTGGCCCATCTAGGAGTGGCACTGCAGTGTCAGACAGGATGGCACTTAAAAAAACTAGTCTCCAAACAGCACATAATGCAAAGAAGAAAAAGAGGTGCACCAAGGTCGCTGGATGGCTAAGCTAAGCAACATAAGTGTGAGACACAAACACCTGGCCCACCTAGGAGTGGCACTGCAGTGTCAGACAGGATGGCACTTACAAAACTAGTCCCCAAACAACACATGATGCAAACAAGAAAAAGAGGTGCACCGAGGTTGCTGTATGACTAAGCTAAGTGACACAAGTGTGCAGCACAAACACCTGGCCCATCTAGGAGTGGCACGCAGTGGCTGAATGTCAAAAGTGGCGTGCAAAGTTTTAGGGCCACCGACAGCATCTCCTGCACTCCCCTGTCAATTCTCAAAAAATTCTGCACCACCAAATGAATTGTATGTGCAAAACATGGGATGTGCTGGAATTTGCCCAGATGTAATACACGCAGAATATTGGTAGCACAGGAGAGTGTAGCCCTAAACCACACACACATGGCAAAGCCTGCAAAAATAATTTGGATAATAATAACCCTTTTATTTGGATGCAGTTATATAATAATATGCGGCACAGAAGAGCATACCCCTAAACCACACAGGGCAAACCCTGTAAAAACTATTTGGATTAAATATTAATAACCCCTTTATTTGGAGTAAATAATATACAGCAAAGGATAGCACCACTGGACTTAAATGGCAGTACCCCTAAGCTTAAATGGCTGCATCACTGGACTGGACTTATACGGCAGTACCACTGGACTTATACGGCAGTACCCTTGAACTTATACGGCAGTATCACTGGACTTATACGGCAGTATCACTGGACTTATACGGCAGTATCACTGGACTTATACGGCAGTATCACTGGACTTATACGGCAGTACCACTGGACTTATAGGGCAGTATTACTGGACTTATACGGCGGTATCACTGGACTTTTACGGCAGTACCACTGGACTTATACAGCAGTACCACCAGGGCCGTCTGTTTGTATGGGCTCAATAGACACTTGCCTAAGAGACCCAGGAGTGTAAGGGCCCTAGGCTGATAGCTGAGGGTCCCCTCTTTCCATGGGTACCAGATTTTTTAAAATCAGTCCTGAGGAACTGAAGATATCTGAATTCAAAGCAGTGATCCCAATTCAATCCTGTTATTTGTTTTTCCCAGCAAGATATCTCGGAACCTGTGTGATTTAGAGATTTTCTGAGAGTATATTCCAAAAGCTGGGACCCTCCCCTTTCAGTGGACACTGGCAGCTTGTCTCTGCTATGCCCAGAACCAGAGATATCAGCCTTCAAGCAGCTGGACCCTAGTCTAGATCCACACGCCTAATATGCAGTTTTATATTTTCGTTGGTGGATTGCTCTGGCTCCTGAACTCTGATCCCCAAGTACCCAGTACCTCCTGAAAGGTGGGGCTCTCTAGTTTTTTTCTGTCACATTCAAAGCTAAGAAATCTATTTCCTGGAACTTGAGATATCTGCAGTCAAGCAAGTTGCCCTACCACCAGAAAATGATGACTAATAAGCCGGCTTCACTATCCACCCCTCCCCTGCGTATTAAACACCCCCTACCACCCTGGAAGTCATGTACCAGGGCTCCTTCATTCAGCCCAATGCTCCCTTCTACAGTTTAGAGTTTTCCCTCCAGCCCCATATGTGCAGTAAAGGAGTAATTAGCAGAAATTACTGCTCCAGTTCCTACGTGCTGAGCGAAATATAGAACACCCCCTACCACCCACGAGACATCAAAGCTGCTGCTGATAGCACCCCCCACCCCTTGAGGATGGATAGGGGCCCCAGTGCATTGCTGTGCCCAGGGGCCTACACTGCTATTAAGACAGCCCTTAGTACCACTGGATTTATACGGCAGTATCACTGGACTTGACTTATACGGCAGTACCACTGGACTAATATGGCAGTACCACTGGATTTATACGCCAGTATCACTGGTCTTATATGGCAGTACCATTGATCTGTCACTGGACTTATACGGCAGTATCACTGGACTTATACGGCAGTACCACTGGACTTATAGGGCAGTATTACTGGACTTATACGGCGGTATCACTGGACTTTTACGGCAGTACCACTGGACTTATACAGCAGTACCACCAGGGCCGTCTGTTTGTATGGGCTCAATAGACACTTGCCTAAGAGACCCAGGAGTGTAAGGGCCCTAGGCTGATAGCTGAGGGTCCCCTCTTTCCATGGGTACCAGATTTTTTAAAATCAGTCCTGAGGAACTGAAGATATCTGAATTCAAAGCAGTGATCCCAATTCAATCCTGTTATTTGTTTTTCCCAGCAAGATATCTCGGAACCTGTGTGATTTAGAGATTTTCTGAGAGTATATTCCAAAAGCTGGGACCCTCCCCTTTCAGTGGACACTGGCAGCTTGTCTCTGCTATGCCCAGAACCAGAGATATCAGCCTTCAAGCAGCTGGACCCTAGTCTAGATCCACACGCCTAATATGCAGTTTTATATTTTCGTTGGTGGATTGCTCTGGCTCCTGAACTCTGATCCCCAAGTACCCAGTACCTCCTGAAAGGTGGGTCTCTCTAGTTTTTTTCTGTCACATTCAAAGCTAAGAAATCTATTTCCTGGAACTTGAGATATCTGCAGTCAAGCAAGTTGCCCTACCACCAGAAAATGATGACTAATAAGCCGGCTTCACTATCCACCCCTCCCCTGCGTATTAAACACCCCCTACCACCCTGGAAGTCATGTACCAGGGCTCCTTCATTCAGCCCAATGCTCCCTTCTACAGTTTAGAGTTTTCCCTCCAGCCCCATATGTGCAGTAAAGGAGTAATTAGCAGAAATTACTGCTCCAGTTCCTACGTGCTGAGCGAAATATAGAACACCCCCTACCACCCACGAGACATCAAAGCTGCTGCTGATAGCACCCCCCACCCCTTGAGGATGGATAGGGGCCCCAGTGCATTGCTGTGCCCAGGGGCCTACACTGCTATTAAGACAGCCCTTAGTACCACTGGATTTATACGGCAGTATCACTGGACTTGACTTATACGGCAGTACCACTGGACTAATATGGCAGTACCACTGGATTTATACGCCAGTATCACTGGTCTTATATGGCAGTACCATTGATCTGGACATATATGGCAGTACCACTGGACTTATATGGCAGTACCACTGGACTTATATGGCAGTATCACTGGAGTTATACGGCAGTACCACTGGACTTATACGGCAGTATCACTGGATCTATATGGCAGTACCACAGGACTTATATGGCAGTACCACTGGACTTATACGGCAGTACCACTTGACTTGACTTATATGGAGTACCACTGGAATTATGCTGCAGTATCACTGAAGTTATATGGCAGTACCACTGGATTTATACGGCAGTACCACTGGACATATACAGCAGCACTGGACATATGGCAGCAGAGTACACCACTACTGTGACTGGACTGATGCAGCACAAGACACCACCACTGGACTGAGCAGGACAAGACAGCACTGGAATGACGCATAAGGGCAGGTCGCCACACCACTTTCCCACACAGTCAGACACTGAGGAGAGAGACACGTCTTCTCGCTACACTCTCCAAGACAGGAGTAAAAATGGCGGCGATGCGCGGATCCTTATATGGAATCCAAAACCTGTAAGAATTCCGACAGCGGGATGATAACGTTTTGCCTCGTTATGGTTTCCGAGGCTGGCGGGAAGTCCCGATCCGGGCTCAGGACGTGAAGTTCGGGGGGGGTTCGGTTCTCAGAGAACCGAACCCGCTCATCTCTAGTAATTACCAAGTAAATCTGTACTCGGCCTTATACAGGATAATTCAGCAAAGTCTCCCCAGAATTTAGTTCTCAGAGAACAGGAGTAATGCTTGCTCCAGCTAATGCCAATTTAGAATTGAAGCTATACAAAAAAAAGACAATAAAAAAAGGGCACTCACTTCGAATACCTTAATATCAGTAACACAATAATGTGTGGTGTGTTCAGTTGTGATCTCCGTCTAGTTAAAAAAAAACACTTACAGTATATTCATTAGAATTGTTTTAAAACAATGATCATAGGCACTGTCAAAGCAAGGCTTTTAAAAATTGTATAAATTCCAAGTAATGCTCAGAGTAAAATCTTGGTAATAACCTTAACGATATGGAATGTGTCAGTCAATGGTTTTTATTACACAGTGCAGATGCATAGAGAAGTTGATGGGTTCATTTTTAAAAGTGATTCTATTCACATATGTTATAGAAGTGCATCTAATAATGCTTTACCTGGCGCAAGGGGAAAATTACTTTAAGTTTGAAATGACTTTGATAAGAGTTTTTCAATATCACTGCTCAGTGATATTTTCTAACCAAACTCTCAGGGGATGAAGCAGAGCTGAAAGAAAGTGGTCAGTGACTGCTCCTAGCAAAGTGTGCACAGAGCCTATTATGGCCGGACAGCCCCGATCGGCACGCTCTTTTATCTGAGAGATATTGCTGCTGTTAAGCACTATGGGGGTAATTCAGACTTGATCGCTAGGCTGTGTTTTCGTACAGCGGGCAATCAGGTCTAAATATCGCATGCGTATGCACCGCAACGCACAGGTGCGTCGCATGGGTACAAAGTGGATCACCGCTCAGTGACGGGTTTGTGCGATGGATCCTTTCACACAGGTGATTGCAAGGAGATTGACAGGAAGGGGGCGTTTGTTGGTGGCAACTGTCCATTTTCTGGGAGTGTTTGGAAAAATGCAGGCGTGTCCATGCGTTTGCAGGGAGGGTTCCTGATGACAATTCCGGTACCAGACAGGCTGATGTGTTTGCAGCAGCTGAGTAAGTCCTGGGCTGTGCAGAGACTGTACAAAATCTGTTTGTACAGCTCTGCTACACATGCGATCGCACACTTGCACAGCGAAAATACACTCCCCCTGCAGGCGGCGACTATCCTATCAAAGCAGTGCAAAAATCGCCTGCTAGCCATCAGGTCTGAATTAGTCCCAATGTACATAAACATGCTGCAACATACAATTTTAGGGGATCCAGTCAAGATCCTCGCGGTCGTGATCCGGGAAGTCTATATACCAACGCTGCCGACACCTGAGGGTAAACGGTGTGCGGGGGTGGACACACGTTAGGTTTCAGTTGCGGGGGGGGGGGGGGGGGGTTAGGGATACGCTGTGGGGAGGGAGTGTTAGGTTTAGGCACCCCAAGGGAGGATTAGGGTTTGACTGCGGGGTAGCGAGGGTTAGGTTTAGGCTGTGATGAGGGGGGTCAGGTTTAGGCACCACCGGGGAGGGATAGGATTAGGCTGCAGGGAGGGTTAGGGTTGGGGGGCCATTAGTGGGAGGTAAGTAAACTTACCTTCCCCCTGTCGGGATTCTCAACATCGGAATACCGCCAGCATCCCGACTGCCAGAATTTTAATCCTAAATCATAGTGACCTGGACATTGTTAATTAGGTACAGTACAAAGCCTTAATTTAGCTAGTTAGGAAACTATCTTTATGTAATACCAGACATTCACAGTGTAATCATTATTTCTGTAGATGTTTACTGGGTATATAGCAACATAACAACTGCTTCTTACATCTGTAGGAACAAATAGGTCATATTCTCTTGAGTACTTTGTGGATAAAGCTAAAGGCCATAATCTTGAATAAGATAAAGAAAATAAGACATAGGAGACATGTACTAAGTAGTGATAAAAGTGGAGAAGTGAGCCAGTGGAGAAATTGCCCATGTCAACCAATCAGCAGCTCTGTATACTGTTAAAGTATGCAAATTATAAATGTTACGTCAATGCTGATTGGTTGCCATTGGGCAACTTCTCCACTGGCTCACTTCTCTACTTTTATCACTGCTTAGTAAATGTCCCCCACCATCTTGAATAGGCTAACTACTGAAAGTAACCCATACCACATTATAGTAATTACATTTGATATTGTATATAGTTGTTTCAATCTCTGATCCATGAAATACCATATTTCTTTACCAATTAATCATTTAAGCAAAGTGCCCCATCTTCACACTCCTGATGGAGTCCAAAGGTGCAAAAGATCCACGTGCATCTTGTTCGTATAGTGATGCATTTTCAGGGGAAAAAGACGCTTGGTGCTGGACGAGTCACTCGGGAGCTGGCAGCTCTCATGTGCCCTCTGTGCTGTGACTCATTATGTACAGAGGCTATATGAGGGAGGACGCATCTGTATTACACAACTGCAAACTGAATAGTACGGTTGTAAAGTAAAAAACTGAAAAATAAAATATCAATAATCTTTCAATAAGTCTCTACAAAATGTCTTATCACTGAAGAAGTGTTTGAGTCCATTTGCGTGGAGACTTTATCAATTGATTGTTCAAGTTTGAATAAGAGATCTAACAGGTTCTGAATATTGCTATTGCTGCTGCTGTGTGGAATACGGTCCTCTAATTTCTTTCATTCCTAAAGTGCGTCTGATATTTTCTTTGAAGTGCAAGCCAGGGATCTGGCTCAGCATAATTAACCCCCTTAGTGAATTCGAACTAGACCACCTTTAAGACAATTTAATTGCTTCTTTACTTTTGGTCTAGATAAGTGATTGACAAGTTAGGTAGCCAATAACTGTAGGAGGAATGTGTTTTGGTTTGTTTATAAGCATCTGTTGACTAGCAGTTCTTCATATGTTTTCTGAATGAACCACACTCCCTCCATTGTTGGAAATATGTGTGTACGTGTGATGGTATATGGCAGATTAGTGTACATGCCATCGTGTTTTCCGACCCCATGGAAAAGTCTGGTGGCTTATATAGTAGTGTGGTTTGTTGAGAAGAGAAAGGAACAGCCATACACACTCTTACACTGGTTGAGGTATGAAGCAGAGCTTGAAGCGGAGAGGGGTTGTGACAGATCACCAGCTGGTGACTGTCCTCTGGATACAAGCAGCGGTGCAAAATGCTGGAACAGTGGAAACTGATGATAATAAATAGCAGGTCTCTTGGAGCTAATGGGCAAATCCTCATCTCCCACTATGTCATGCTACACAGTAATAATAATAATAATAATAATAATTTTATTTATATAGCGCTCTTTCTCCAATAGGACTCAAGGCGCTTAACAGATATATAGCATGATATAATACAGAAAATAATGAAGTACATTTTCATAAAATACAGAAGCACGAAGATACGAAAAGGGACATTATGGAAATGCTTGAGAAAACAGGAAAGTCTTGAGTCTACTTTTGAAGGATTCTATAGTTGGGGCCTCTCGCACTGTGCGGGGAAGTGAGTTCCATAGAGTCTGAGCCGCATGACTAAAAGCTCAACCCCCAGATGAATTACGGTAGATTCTAGGTACAGCTAAAAGTCCTTCATCTACAGATCGCAGTAATCGAGTGGGGCAGTATGGGGTCAGAAGCTGTTTCAGGTACCTTGGGCCTTGGTCATGTAATGCTTTGAAACTCAGTAAGCCAATCTTGAAGATGATTCGCCATCTTACAGGCAGCCAGTGAAGGGAGTAGAGGATGGGTGTTATGTGGCTAGAACGGGGCTGGTTGGTTAACAGCCTGGCAGCTGTGTTTCGCACCAGCTGTAAGCGTTGCAATTCTTTTGCTGGTAGACCAAGGTAGAGGGCATTACAGTAGTCTAATCGAGATGATACAAATGCATGTATGACTTTTGGCAGATCATCTGAGGGAATTAAGTGCTTGATTCTGGCTATGTTCCTCAGGTGAAAGAATGAGGATTTGATTGTGGCTGATATCTGATGTTTAAGTGTCAAGCCACCATCCAGGACAACACCAAGATTCCGCACACGATCACTGGTCTGTAATTCTGAATCCCCGAGTGTAAGTCCAGTTGGTTGGCTATGCTGCAGTCCTGTCCTTTGATGTTGCGGTCGTATTATAAGGACCTCTGTTTTATCCGGGTTCAGTCGTAGCCAGCTGGCGCTCATCCACTCCTGTAGTTCAGCTAGACAGCCATTTAGGGTTGCTATTGGGTTATCAGTGCCCGGAGCAAAGGACAAGTACAATTGTGTATCATCTGCATAGCAGTGGTAGACCAGGCCATGGCGCCTGATTATTTCGCCCAATGGGAGCATGTATACTGCAAAAAGCATGGGGGATAGTATAGAACCTTGTGGGACACCACATGGCAATGGCACTGGTGGTGATGAGTATAATCCAGATGATACTCTCTGTGACCTGCCTGTGAGAAATGATTTGAACCAGCTTAGGACTGTGCCATCCAAACCACAGAAATGTATCAGTCGCTCAATCAGAAGCCCATGGTCCACGGTATCAAATGCTGCCGAGAGATCCAGAAGGATTAATATTGAACAGTCACCTCTGTCTTTTGCCATCAGAAGATCATTTAACACACACACCAGGGCTGTTTCAGTGCTATGTCTTCTCCTGAATCCTGATTGAAATGGATCATAAATATCATGGGTTGTCAGGCGGGTTTCCAGTTGATTTGCCACCACTTTCTCAATAACCTTTCCTAGGAAAGGAAGGTTTGATACCGGTCTGTAGTCGGTCATGCAGTCGGGATCTAAATTAGGTTTTTTAAGAAGCGGTCTAACAATTGCTTCCTTTAGGGGTCCAGGAAAAATGCCTGTCTGCAAAGAGCATTGAACAATTTTTGCAAAGACAGGACCAATTATATCCATACAACCTATTAGAAGCTTTGTTGAGGCTGGGTCCAGACCACAGGTGGTGGGACGCAAAATCCGAGCAATTTCAGCAGTGTCCTTTACATCCACTGGGTCAAAGCTGGTCCATGAAGGCAGGTAGCTTATATTGGCAGGCTTTGTAGTTTGGCACTCCTTTGATGGCACTGTGGAGATTCCAGCCCGGATGGTGGATATTTTATCTGCAAAGAAGTTTGCAAACTCGTTGCATCTTGCCTGGGAAAGGGTCTCATCAGTCTGCAGGCATGCTGGCTTGCAAAGCATCTCCACTGTGCGGAAAAGTTGAGCTGGCCTATTGTTTGCTGCTGTGATCTCATTTGACAGGAACTGTGATTTCTTACGAGTGATTGTCGATTGATATTCTTCGTTATGCTTTATTAGTTTTATTTTGTCATCCACTAGGTTAGTCTTCCTCCATCGTCTTTCCAGTCTACGCCCCCTTTTCTTGAGCTCACTAACACTGTTGTCGAACCATGGAGCTTGACGTTGTGGTTTGCGAGGTCTTATACGCACAGGGGCGATAATATCAATTGCAGCCATAACATCCCTATTATAATAACGGACTAGGGAACAGGGATCTTCACAGGCACCCAGTATAGCAGAGAGATCCAGATTTGCTGCAAGAGCCTGGGGAGTCATACCCCTCCTTGGACGATACCTGGTCAACTCCACGGGCAGAGATCTTATTTGAGGGGTTGCAACTGAGAACCAGAGGGAGTAGTGGTCTGACCAGATGACTGGGTTTATTTTTAGGTAAGTGACTTCTAATCCAATCTGAAAGACAAGATCAAGAGTATGACCACTTTTATGTGTGGCAGAGGGAATGACCTGTGTGAAGCCCAGACCATTCATTGTGCACAGGAGGTCTTGGCCAAGGCGTGAGAGCTCATCATCCACCCATGCATTGAAATCCCCGAGGATGAGCCATCTTTGATGTTCCAGAACCAGGCCAGCAACAGTGTCTGCAATTTCTTGTAGAAATATCTTTCCATCTCCAGGTGGACGGTAAATGAGAAGTACTCTGAAACCTAATCCTGTCGAACTCCGGGCAGCAATGCACTCGAATGAGCGAGTAGTTTCAATAGGGTGGACCCTAAGTTTAAGTTCTTTTTTGAAGCAGATAGCCACCCCGCCACCCCTGCGGTCCAGTCTTGGGTTGTGGATGACAGAGTAGTTTGTTGGTACTGCAGCCTCCAATATAGGTGCTGCATTTTCATCTAGCCAGGTCTCTGTAATACAGGCTAGATCTGCAGATTCAATAAGGTCAGCAATTGTTGCAGTCTTGTTTCTTATAGATCTGGCATTACAAAGAACTGACCTGATTGGGCATACCAGAGGGCCTTCAGTTTTCTTTATGTTAATTGCAGGAGCTCTGGGTATGGGGGTCACAAAGCAAGAGTTGACCGTTTTGTCCTTCCAAACATAGGGCCGTCTTTTGGGTATCACTTCTATTTGATTGTTCTTTGAGTATGGGGGTGAGCAGGTGGGCAAAGGACGTAGATGGTTACCGGGGGAAATACATTTCCGGCCTGCTCGCTTCCCACGAATGCGCCTGTGTTTTCTTTTTAAAATGCCAAGGGATTAGAGAATAGAAGCCTGTGATGGTGTGATAGGAACTGCAGAACGTGGTGGGCGGAGTGAAAGAATGAAGCTGGAGCAATACGTATACATTTGGACATCAATGACAGATTACTATAAGTTTGAGCTGCATATGATGATGATGAGAGAGGGAGAGAAAGCAGTGGGTTTTTTTTTTTTTTCCTTTTTGTGTTATGTTTTCCCCCAATTCGGTATGTGATCCAAAATTATAATGGGTTTATGAACAAAGTTATTGCTATAACCTATTGGGTATATTTGAAGCAAGTGATAAATAAAATAACTGCTGATTTAGTCAATTATCCTAGGATAGGCAGACTTTGGAAAGGTGTTAGAAGCCAGTTCCTACTATGTAGGTGTGAAAAGTCTCAGTGTGAGAGGCCTTTGATGTAGATTTCTTGTGTGGGGGGTAGTGATAACATGTCCTGGGAAATGGATCCTGAGTTGAAACAGTGAGCCTTCAGCAATTCAGAGCCTGAATATACTGATATTAGTAGATTAATGCAATAAGTCAGTTATTTGTTGCTCAGAGAACAGAGGTGGATGATGTCTAAGTGAGGGGCTGGATGTAGCCAAAGATAGGTTGTAATCCACAGTACCTTATCTGGGTAATGTCCAATGCAGAGTACAGCAGCTGCTAAACTGAAGGATTTCTCAGTGGAGATATGCAGAGGATTCAGTCCAGGATTCAATCCAGTGTGTATCTCAGCGCAGGAATGCAATCCGTTGGTTTTGATGAGATGTCCGCGTAGAGTAGTACAAGTTAAAGGTAAGTCCTTGGATATTTATGATGATTCATAGGTCAGTTGTGGTGAATTTAAGCTGTTTTATGGAGATGATCAGGAGCATACAAAAGGAGAGGCAGCCATCTTGGGCGCAAGATGGTACGGCACAGAGCTGGCCCTAACCAATATGATGCCCTAGGCAAGATTTTGTCTGGTGCCCCCTAGCACCACCGCTAGTTCCGCCTCTGACCCTGCACCCCTTTCCTAGCACCATCACCCCCCACCCATAAATGTCTTTTTTTTCCCCTACCCCCTGTAATTTAACTAAGAAGAGTGTGCATATTCGGCGCACAGCCCAAAAAGGTATGTGTTTTTGCTGGCAAGGGGCATGGCCACACAATAGTACCCCCAATTCAAATTATGCCTCACAGTAGTGCAACATTATTCACAATTTATCATACAATAGTGTCCCTTATTCACATTACATCACACAGTAGTACCACTTTACCTTATATACATTACTCCTCAGAGTAGTGCCCCTCATTCACATAACATCATACTGAATTGCTCCTTATTCACTTTAATTGCTCCTTATTCACATTACACTTTGCTCCTTATTCACATTACATATTGCTTTTTATTCTCATTACACCACACTATATTGCTTCTTATTCACATTACACCACACCATATTGCTCTTTATTCACATTAGACCACACAGTAGTGCCCTTTCTATACGTTATGCCACACAGTAGAGCACCTTATACACATAATGCCACACATTGGTAATGCATTTATCCACATAATACCACACAGTAATGCCCCTTACACATGACACACATTATTAATGTCCTTATAAACATAATGCACCTTATACATTATGCCAACCCTTATTAATGCCCTTATACACATAATTTCCCTTACACATATGCCGCACATTATTAGTGCCCTTATACACATCATGACACACATGGTGCCCCTTACACATATGTTACACATTATTAATGCCCTTATACACATAATGACACACATAATGTCCCTTACACATATGCCACACATTATTAGTGCCCTTATACACATAATGACACACATAGTGTCCCTTACACATATGTTACACATTATTAATGCCCTTATACACATAATGACACATATAGTTCCTGGCATGAGTCAACTGGCAGCTCTGCTAACGTTGGGTGCCTATTTTTTATGAAAATGCATCTTATTTGCATTGCTATGTGGCTAGGATGCACAAGCAGCTTCTGCTGATTAAAATTATATGCGGCATGCCTATATACTGTGTGCGACTGTGGCTGTATCTGCATACGAAATGCTACACACAGAATATAGGCATGCTGCATATCATTTTAATCAGCAGAAGCTGCTTGTGCCCCTAGGCATACCAGATGCCCTAGGCAATTGCCTAGTTTGCCTATGCCTAGGGCCGGCTCTGGTGCGGCGCATGTGCTGTAGTAACTCTAGTGGCCACCTTGGTTTGGGAATGAAGCATCAAAGGAGGAGCCATGTTGAAGTATGTGCAGTAACGCTCCCCTATTCAACAAACCCACTTGCTACAAGCTTCACCACGTTACACAAACATTTCAATGAAACTTTCTCACGCCAACCTGTAAAGAACATCAACATATCAAGTATTTTGGTTTGTCTTTTGTAGGAGGTACATCAGCAAGACTCCGCTCACTGACAGCACATGCCTTGGCAGTCTCTTAACTCAGAAATGATGTATTGCTGTCACTGTCTTGACTCTTGATATCATTTGCACTTTTGACTCGTCTATGACCTCATGCAGGGCTGGCGGAGGCGTGACGTCACTGAGCGATATGAGCGGTCATATCGCTCAGTGTGTACAGTCGGCCGCCGACCGGCCGGCCCGGGAGGGGGAAACATTAGACGGCGTCGCTCACAGAGCGACATCATTTAATGTGTATGGATGGACCTTTACACTTTATATTTCCTATCACATGTACACACACACACACACACACACACACACATTCACGCTAGGGTAAATTTTGTAGCCAATTAACCTACTCCTATATATATTTGGATTGTGGGAGGAAACCGGAGTACCCGGAGGAAACCTACGCAAGCACGTCGAGAATATACAAACTCCACATAGGTAGGGTCGTGGTGGGAATCAAACCCATGACCTCAGTGCTGTGGGGAAGTAATGCTAGCCATTACACCATCCGTACTGCACAGAGTATGTCAGGAGTATAGGCAATGGCCCCCCTCCTCACCAGCCTAATCTCCCCTCCTCCCCCTGTCACCAGGCTACCCCCCTCCTCACCAGCCTAATCCCCCCTCCTCCCCCTGTCACCAGGCTGCCCCCCTCCTCACCAGCCTAATCGCCCCTCCTCCCTCGTCACCAGGTTAACCCACCCCCACTCACCAGGGTAATCCCCCCTCCTCCCCCTGTCACCAGGCTAACCACCCTCCTCCCCTTGTCACCAGGCTAACCCAGCCCTACTCACCAGGGTAATCCTCCCATCCTCCTCCTGTCACCAGACAAACCCCCGTCCTCCCCCTATAACCAGGCTAACCCCCCCTCACAAAAATAGTCCCCCTCCCCCTGACACCAGGCTAACCCTCCTCCTCACCAAACTAATCCCCCTCCTCCCCCTGTCACCAGGTTAACCCTCCCCCTTCACCAGACTAATCTCCCCTCCCCCTGTCACCAGGCTAATCCCCCCCAAAACACCAGACTGTTATTACCCCTGTCTTCCTCCCATCTTCCATTGTTCTTCCCATATCTCCCTCCGCCTTCCTCCCATATAACCCCTGTTCTTCCTCCCATCCCCCATGTGCCTCCCATCTTCCCCTGTTCTTCTATCTGTCTCCCCTTCCTTGTTCCTCCCATCTTCCACCTGTCTCCCTTCCAGCGGCGGATCTAGAGAGTGGTGGGCCCAGGTGCATCAATATGTATTGGGACCCCCCTCCCATATTCAAAATAGGGGTTTGGTCACATTGAGAAGGGGCATCACCACACAATAGTACCCTCAAATTACACCACACAGCAGTGCTTCTAATACACCTTACACCATACAGCAGCACTCCTTATACATGTTATGCCTCACACTGCGCTCCTTATACACCTTACACCACACAGCAGTGCTCATTATACACGTTATGCCACACAGCAGCGCTCCTTAATCACCTTACATCACACAGCTGCGCTCCTTATACACCTTACACCACACAGCAGCACTCATTTTACACGTAACATCACACAGCAGTGCTCTTTACACATGTCCCGCCATACAGTAGTTCTCCTTTTACACATAACGTCATACAGCAGCGCTCCTTACACATGTCCCAACACACAGCAGTGCTCCTTATATATGTAACGTCACACAGCAGCGCTCCTTATACATGTAACACCACACGTCACACAGCAGCGCACCTTACACATGTAACGCCACACACAGTAGTGCTCATTAGACACAACGCCACACAGTAGAGCACCTTTTACACGTTACGACTCACTGTAGTACTCCTTATACATGTTATGACACACAGTATGTCAGTGCACTATATTTATAGACAGATAGTTAAATATATACACACATAGTAAAACACACACACACACATAGTAAAACACACAGCAAAACACCCAGGCAAAACACACAGCAAAACACACAAACAGACGTACAGCAAAACAAACACACACAGCATAACACATACATACACACTTTGGTATTTACAGTTTTTTTATGGGGGGTTTTCCCACAACATACTGTACTGTGCGCCCTCCTGGCTAGCTCTCTGGCTCCAGCAATGCTCTTCAGGGCAACTGCTGATGTCTCCTGGACACAGCATGCTCCCGAGACTCTCCTTCCGGCCAGCAGAGACAGAGTTGCATACCTTCCAACTGTCCCGATTTTTGCGGGACAGTCCCATGCGCACAGCGTCTATTCACGGCGTGACAGAGGGACTGGAGGCATGCCAGCAGCTCATAGAGTGCTGGGCATTCATCCAGAGTGACAGAAAATGTGGGGCGTGGATCACGATTGTGGCATTGCCACAAAGCCACGCCCCCTTTTTTTTTACATAGACCACACACCCTTTTCAGGAGCGCGGGCCTTCTATGCATGAGAGGTCCCTATTTAGGGATTCAAAATGTTGGGAAGTATGGAGCTGGACACAGTGACAGCCCACAGTGCGCGCTGTGCAGAGTTGATTTGCAGAGGGTGATGATTGATCTCATCACAATTCTCCTTTGCTAGTGCCGGGGATCACGTTCAGGCTTCCTCCATTGTTAGGGCCCATGGACAGCATGTAATGAGTTAGTCTGACTCATTATACTACTACCGACTGTGGGCCCCTTCACAGCTGCGTGCCTCAGTGCGTCTCCCTCATCTCCTACTGTTCTTCCTTCCTGTCTTCCTCCCATCTAGCCCCTATTCATCTCCCTGTCTCTCTCCCCTCTTCCTTACATCTAGACATATTCTTCCTCCTGACTTCCTCCCATCTTCCATTGTTTTTCCCCTTTTTTTCCTCCCCTCTTAATAAAATAATTATTGTAATATAATAATTTAAGCACTGAGATTTTTCTGTTTCAAACACACACACACACACACACACACACACACACACACACACACACACACACACACACACACCTATATATACAGCACTGACCACTCCCCCATACCAATAGCCACAACCCCACCATGCTGGCCACACCCCTTGCAGCGGCACACAATAGGCCCTTCATAAATTTCAGCTCCAGGCCCATGAGGACCTTAATCTGGCACTGTCTGTATCCACTAACAGACTTTTGATAATGTGACAATTAGATATTTTTAGTTATTGCTACACTAACACCTGTAAAATACACAGCATATATAATAACTTTGCCCATATTAAAACTATACATATTTCTAAAACCATGTACAATAGTTATCACTAAGCCGAGGATTTTCAGGCTCTAACTAATTCTAATCCTTTCCCATTACACTAATCCTTTCCCATTATGTACAGTACCATGAAAAAAAAACATACTTAATTTCTACAGGACCTATAATGACCTAATCTTCTGGGTGTTAGTACCTAACATGACCTATTTTCCCTGTTATAAAAAGACCTAATTCTGTTGCTTAAATTGAAACTATATAAATGTACTGTGGAAATGTGTGGATTGAGTAGTTTTCATAGGTAATTCATATATACGTACAGATGTGTCCTGTTACAGCCTTGCACGCACCCTTGATCCATTCGCTTTTATGGGAAAGCAGCGGCTAAGAATGGATTGCAGCCTGCCGCGGCATAGCACGTTATGGGAGCAAACTCTGCAAGGAAGTAGCTGGAGACATCTGTAATAAAGGCGCAGTATTTCAAATATAATTATATATTGCGTGGTTTTGTTTATCTTCATACAATGTATAAATTCCTTAACTGAAGTTTTTAAAACCTATAAAATCCAAAAACATGGATTGAAAAAAATGATTTCAGTTTTTAGATCTTAAAAATCCTGGTCCTACTTATCACTATGCTGGAAGTGGTAATAAGCAATAGGATGTGGTTATGTGACCGGCGGTCACTATACCGATGCAGGGATCAAAAATATCCCAACGGTCGGCATGTCATGACACCCATGGAGTGGGAATAGAACCTGTGGCTAGCACAGCGAGCCACCAAGCCCGTTGCATGGTGAGCACCGTGAGCCCGCAAGGGGCTTCATTGCGCTCACCCACCCCCCGGCCATCTAAAAGTCGGGATCCCGCTGTCGGTATGGTGACTGACGGTCTCCCAACCGCTGGTCACACAAATCCAACCCATAAACAACCTAGTAAAGGCTGCAATATGAAAATTGGACATCCAAATGACGTCATAGTACTGTATCCATAGTCAGACATGTTGAAGCTGAGGACCTTCAAGATGGGTTTATCCAGAAGATTGTGGTTTTCTTAATGCAGATGGTTGGGTGAAATACATAGAATTTTTTATATATATATATATATATATATATATACACTTGGTGCTTTATGGATCTATAGCTGAATAAACAGTGTGTTGTGGCAGCAAATAAAATGACTCTGAGAACATGCATCTTGCCACAGATAAGGGTACCGTACACTGTTATGGATGAAAACACAAGGAAACCATAAGGTGATTTGGAAATTAAGAAGGTCGGGCTAGAAATACCAAAAAAAACAATTAATCACTATAAAAAAGTAATATCATACATTTGTTTTGTACATACATACATACATACATACATACATACATACATACACACACACACACACACACACACACACACACATACATTCATACATACATACATACATACATACATACATACTGTATATAAAGAAGAATATGAATACAAGCAAAGGCTGACTGAGTTAGAACTAAAAACAGCTTAATGAGAACTTTACAGATGTGTGGAAATAGAGTAGGCTCCATAGTTGGTATATGTAATATATGATAGAGATCTGTGCAGCAGTGTATACAGACAAACAAAATCACATAGGACATTTTAAAAGTCTCAGTTCTTACGAGAAGCCTTACGGCCTGCAAGCAAGAGGTTAAGTAGATGACATCCTAGTTCCTGAAACGGCATACAACATACAGATTCAGAATCTTTGTCCAAACACAATTTGTGTCCAGTGTGTGTGTGCCCAGACTCTGTGGAAGGATGTAGGTTTTGCCTTACTGAAACAAACACATTTATTTTTCTACCAACATTTATTTTTATAAGTAAACTTCCTTGTGTGGGAAATTGAAATTATCTTTGGATTTTATTCAGCTTTGTGAATTATAAACATAAAAAAGAAAACCACAAGGAGGTACAATGCCAGTGAAATGTTTTTTATCCTAAGTATATCTGTCATTTTGTGACTCATTTTATGTTCAGTACCTAAACCTTGTAATATGAGTTTTTGGCATATATAGGTATTATATTTCTACCTATCATGTGGGTAGGTGCCTCATTTAGATATGAGTTTGATTTGCATGTGACCTGTTTGTACTGCTAGCTGTTCATCTCCATGTTGGTCAGTAGGCATACAAGCTTCATTCTTCACAATTTAAAGCTGGACTACCAGTGGTGGATACATCGTCATGGAATACAGAATACTGTAAAATTGCTAACACAGAACAAAAGGAGCAATAAACGAATATTAAGGAAATTAATGTGGAGGCCAATTCAACTACCCACGAGCTACTGTACCATTGGAACGGCTGTGGACGGCTACCTGTGATGTAGCTCTCTAGTTGATCTCTGCTGGCAACCTTTGTGCCCAGTGTGCATGTAAGTGAATGTGCCTGTACGCATACAATCTCCATCTAAAAAACTACATAAAAGGCTACGTAAGCAAAAATGTTACAGACAGAGATCTGCACATGCCCAGTAGATATCCTGCGCATGTGCAGATCGACACACATGGGAGATGTAAGTAAACTATCAGGTTTGTGTACATCTCTGAATAAGGCCCTTATATGCTCAGATACAGCTTAGTGGCATCAGTGACACCTTTGAAACTTGCACCAGCCCTATGGCAGGTACAGATTATACATCTGAATAGAGATTCTGTATCTATGTATGCCAGTGGCTGCAGCGGGGTCGGTGACACCCATCAGTGCAACCAATAGCCCTCCTCCCCCCCATCATTCATCTATAAAGTGGATGTGGCTTTTTGTGGCCCGCAGCCCCCGCACCATCCTTGTGATTTCTCTGCTGAATGCAGCCACTATCAGCGACACAGCTGTAACACTCCCATAAGATACAATGGGGCAGATGTATTAACCTGGAGAAGACATAAGGAAGTGATAAACCAGTGATATGTGCAAGGTGATAAACACTACAGCCAATCAGCTCCCATATGTAAATTAACAGTTAGGAGCTGATTGGCTGGTGCGTTATCATCTTGCACTTAACACTGCTTTATCACTGGTTTATCACTTCCTTATGCTTTCTCCAGGTTAATATATCTGCCCCAATATCTCCATGGATCTGATTAGCCATCCCCTTTATCCTCACAGTCACCGCTCAGGAATGCCCCATACATTTCCAGTACACTTCTGCTACCGTGTATCCAAGTCTTTCCTGTGTATCTGTACATACACAATTGGAACACACGCTCAGATGAAAACAATGCTCTACTGTGTTTGACATTGCCGCTGCGTTCTACTCAGAATCAGGCCCAGAGTTTTGCTATTAAAAGCATTGCCCCTTTAAAAGCATTGCCCCTTTAAATATCAGGTTTAAAAATGCCAATTTATAAAATTATCAGAGTTAGTAATTAATTGGGTAAGTCTTGTTAACATTAAATAATAAGATAAGTACTAATTTAGCATGTCCCTGACATCTATTATGGAAAGATACATTTAAGCATATACAAATACATGTAACTGTTTATATAAAATATTATCACTGTTAGAAAATGTATTAATAGGATAATAATCATACGGTCAAAATTTCCCCTTTACATTACTGCAAAGATAAACCTAAAAGTTATGATTCTTTTACTAAAACAAAATGATTTATTCTCGCACCCCCCAATTTATTTCTTTTATTCACAATTTCCAATCATTGGAAAATGTATTGCTGTAGAAAGCACCTCCGCTGTGTTTAATACTTTACAAAATACAACTTCTGTGTCAGGACTTTCTAAGTATAATTTATTTTTGTTTGCTGTCTAACCTCAGCTTGCATATATTCCTGGTTATACACCCCAGCTGGAGCCTCAGCAATGGGAACAGACCCACAGAGAGCTGACTTCTTTCCCAGCTCAGCCAAGTCCTTAGTCATGTGCTCCTCACTAATACATAAATATTCCACACTAATTGGGACAGTTTGAGGGCATGGATGGCTGCCCATAACCTAATATTGGTCCCAACATTATTACTTTATTACACCATTATGAGTCAATGAGGGCCCTCACTTGCTGATACTCTGGTGGAAACATTTTGAATATAAGACATCACTCGTACGTTCGGTCATGTTTAGCTGGATTCATGGTTATTTTTATATTACGCACATCATAGACATGTTATGAAAGCACAAATTACATGTCTGATTGCTTACAGTTGGCTAGAAAGGGATCTTCCAGCGTCATTCCTCAAAATCAGAAATTAATGGGAGGATGACCTGGTTCCCTACATGAAAAGAAATGGGATGAGATATTCAATTACAGAGGAAATTAGTCCATTATTGCCAAAAAAAATGAAACATCTCAAATTTCTTCACAGAGTTTATTACAGTACACATCAAAACTTTTATTTCTGATTAAACAATTGGACTACCCAACATGTGTTAGAAAGAAACTGATACAATTATACATCATATCTATTGTTGTTTCCAAATTCAAACATATTGGAGAGATGTTCCACACATCCCCCACCTAATTTTAGACACAGAGATTCTTTGTAAACGCAGATTATACAATCTGTTGAAGGTTTCCAAGATTACATTGACTGATAAGTGACCTAGAAACAGCAGGATCCTCCCTTTAGATTGTGATTCACAAAACCACTTAGGGCCTAATACATGATTGTACACACATGCCAATGCATCTGAGATTTTTCAGCCTACGTACTTGCAAATCCCTGCAAGTGAAGCCCACCGGAATCATCGTAGCCCACACACGCAGCACTGATGCAATAGCGAGGAACATCGACTCCTCAAGTGAGTCCATGGTCACACAGGCTGGCCGCGGCAGTAGCAGCGCTCGAGTCATGTTTCTCTAAGTACATGATCACACCTGAAGGCAGATACATGCCCTGACTACGGCATGTTTTTGCTGCCTCTCCCTGATACCTCCCCTAAATGGTCTCTTCCTGTCAATCACTCTGTGATGAAATACTCACTGTGAGCTGCATCACAAAAAGGAGAGTTATGGTAGACTTACCACTGTTAACTCTCTTTCTGCGAGGTACATTGGGTTCCACAGGGAAACATTGGGGTGTAGAGTGGATCTTGATCCAGAGGCACCAACAGGCTAAAGCTATAGGCTGTCCCAGGATGCATTGGGGCCTCCTCTATAACCCCGCCTCCAGGCACTGTGAGCTCAGTTTCGTTAACCAGTCCAATGCAGGAGCAGTTAAGAGAGAATGTAGATGTTAGTCACATAGAACCACATTCTCACAACAGGAGAAGTGACCAGTGGCTAATGCCATACAAGCACATAGAAGCTAGGTGTGTCAGGGTGGGCATCCTGTGGAACCCAATGTAGCTTGCAGAAAGAGAGTTAACAATGGTAAGTCTACCATAACTCTCCTTTTCTGCAGCAGGTTACATTGGTTTCCACAGGGAAACATTGGAGATGTCCTAAAGCAGTTCCTCAGGGGATTGGACGCGCCTTAGCGGGTATGAGAACCCGGCGTCCAAAGGAAGCATCCTGGGAGGCGGAAGAATCAAAGGCATAGAACCTAATAATCGTGTTCACAGAGAACCACGTAGCCGCCTTGCACAATTGCCAAAGTAGGTCCAACTGGCCGAGTAGAATGGGCATTAATAGCAGCAGGAGCTGGGAGACTAGCCTGCGCATAAGCTTGTGCAATCACCATTCTAATCCATCTGGCCAAGATTTGCTTATTCGCAGGCCATCCATGTTTGTGAAAACCAAACAAAACAAAAAGGGAATCTGACCTCCTGATAGAGGCAGTTCTCTCCACATATATACAGACAGCCCGTACCACAACCAAAGAACCGCTCTTTGGAAGACAAATCAGAAGAGATGAAGGCCGGAACCACAATCTCTTGGTTAAGGTGAAAAGATGACACCACTTTAGGTAAATAACCTGGGCAAGTTCTAAGAGCTGCCCGTTCGAGATCAAATATTGCAAAGGGTGAATGACAGGACAATGCACCTAAGTCTGACATCCTTCTTGCAGAGGCAATAGCCAGTAAAAACAAGACCTTGGCCGTGAGCCATTTAAAGTCCACTGACTCAAGAGGTTCAAATGGAGACTCTTGCAGAGCATTCAGGACAACAGACAGATCCCATGGAGCCACATGAGGGACATAGGGAGGATGAATCTGTAAGACACTGAGTGAATGTATCAACGTCAGGTATAGATGCAATTTTTCTATGAAACCATACCGACAAGGCAGATATGAGAACCATGAGGGAGGCCAGACGAAGACCTAAGTCCAGGCCTCTTTGCAGAAAAGCCAGAATTCTGGAAGTTCTGAATCTGTATGCATCATAATTCTTAGCACACCGGGGGCCAAATGTAATAGAGTGAGACTTTCAAAAAGTGAGAGATTTGGTAAGGTTTTGCAGTTTTTTTTAAAGTGGCAATCATTTACACAGCAAGATTAGCCTGGTTTTGCAGTGTAAATGATTGCCACTTAAAAAAAAACCTGAAAAACCTTACCAAATCTCTCACTTTCTGAAACTCTCACTCTATTACATTTGGACCCAGGTGAACTAAGAATTCCAGACCCTGTAATAAATTCCGAGCAGATGAAGGTTTGCGGGCTTTTAACATAGTTTGGATGACCGCCTCAGAGAATCCTTTGGCTCTCAGGAGTGATGCCTCAAGAGCCACGCCGTCAAAGCCAGCCTGGCCGGTACGGATAAAGGCAAGGGCCCTGTACGAGGACATCTGGGCGTTGAGGAAGTAGAAGAGGATGCTCTGTTGATAGACCCTGCAGGTCTGAGAACCAATGCCATCTGGGCCAAGCTGAAGCAACTAGAAGTAGAAATCCTCCTTCTTGTTTGAACTTCCGCAGGACCCTGGGCAGGAGTGACACTGGAGGGAACACGTAGAGCAGCCGAAAGTTCCATGGAATTGCGAGTGTGTCCACAAACACTGCTTGAGGATCCCTGGTCATTGATTCAAAGACCAGAACCTTGTGATTGTGTTGAGATGCCATCAGGTCTACGTCTGGTAGGCCCCACTTGTCCACTAGGAGTTGAAAGACTTCTTGATGAAGACTCAACTCTCCGGCGTGTACATCCTGGCGACTGAGGAAGTCCGCTTCCCAGTTTAGGATGCCCGGAAAAAACACTGCCGATATTGCTGGCAGATGGTGTTCCGCCCAACAAAGGATTTTTGACACTTCCATCATAGCCATGCGGCTTCGAGTTGCGGCTTGATGGTTTATGTATGCCACCGTAGTAGCATTGTCTGACTGTACTTGAATCGGCCTGTTCTGTACCAGTGGTAGAGTGAGAGTCCATGCATTGAACACCGCCTGCAACTCCAGAATGTTTATTGGGAGGAGTGACTCCTCCTTGGTCCAACGACCCTGAAAAGAGTGTTGCTCCAACACTGCACCCCATCACCTCCCAGTCAGGGATCCAGAAGGGACGGTCCCGGCTCAATTGCTGGTCCTGTAGCCACTAGTTCAGCGACAGACGAACCTCCGGAGTCAAAGTGATCATGTGAGATCTGATCCAATGATTTAGGCCATCCCACTTGGAAAAGATTAACCTCTGCAGAGGGTGAGAATGAAATTGAGCGTACTCTACCATGTCGCATACCGACACCATCAGGCCAAGTACTTGCAACGCCGAGTTTATCGACACTCTGGGGCGACAAAGGAAGCATCTTATCCTGTCTTGAAGTCTAAGGACTTTTTCTGGAGACAGAAACAGTTGTTGACTGTGTGTGTCCAGTAGTGCCTCCAGGTACACCATGCTCTGAGCTTGGACCAGGGAGGATATCTTCCAATTGGTGAGCCACCCGTGGGCTTTTAGGAAGCTTACCGTCAGTTGTAGTTGACTGAGGAGGACATCGTGGGAGTTTGCCAGAATCAGCAAGTCGTCCAGATACGGCAGGATCCTGACTCCCTGGCAAGGAAGATGGGCCGTCATTAAGGCCATGAACTTGGTGAAGATCGAAGGAGACATAGCCAGTCCAAATGGCAGTGCCTGGAACTGATAGTGGAGGTTGCCAATAGCAAACCGCAGATACTGCTGATGCAACATGGAAATAGGTATATGCAGGTACGCATCCTGTATATCCAGGGATATCATATAGTCTCTGGGTTCCATAGCCAGTATAATTGAGTGCAGTGTTTGCTATATGGAATTTGGACACTCTCACAACCTTATTCAGTGGTTTGAGGTTGAGTATAGGCCGGAAAGACCCATTGGGTTTCAGAACTAGAAACAGGGTTGAGTAGTAACCTCTGCCTCTCTGGGCAGAGGAACCGGCACTACCACTACTGTATTTAGGAGATAACTCACAACCTTTTGCAAAGCTTGCACCTTTAACGGATCCAAAGGGATAACCGTGGTGCAAAACTGGTGAGGGGGACGTCTCTTGAAGGAGACTGCATACCTGTGAGAGAAAACTTCTCATACCCATGCGTCTGAAGTGGTCATTAACCAGACCTGGGTGAATTGCAGAAGTCGGCCTCCCAGCCTGGGGCCCCCTAGGGGGAGGCTCACTGTGTCATGCGGCAGGCTTGTCTTGTTTAGAAGCAGGCTGACTGCAGGCCAGGACTGCTTTGCCTTGGGCTTAGTGGTTTTGAGAGCACGAGATTGTCTCGGGTATGCCTGACCTTTTGCTTTCCCTTTGAGGCCAAAGTAACGACTAGGGGTACCTTTGGGAGACAGGCAGTCTTAGCAGCCGTGAATTCAGACACAATTTTATTTAGGTTTTCCCCAAACAAAATGTTCCCCTTAAAGGGGAGTACCTCCAAGGTCTTTTTGGAGTCTAGGTCCACCTTCCATGACCTCAACCACAGAATACGGCGAAACAGGGCAGACATAGTCGACGCCTTGGCTGCCAACAGATCCGCCTCAGAGGACGCCTCCTGAATGTAATAGGCAGTGGTGGTAATGTGAGACAGGTATTGTCTGGCATTGTCAGTTATATCCTTGGGCAGCTCTTCCTCTAATGCCGAAACCCATGCTTCAATTCCTTTTGCAGCCCAAGAGGCCGCAATAGTGGGTCTGTGTACATCACCTGCAAGGGAGTTAATAGATTTCAGGCATCCCTCCACACGCTTATCTGTCCGTTCCTTCAGTGAAGTGACAGTGGTGACAGGCAGAGTGGACGACACCACAAGGCGGGTGACATGAGAATCCACTGGCGGTAGGTTTTACCACTTGTTACATACCTCTGCAGGGAGAGGATAGCGAGCCAAGGACCATTTAGACAGAGGGAATTTCTTCCCTGGATTAGACCAGGGCTCCTGACTGATGTCCACCAAATGGTCAGAATGAGGTAATAGATTTTTAAGCACATTCTGGCATTTAAACATATCAGTTTTGTTAGTCACAGTAGTAGAATCCTCATCATCAGTAATTTGTAGGATTTGCTTAATAGCAACCACAAGGGCAGGGACATCAATTTGCAATGGAGAATCCTCGTCAAAATCACCTGATTCAGTGTCTGACAGGACAGTCTGCTCCCACTCCTCTTCCGAGGAAACATCTGAGAGATTTGTGGATTGTGATGAGGAAGCAGCCCACTTAGATGACCCAGAGACACTAGAGTGACTGGGAGTAGATCTTTGTCTGACCAAATATTGATTTAATTGCTGCAACTGGTTAGACAAATTTTCCGCCCAAAGCAAATTAACCATAGGTACAATTTGTGGCTGTAATAGCACAGGTGGTCCCATAGGGAGCGTAAGGCGTTCCACCAGAGTACCCAGTAGGTTTGTGAACGCAGCCCAGGGTGGCTCCTGATTGGTTACAGAAGCTGCGGACTGACTGCGAGATGTATGATACATAGTACACAGAGCATCATACACAGCTTTCCCCTCTGGTAAATCTTTGGCGCATGCTCTGCATGATACAGGAGCATCCACAGACTTACTGCCCTTCTTGTTAGACATTGTACACAAATGCAGCAACAGAGCGAATTAGTATGATAAAGCCAGACAGAGTACAATACCTGCGAATAAATCCATTAGTATGTGACTGTAGACACAGTACACAACACCAGTGAATAAATCTGGCATTATGTGACGGAGTACACAGTAGAATACACGTAATAGGTAAATACTGTGACGCACTATATATATGACCCTGATGCACCAAGTCCCTTAGGGTACAGAATATAGTGATAGATATATCTGGGAAACACTGAAAGTGAAACCACACAGCAGATACAGACACACACACAGTCACAGGCAATGCAGATAATTACCATGACAATAAAACTGCACTGGACTAGTATATGTACAGATATAGCACAGCACGGTCCTAGACCGGAGGTATATATCAGAATACTCGTACAATATATCCTATAATAGGTACACTTTTTCTTAACTAATGCTGTCTTTATAAAGACATGTAGAATACTCAAGTGTTTGTAAAGTCACAGCGCTGTATACAGGCAGCTTTACAAGGGAGACCTTGCCCTGCAGTCCCAGAGACTAGCTGCAACTATGCTTATAAGATGGTGCCAAGCATCTCAGTCAGGGAGTGAGGGAGAGTGTGAGGCAGCTCCAGGGTGGGAAAATCTGCAGTAGATGTCGCCCTGGGCCGGGGAGAGGCTACAGGTCAAGCGCCATCTCCCCTATGCTGGACTTCCACCCCAGGTACTAGCGAGCCTTATTAAATGGGGGTTAGGACACCCGACCTGTGCCCTATTGCCCTGGTGGTCTAGTGGGGTCCCTGCTCGGTGACAGTGTCCACGCCAGCACCATGACCCGTCTCCCTAGGTCGCAGACGGAACACGATTTAATGGCGGGTCCCGCCTGGGGAACCCACTTACCTCCTCCCCGTAGTAACCACACGAACCTGGAGAGCGACTGCGACCGTGTGCCTAAATCCGGAGCGTCTCTGCCGCAAGTACCCGGGAACAGGCCGCGGGAGTATGCGACACCGCTTGGGAGGTGATGGAGCTGCACCTATGAAGTGTCACCATGAAATACAGCACTGACAGCCCAGTTTTTAGTTAGAAAAAGCTTTTTGAGGGCTGCTCAGTGCAGCCCACCTGTTAAGTGACCTACTGTTTCAGACACCAACTGAAAACTGAGCTCACAGTGCCTGGAGGCGGGGTTATAGAGGAGGCCCTAATGCATCCTGGGACAGCCTAAAGCTTTAGCCTGTTGGTGCCTCTGGATCAAGATCCACTCTACACCTCGATGTTTCCCTGTGGAAACCAATGTAACCTGCTGCAGAAAGTACCTTGGCACGTGCGCGGCACATGCGCTTCCAGACAATAATCGCTTAGTTACGTGGACATCGGCATTGAGGCCCTTAGTTCCTAATGGAAGGCATTAAAAAATAAGGAATATTTCACAAGATCACATATTCTATTAGAGGATGTCGCTCCAAGCTTGGGAAAAATTTGAGGTCGTTGGGCTCAAACTTCTATGCAAATAAGTTTTTCTGGGGCAGATGTATTAACCTGGAGATGGCATAAGGAAGTGATAAACCAGTGATATGTGGAAGGTGATAAACACACCAGCCAATGAGCTCCTAACTGTTAATTTACATATTGGAACTGATTGGCTGGTGCGTTTATCACCTTGTACATATCACTGGTTTATCACTTCCTTATGCCTTCTCCATGTTAATACATCTACCACTATGTTTCTTTATTATTTACTTTGTCCCCTTTTCTCTTTGCATATAGGGGGTGATTCCGAGTTGATCGCTATTTTTTTCATTCGCACAACATATACGCAAAATTGCGAACAGGTTGCACAATAGCGAATATCCGCCCCCAACGTATTTTTGCGAATTCGTACGCAATATTACACAAAGTAGGCGTATGCCAAATGACATAGCAGTAATGCGATCCCATCGCATTACCACAAACCTCATCGTAAAAATCCAAACCTCGTAGATTTACACATTCTTCATAAAATTGCCACATTCTTCTTAAAATTGCACACGCTTTTGCTAAAAAACGCACAGCAATGAGTTTTTTTTTAAGTTAAATTACACCTTTCAGTTTAAACTCCACAAGCCTTCCTCAATGACGATTTCAATTAGTGTAATGACTGATAATGGTCATGACCAATTAAGTCTTCAAAGAATACCTGCAGAACACTTTGTAGGCATAATTGGCCATCAATATTTTCTTTTTAATTTAAAAGAAATAGATGTAAATGTGCCTGGTCTAATGCTAATTAGCTTCTTTTTGTGTAGAGGTGTAGTGTGTGAATAAATGTGTTTACATGTTTTTCTAAACAATAAGCTCCTGTCATAAAAAAAAAATTTTTGTGTAATTAAAAAAACTATTCTTAAGTAAGATGTGTGAACTGTTTTACGTCACCAATTTCTGCACACCAATCTGCTGTTCCTTTATAGCATTAATAAATACAACACCCGCCTAACTTTAACAAAAATGTTTTTATTCTTTACAATTGTTGTGTTTTTTTTAATAAAAAATTTTTGGGAACAAACTTTTTTTTTTTTTTTTAGAAAAAACTTTCTAATTTATCAAGATCAGCCAGCACGGCCCTCAGGTTGCTTTTCAAGCTGGCCACAATCCCAGGCAAACTGGTGGGATCTCCAACTGCAACATCTGAAATGAAGAGGCAAAAAAAACATTGCTAACTTACTCACATTACCTATTATACTAGCAAGGCACAAAACACACTTTAATGGCAAAGTGACTACATCATGGATGTTTGAATGATAAAACAGTAGCATACAAACACACAAGCATGGTCAGCAATGTTTTTTCTGAAAAATAAAATGTTAAAAGTGTACCACACCATGCTGGGATTCCTTCACATCTGGAGTGAAGCAGACTTGTCTTTTTTGGGGGTGGCCCTGAATCTTCACACTGCATATCAACATCTTCAGAAGGACAACATATCCTAGCATGCCCACACTCCCTGAAAGCCTGCCTTTCTACATAAGGTCAAACAGTTTTTTTTTGTTTTTTTTTATTCATTTTTTAAGTGTAACTTTAACAACACATGTCCCCAGACTTGAACTGTCACACTGGGATACAGGGGAAAGCACCAGTGGGCCAAATTTCATGCATGAGCAGCCTAAGGATCCAGTTAAAGACTGTGTTCTTGCCTGTTGCATTTTGCTGGGCCTAAACATTGTCGATCCACACCCCTTACATGTGACACTGTATATTTTTGGTTGGTTGTTTCAACACACTCAATAGGCAGTCATCTTCTATTCAGCTTTGGCTGAACGTCAGCCTCTGTAGGTCGACATGTGTGAATTCTAAATGTCACAAGATCAACATGTTATGTATGGATACATGACAAATGTGTAATTGTATTTTCCCTTCATGCGGCACATGTACTCCAATTGCAATTGGGAATGCTTACGATGTAAGCGGTAGTGTAGCAAATCACTGTGTCCTAAGCCTGCCTAACAAAGTGAAGCATGCGAGTTGACTGTGCAAATATTGGAATACCCAGGCACAAGTTTAAAAGTCCCACAACATACCAAACTCCACTCAGGTATAACTGTTTTGCTGATAATCTAGCACATATAAACCCTGTTGTCCAAGCAACCCTGTTGACCTAATGAGTGTCGACCTAGAGTGGGCAGCCTAAACACTGCAGACGTAGACACTGTACATCTAATGATCCTCACACAAATGTAAATGCAACATCCATACCATGATGAAGAAGACAAACATTTTACCTTGGTCCAAGATTGGCCCCAGTACAACACTGCATTTATTTGAATGTGAAGTTAAATTAGGTAACAAATTAAATGTAAATGTGTGTCAACTTACTCTCCTCTGGCACATGCGCACCTCCCTGAAGTGCCTCCGGGGCCTCTCCTGCCCATTCAGTAGGTGGGGAAGGAGGCTGGATGGGGGAAGGAGGCTGGATGGGGGAAGGAGTCTGGATTGGGGAAGGAGGATGGAAGGGGGGGCTGGTTACAGAGGGTGGGTCAGATTGAGAGGGGGAGGGTGGCGGAGAGGTGGGTTGGGCCACAGAGGGGGGCAGAAAGGTGGGTTGGGCCACATAGGGGGAGGGTGCGGAGAGGTGGGTTGGGCCACAGAGGGGGAGGGGGGTGGAGAGGTGGGTTGGGCCACAGAGGGGAAGGGGGGAAGAGAGGTGGGTTGGTCCACAGAGGGGGAGGGGGTGGAGAGGGGGATTGTGTCACAGAAGGGGAGGGGGGCGAAGAGGGGGATTGTGCCACAGAGGGGGAGGGGGGTGGAGAGGTGGATTGTGTCACAGAAGGGGAGGGGGGCAAAGAGGGGGATTGTGCCACAGAAGGGGAGGGGGGCGAAGAGAGGGATTGTGTCACAGAAGGGGAGGGGGCGGAGAGGGGGATTGTGCCACAGAAGGGGAGGGGGGCGGAGAGGGGGTTTGGGAAAGAGAGGGGGAGGTTGGGGATGAGGAAGGGGAAATTTGTTGTTGGGGTTCAGGGACTTGAGGTGGGGAAGGAGATTGGGCTGGTGGGGAATGTTGTGGCCTTCCAGCCGCTGCTTGCCGTTGTGCTTGCCCTAGAATGACATGTAAAAATTAGGTTTTGTAACAAATAAATTCCCATCAGCATTTCCAAATTACATTGTTCTGTCCCATTTTAAATACACAGAGCAACTTATTAATGTGTTCAGCCTACAGCCTGTGTACAACAATATTCACTTTTTCACAAGCACTTTGCTACACAGTCAGTACTGCAAGCCCTAACCACACACAATTTGGAAACTTGTTGTGTTATGTTTGTGCTACAATAGTGTAATTACACAGTCTGCTAATTATCTCACTATAGCACTTCTTAGTGAAAATGTGCAGTCTTTACATTTAAAGTTTCTGCTACTAATCTCAGTGTAATAAACATGTTTATTGTAATGCGTTTAACTTACTGCATCGGCGGCGTGTGCGTATTTGTTGGCGCAGCTCCGCTAACAGCTCCGGCGTGCGACGGCGGAGGTCACTCCACCGCCGCTCTAGTTGTATAATTGTACGCCGTGTCTGGGTGCGGGTCCGCAGTATGCGGCGGATCTCCGCGTAGGCCTCGCACTTAACCCTATTGGGAATAAAGGGCCCTGCGCGGCCTACGCGGCGGTCCATTACCGCAATCAACACGCGCAGCTCCCGGCGTGTGAAGGCAGCTGCGCGCATGGTGCCAATGGCGTTTTCCAAACATGGGCATATATTTATAGTGTGTTGTGGCATTTGATTGGTTGTAATGTTATGGTGTAATCTGTATTAAACTTTATTGATATGTGTACATTAATGTGCAGGACAGTGTGTATATACTTAGTTCGCATCAGCGGAGATTCGCACCCACGGACAGACACACACACACACACACACTTATTATCAACATTTTGTATTAAAAAATCATGCATCAAAATTAATAGCATTGTAGGTTTGTAGGATAAAAGCAAAATGAACTAAACATGACAATGTTTAGATATATGTCTCTAGATAGTTATATAGATACATACACACACACATATACTATTAATATATGGCTGCAATTCGAAAACATATAAGTCTACATATATATATATATATATAGAGAGAGAGAGAGAGAGAGAGAGAGAGAGAGAGAGAGAAACAGAGAGAGAGAGAGCACAAAAATGAAATCTTGAGATACACACACACACACACACACACACACACACACATATTGTCAGGAATCGACTCACCACAGCCACATCTGTCCGTCGGTGCGGACTGCGTCCGGGGTCCCTACGTTCTGCTGTCGTCCGCTCCTCTGCCGCCAGACGTCATCCTGGGCCTAGGAATGCTCCTGTAACAGCGGGCGTGTGAGCACGCCGCGTTCCCGCCGGGCCGCGGCATGGGCGCCGCCATGACAGTTTCCATCGGTCAGAGTACGGCGGCCAATACCGGAGCTTGGCCGCACCTCCTTTTCCCACTCCAACCAATGTCTGCACACCAGGGGGTATATCAGGAGCTGCAGGGTGAGCCTGTGGTTGTCCTGAACTTTGTGTCACTCCTGCGACCCATGTGCCTGGATTCCTCCGTGTTCCTGGTTAGCTTCCTGGATCCTCCGTGTTCCTGGTTACCTTCCTGCATTTCCGTGGAACTACAAGCATCAGCAATCCCTGCATTTGTATTTGGCTCCACACCTATCTACAACCACTGTGTGCTTCAGCCTCAGCAGTAGAGACTCTCTCCAGGTGCATTCCATCACCTCACCTGTGAAGCAGCTTGCTAGCTGCCTGTGCTTAACGAACTGCTCTGTGAACTTCCACCTGAGTCTCCTGCATCTGCTACCAGGTTTGCTACACATTTATTACCATCTCTGCTGGCTCCACGTTTTAAACCATTCTGGTTCTCACACCAGTGAACTTATCCATCATTACCATTTCCTCCATAGACTCTCAGCTTCCAAGCTGCACCATTTCCATTGCATACTTTTTATTGTTTATTCCTGTACGTTATTCTGCTGCCTTATTGTGTGAACTTTTATGTAATAAAACACCATTGCACTGATGCACAGAAACCCAATCCAGCCTCCTCACTTCTTCCATCCTACCTCCACTGACCCACTAGCGCCCCCTCCGGGGACACAAGGAAAACCGAACCTGACAGTAAGTTCAGGACACATGGACTCGGACGGTGGTCAGAGTGTGGGGTCAGGGGCCTTACAAAATCTGGTCTCCCGCTTGGATGGTCAAGAGGCTGTGCAGCAGCAGATGTTCCAGTTTCTGCAAGGGATGTCCTCCCGGATTGATACACTACAGCAAACCCTGCCTAGTGTACTTGCTACTCCAGTTCCAGTTACCCCAGCACCTGCAAGTGCTGTGAGTTCTTCTACGCCGGCTGCATCAGCTCCAGTGTCACGCTTGCACCTGCCCGTGCCTAGCAAATATGATGGCAGTCCGAAGTTATGTCGCGGGTTCCTTAACCAATGTGAAATCCAGTTTGAATTATTATCACACAATTTCCCCACGTCAAGATCCAAGGTTGCCTACATTATCTCACTGCTCTCTGGTTCTGCCTTGAGTTGGGTGTCTCCTCTGTGGGAACGTGCTGACCCTCTGATGAACAACTACGCTGAATTCGTGTCAACCTTCAGACGTATCTTTGACGAGCCAGGTCGTGCAACATCAGCCTCTGCAGACCTTATTCAGCTTCGTCAAGGTACCCGGAGTATGGGACAATATGTCATCCAGTTCCAGACGTTAGCCGCAGAGATTCAGTGGAATAATCAAGCCCTGGTAGCAGCCTTCTGGCATGGACTTTCAGATCGGATCAAGGATGAACTGGCAACCCGCGATGTACCTGAGCAATTGCCTGAACTGATTTCTCTATGCATCAAGTTGGACTCTCGCATCCGCGAACGCAACAGTGAGCGTGCTCGTAGTGAGCCACGCAAGTCAAGAATGGTACCTTCAGTACAATTTCAGCCTCCACCTTCTGATGAGCCTATGCAAATCAATAGGTCCCGCCTAACTCCTGAGGAGCGGTCAAGAAGACTCCGTGAGAGATTGTGTCTTTATTGTGCGGCTGCAGGTCACCAGATCAATTCTTGTACAGTGCGTTCGGGAAACGCCAGATCCTGACTTGTAAAGGAGGAGTCAAGTTGGGATCTTCTAGACAAGCTCCTTCAAACCAAGACCTCATTCTTCCTGTGACTTTAGAGACTATAGATGGTCTTCAGTCTGCATCTGCATTAGTGGACTGTGGAGCCGCAGGAAACTTCATCACTCAAGCTGCGGTAGATAAGTTTTGTTTGCCTATCTGCGAACTTTCATATCCAGTCTACATCACTGCAGTAGATGGTAGCCGAATCTCCAAGGGGAATATCTCTCACCAAACCAGACCAGTGGTTCTGGGAGTCGGGTTCCTGCATTCTGAATTAATAAAGTTTTTAGTTATTCCTCAGGCAACCCAGGAGATCGTGTTGGGAATGCCCTGGCTCCAACTACATAATCCGCAGATTGATTGGTCTACGTTACAACTCACTTCCTGGGGTTCACATTGTCGCCAGTCCTGCTTAGCCCAAGTTTGTCCTATCAAGTCTTCTGAAGTCAAAACTCCGTCAAATCTTCCTGCGGCTTACCAAGATTTCTCTGACGTCTTCAGTGAAAAGGCCGCTGATGTTCTGCGCCCCATAGAGAGTGGGATTGCCCCATTGACCTCATTCCCGGCAAGAAACCACCAAGGGGGCGTACCTATCCGTTATCCGTTCCTGAAACTGAGGCGATGAGCGACTACATCAGGGAGAACTTACAGAAAGGATTTATCCGTCCCTCATCTTCACCCGCTGGTGCGGGCTTCTTCTTTGTTAAAAAGAAGGTTGGAGGATTACGTCCATGCATTGACTACCGGGGTCTCAATGACATTACCATCAAAAACAGTTATCCATTACCACTCATCACTGAATTGTTTGATAGAGTTAAGGGAGCCCGCATCTTCACCAAGTTAGATCTCCGCGGTGCCTACAACCTCATCAGAATCCGTAGTGGTGACGAATGGAAGACAGCTTTTAATACTCGAGATGGTCATTACGAGTACCTGGTAATGCCATTCGGGTTGAGCAATGCCCCAGCAGTGTTCCAGCACTTTGTTAACGAAATCTTCCATGACGTTCTGTACAAATACCTCGTAGTTTACCTGGATGATATCCTCATCTTCTCCCAAGATCTCTCTTCTCATCGTCTGCAAGTCCGTGAGGTCCTCCGACGTCTTTGTGAGAACCGTCTCTACGGCAAATTATCCAAGTGTACCTTCGAAGTTCCCTCCATACCCTTCCTGGGGTATATAATTTCCGGATCGGATCTCCAGATGGACCCGACAAAGTTGGAAGCCATTGCCAATTGGTCCATTCCAAGTAGTCTCAAGTCTATTCAGCGATTCCTGGGATTCGCCAATTATTATAGGAAGTTTATCCGAGGATTTTCAACTCTCATCGCTCCTATTACCAACTTAACTCGGAAAGGGGCAGATCATTCCAACTGGTCAGAAGAAGCTTTAGCGGCATTTCAAAAGATCAAGCTGGCCTTTATGTCTGCTCCAGTTCTGTCTCAACCGGATGTAAACAAGCCATTCGAGTTGGAGGTGGATGCCTCCACAGTAGGAGTTGGAGCTGTTCTCTCCCAGAAGGGAACTGATGGGAAGATTCACCCTTGTGGATTTTATTCTCGTAAATTCCTCCCTGCAGAAGCTAACTATTCCATTGGAGATCAAGAACTACTAGCGATCAAGCTGGCCCTTGAGGAATGGAGGTATCTCCTGGAAGGGGCCAAATTTCCGTTCAACATCTATACGGATCATAAAAATCTGCTTTATTTGAAGGCAACCCAGTGCCTCAATCCTCGCCAGTCCCGGTGGGCTATGTTCTTCTCTCGTTTTAACTTTAAGCTTCATTTCCGCCCAGATTCTCAGAATATCAAGGCAGACGCTTTATCCCGATCTATGGAGTCCGAAGAGGAGACGTCCGACTCGGTTCCGCATTCCATCCTGAGTCCAGTGGTATTTGCTTTGTCTCAAGTTTCTCCTGCTCCACCTCCTGGTAAGACTTTTGTTTCCCCAGAACTCCGTTCCAAGTTGCTGTCTTGGGCTCATCAGTCCAAATTCACTGGGCATCCTGGTGTCCTGAAAACTTTCAAGTTCCTCTCTGAGACATATTGGTGGCCGAAGATGAAAGTTGACATCAAAAAATTCGTGGCATCCTGCCCGAAGTGTGCGCAGCACAAGACTCCTCGACAATCTCCAGCAGGTCAGTTACAACCATTATCTGTTCCCAGCCGTCCCTGGTCACACTTGTCCATGGATTTCATCTCTGACCTTCCCTCTTCTCAAGGATTCAATACCATCTGGGTTGTGGTTGACAGGTTTACTAAAATGGCCCATTTTGTACCACTCCGGGGTCTTCCTTCCGCACCAAAGCTTGCCCAAATCTTCCTACGGGAGATTTTCCGCTTACATGGACTACCCACTGAAATTATATCTGACCGTGGAGTTCAGTTTGTGGCAAGATTTTGGAGAGCCCTTTGTTCTGCCATGCAAGTCAACCTCAAGTTTTCGTCAGCCTACCACCCTCAGACGAATGGGCAGACGGAGAGGGTAAACCAAGAGTTAGAAACCTTTTTAAGACTTTATGTTTCGTCTTCTCAAGATGACTGGTTGGACCTGCTCCCATGGGCTGAATTTGCCCACAATTTCCGCTACCATACTGCTGTCTTGAGTCAGTTCTCTTCAACCTGGAGGAAGATTCATGCTTCTCTCAAGAAGGCTTCTAGCCGGTATAAGTTCTTTGCTGACCGCAAAAGACGTGCAGTTCCTAGCCTGAAACCTGGTGACAAGGTTTGGCTTTCCACCCGGAACCTCCGTCTTAGAGTCCCGTCGATGAAATTTGCACCACGTTTCATCGGTCCCTTTTCCATCGAAAGAGTCATCAGTCCTGTGGCCTACAAGCTCAAGTTACCACCTTCTCTACGAATACCTAATGCCTTTCATGTCTCTCTCCTCAGACCGTTAGTCCTGAATCGCTTCCAAAGAGCTCTTCCAGTCGGCCCCAAAGTGCGAACTCAGCGGGGCGTGGAGTTCGAGATAGAGAAGATTCTGGATTCCCGTTGCCGGTACGGTCGTCTACAATACCTTATCGACTGGTCCGGTTATGGTCCTGAGGAGAGAAGTTGGGTGAATTCGTCAGATGTCCATGCTCCAAGGTTGGTCCGTGTCTTCCACAGAACTCATCCTTCTAAGCCACGTGGGTGTTCAGTGCCCACCCATAAAGGAGGGGGTACTGTCAGGAATCGACTCACCACAGCCACATCTGTCCGTCGGTGCGGACTCCGTCCGGGGTCCCTACGTTCTGCTGTCGTCCGCTCCTCTGCCGCCAGACGTCATCCTGGGCCTAGGAACGCTCCTGTAACAGCGGGCGTGTGAGCACGCCGCGTTCCCGCCGGGCCGCGGCATGGGCGCCACCATGACAGTTTCCATCGGTCAGAGTACGGCGGCCAATACCGGAGCTTGGCCGCACCTCCTTTTCCCACTCCAACCAATGTCTGCACACCAGGGGGTATATCAGGAGCTGCAGGGTGAGCCTGTGGTTGTCCTGAACTTTGTGTCACTCCTGCGACCCATGTGCCTGGATTCCTCCGTGTTCCTGGTTACCTTCCTGGATCCTCCGTGTTCCTGGTTACCTTCCTGCATTTCCGTGGAACTACAAGCATCAGCAATCCCTGCATTTGTATTTGGCTCCACACCTATCTACAACCACTGTGTGCTTCAGCCTCAGCAGTAGAAACTCTCTCCAGGTGCATTCCATCACCTTACCTGTGAAGCAGCTTGCTAGCTGCCTGTGCTTAACGAACTGCTCTGTGAACTTCCACCTGAGTCTCCTGCATCTGCTACCAGGTTTGCTACACATTTATTACCATCTCTGCTGGCTCCACGTTTTAAACCATTCTGGTTCTCACACCAGTGAACTTATCCATCATTACCATTTCCTCCATAGACTCTCAGCTTCCAAGCTGCACCATTTCCATTGCATACTTTTTATTGTTTATTCCTGCACGTTATTCTGCTGCCTTATTGTGTGAACTTTTATGTTAATAAAACACCATTGCACTGATGCGCAGAAACCCAATCCAGCCTCCTCACTTCTTCTATCCTACCTCCACTGACCCACTAGCGCCCCCTCCAGGGACACAAGCAAAACCGAACCTGACACATATATATTGTTTTGCTATTTTTGGGGTCAGAAAATACACAACTACGTTTTACATTCTGTTTACTCACCACATTTTGCAGGAACAGTCAGCTACACAAAGTCACAAAGTTTATGTTTTTTAGGAACAGATGTTGTGCCATTTGTATGGTAAACAGATGCACAAGCCAAACATACAAAAAAAAGGCTGCTGTTATTGTTGTTTAATAACACAATTACACAAAATATAAAATAAAAATAAAAAAAAACAGTAATACCATTGTATACAACAATATTACACAACAAACAGGATAAGGAGAACACTACAGATAAATTCTGTACTGAAACACTATAAAATACTCACAAAACACAAGCAACACACTCAGAACTTGACCAAGCTAGCTAAATGCCATCAGTCCAAAAAACTAAACACGTACAGACAGATTGGGGAGACAAAAATTTATATAAATAAACATACCTGAAATAATCACGCACAATTTGAGCCCTTACGGCATGACCACGGCGGTTCACACTCCCCCCACGGAATGGCCGGCCAACCCCTGGCTCCTCATCCGGCAATTCCTCCGTGTGGGGAAGCTCTACGCGACTCGTTACAGCGATGTTATGGAGTATAGCGCACAGGACCACAATTTTACTTACCATCTCCGGCGAATACATGATGTCGCCACCAGTGCGGTGGAGCTCACGAAAACGCCCTTTAAGAACACCAATCATGTGCTCCACCAGCTGTCTAGTGGCAGTAAGCGCGGAGTTAAATGCCGACTGTGGTCCTGGCCTGGGTTTACTGTAAGGAGTCATGAGCCAGGGGGTGCAAGGATATCCACGGTCTCCTGTTTTAGAATATGAGAAGAGAAAAAGGATAAAAGCAACATTAAAGAATGTAATTCAAACAATATGACTGTTCCAAAAAAAAATAAAAATTAATGAACTCACCCAATAGCCACATGTCTTGGCCTTCCATCGTTCTTAATCTTTGCCATATCCCTGATTGTCGAATGACATGGGCATCATGGGAGTTCCCTGGGAACTTATCATTCAGGGACAGGATCTGGAGGGATTGGCCACAAACAACCATTACATTCAGAGAATTAAACAGTTTCCTGTTTCTATAGATTTCTTCATTATGTCTTTGCGCAACAATGGCAACATGTGTCCCATCCACAACCCCAATAATGTGTGGGAAGCGACTACCCCCTTCCTGAAATTGCCGCTTCACCACAGCCAGGGCACCAGCATCCAAAGGCATTGTGATAAATTGCTTCACTCGCCGCATGAAAGCTTGGCTGACACGCCGCAGGACCTTACTGAACTGGCCCTGCGACATGCCAACCAGGTCCCCAACTACATGTTGGTATGAGTCAGTGGCCAAAAAATGTAACACAGCAAGGAATTGTGTCAATGCTGGTATTGCTGTAGGATACCTAATGGATTGTTCCAGATCACTCTTTATTATGGAGAGAGTGTCTAGGATTAGATGAGCTGGCACCCTGTATCTGCGCAATACCACATCATTAGGCATCCCAAAAAGGGTGACACGGGTACGGAAAATTGGTGGCCTTGCACGCCTCCGTTGCCTTGGAGGATGAGGAGCCAGTTGGGGTTGGAGGGCTTGCGCAGGTTGGGGTGGGAGTGCTTCCGCAGGTTGGGGTGGGAGGCAGTGGCGTAACTAGAAATTTTTCTCCCCCAAGCCAAAAAATTCTTCGGCGCCCCCCCCCCCCATAATTGGCACTAGGAAAGGGACAAACATGTGCGCGCCTAAGGCGCGCGGCGCCAAAAAGGGGCGTGGTTTTGTTTAAATGGGCGCGGCTTCACATAAAGAGGCGTGGCATTGCAGGAATAGACTACCTTATACCCCAGTTTTGCAACCTGCATGCCCAGACGTTAGCCACCACAGGAAGGAAAAATAATCCTGATTCATGCCCCTTCCATTATTTGTCATTTTTCCTCCTTATAGTAATGCCCAGTATACATTATGCCACATACTGCAAAGGCCCTCAGACATTATGCCACACACAATAATGCACATGACACAATATGCACACACCGTAATGCCCCCGACACATTATGCCACACACCGTAATGTCTGTGACACATTATGACAGGAATCGCAATGCCCGTTATACATTATGCTACACACTGCAATGCCCCTGATACTTTATAGCACATACCACAATGCCCATGATATAGTATATCACACACCGCAATGTCCGTGATACATTATGACACACACCGCAATGTCCGTGATACATTATGACACACACTGCAATGAACCTGAGACATTATACCACATACCACAATGCCCATGATATAGTATACCACACACCGCAATGTCCGTGATACATTATGACACACACCGCGATGCCCGTTATACATTATGCCACACTGCAATGACCCTAAGACATTATACCACATACCACAATGCCCGTGATATAGTATACAGACACCGTAATGCCTGACACATTATGCCACACACCGCAATGCCCATTATACATTATGCCACACACTGCAATGACCCTGAGACATTATACCACATACCACAATGCCCGTGATCTAGTATACCATACACCGTAATGCCTGTGACACATACCGCAATGCCCGTTATACCCTATGCCACACTGCAATGCCCCTGAGACATTATACCACATACCACAATGCCCGTGATATAGTTTGCCACACACCGTAATGCCTGTGACACATTCTGACACCCACCGCAATGTCCGTGATACATTATGCCACACACCGTAATGCCCATTACACATTAAGTCCTACATTAAGGCTTCTAATTACTTTTAAATTACCTGCTCGTTGCCAGGGGTTTCATGCTCTTGGTTCCATGCACGGTGCCAGGGGTTTTCATGCTCAGGGTGTCATGCTCGTTGCCAGGTGTTTCATGCACTCGGTGTCATGCTCGTTGCCAGGGGTTTCATGCACTGGGTGTCATGCTCATTGCTAGGGGGTAGTGCTTGTTGCTAGGGCTGTGCTCCCAGTGCCACATATGTCCTCAGTGCCAGATATTCCCCCACGGTGCCAGGTACTCACATGCCCCCAGTGCCAAATATAGCCTCTCCCCCCAGTGCCACATATGCCCCCAGTGCCAGATATTCCTCCAGAATGCCAGGTGCTCACGTGCCCCCAGTGCCAAATATAGCCCCCCATGTGCCAGGTACACATACAGTGCCATATATGCCCCCTCAGTGCCCCCCCAGTGCCATATATGCCCCCTCAGTGCCTCCCCAGTGCCATATATGCCCCCTTAGTGCCCCCCAGTGCCATATATGCCCCCTCAGTACCCCCCAGTGCCATATATGCCCCCTCAGTGCCCCCCCAGTGCCATATATGCCCCCTCAGTGCCCCACCAGTGCCATATATGCCCCCTCAGTGCCATATATGCCCCCTCAGTGCCTCCCCAGTGCCATATATGCCCCCTCAGTGCTATCTATGCCCCCTCAGTGCCCCCCAGTGCCATATATGCCCTCAGTGCCCCCCAGTGCCATATATGCCCCCTCAGTGCCATATATGCCCCCGCAGTGCCATAAATGCCCCCTCAGTGCCATATATGACCCCTCTGTGCCCCCCCAGTGCCATATATGCCCCCTCAGTACCCCCCAGTGCCATATATGCCCCCTCAGTGCCCCCCAGTGCCATATATGCCCCCTCAGTACCCCCCAGGGCCATATATGCCCCCTCAGTGCCCCCCCAGTGCCATATATGCCCCCTCAGTGCCCCACCAGTGCCATATATGCCCCCTCAGTGCCATATATGCCCCCTCAGTGCCTCCCCAGTGCCATCTATGCCCCCTCAGTGCCCCCCAGTGCCATCTATGCCCCCTCAGTGCCCCCCAGTGCCATATATGCCCCCTCAGTGCCATATATGCCCCCTCAGTGCCCCCCGCAGTGCCATATATGCCCCCTCAGTGCCATATATGACCCCTCTGTGCCCCCCCAGTGCCATATATGCCCCCTCAGTACCCCCCAGTGCCATATATGCCCCCTCAGTGCCCCCCAGTGCCATATATGCCCCCTCAGTACCCCCCAGTGCCATATATGCCCCCTCAGTGCCCCCCCAGTGCCATATATGCCCCCTCAGTGCCCCACCAGTGCCATATATGCCCCCTCAGTGCCATATATGCCCCCTCAGTGCCTCCCCAGTGCCATATATGCCCCCCAGTGCCCCCCAGTGCCATCTATGCCCCCTCAATGCCCCCCAGTGCCATATATGCCCTCAGTGCCCCCCAGTGCCATATATGCCCCCTCAGTGCCATATATACCCCCTCAGTGCCCCCCCAGTGCCATATATGCCCCCTCAGTACCCCCCAGTGCCATATATGCCCCCTCAGTGCCCCCCAGTGCCATATATGCCCCCTCAGTACCCCCCAGTGCCATATATGCCCCCTCAGTGCCCCCCCAGTGCCATATATGCCCCCTCAGTGCCCCACCAGTGCCATATATGCCCCCTCAGTGCCATATATGCCCCTCAGTGCCCCCCGCAGTGCCATATATGCCCCCTCAGTGCCATATATGACCCCTCTGTGCCCCCCCAGTGCCATATATGCCCCCTCAGTGCCCCCAGTGCCATATATGCCCCCTCAGTGCCATATATGCCCCTCAGTGCCACCCCAGTGCCATATATGCCCCCTCAGGCCATATATGCCCCCTCAGTGCCCCCCTGTTCCATATATGCCCCCTCAGTGCCCCCCCAGTGCCATATATGCATACCTCCCGCAGTGTCCCGCAATGGGGGGGGCAGTTGGGAGGCTCCTACAGTCACTGCTCTGCATAGCAGAGCAGTAGTGAATAGACGCTGTGCGCATGCGCACAGCGTCTATTCAGCGCAGACAGTGGGAGAGAGGGCATGCCAGCAGCTCACAGAGCGCTGGGCATGCCCCCTCAGTGACGAAACGGAAGCCACGCCTCCTTTTCATAGGACACGCCCCCTGACACGCCGGAGATTCAGAGGGACACAGGAGAGGCGCACGCTGTGCCCTCCGTGTCCCTACTTCACAGCGGGGGGCTAGTGACAACAGATTGACATGCGGACGTTCGTCCGCATGTCAATCTGCTCTAAATCAGTGGCGGCGCCCCCGCAGCCCCTCGCCCCCAAGCCACCGCGAGGGCTGCGGGGGCAGTAGTTACGCCACTGGTGGGAGGGCTTCCGCAGGTTGGGGTGGTAGGGCTTCAGCAGCCACATATATGGACATCACCAACTTCAAATGCTTCCAACCAAAATCGTCATATAAATTTGTTGGCACAAACGACAGGCCCTTTTGTAATACACTTATTTCAGCATCCGTAAGAACCCGGTCGGATAGATTGAAGATCAGCGTATCTTCCTTTTGTCTGGATTTCTTGCCCCTTTTGTTTTGGCCACCCCTGCGGGTGGCAGGTCGTCCTGAGGCTTTGCCCTTGCTGCGGCCTGTCCTAAAGGGACACTTGTGCTGGTACTGGGATCATCAGAATTAGATACAAAAAATTCACTGTTGCTCACAGAGGTACCAGGATTATGACGATTCCTATTCCATGGTCTCCGTCTTTGATTGCGTGAAGTTCCCCGCCACTCATTCTTGTTACCTCCGGACAACCACCGATACACTGTATTTTCCTCGTAGTCATTATCGACTGTAGATTTTTTATTTCGTTTGAACTTGACAAGTTCTTTCTGGTATTGATCACAATTATGCTGTAATTTAGTGATCCAGCTCAAATTCACAGGGTCATTAAGCAATTTTTTGGACTCTTTCTACAATGTTTTAATCTTGGCACGAGCACTTTCTAATTCACGTCGTTGGTTGGAAGCAAGACCAGCATAAGTTGGCACGTAAATTACGTCTTAAAGAATACTATCAGCATAAACCGAGCACTTTGGTCACATCTGGACTCGATGGCTTTATACAATCTTGCTCTAGGTCCTCGTTTGATCCGATATCTGGTAACCCTTCGATTAAAACCTTCAACAGGTTACTTGATGAATCAGTATCTAAGTTTGTGGCAGCACCTGCTAAAATACAATTTAATTTGTCCAAAGAAGAGTCTGCAGCCCTTAAGGATCTGGCGAAATATGACAATATTACAATAAGGCCCGCGGACAAAGGTGGGGCCATAGTTGTCCAAAATCTAGATGACTATAAAAGAGAAATTGAGCGTCAGCTGTCTGACACGAATGTGTATGTGCAACTTCCTTATGATCCTACTAAGGACTACCAACATGAGCTGAGTGAAATCTTAGACTCAGCATTACAGGATGGTTTGATTACATCAGCTCTACACAAGATATTATTAAAGAAATTTCCCCAGACCCCGGTGCTGTACACGTTGCCCAAGTTGCACAAGGACAGTGCCAACCCTCCCGGGAGGCCGATTATATCTGCTCGAGATTCTCTGTTCCAGAATACTGCTAAATTGCTGGACTTTATCCTACAGCCTTTACTACCTCTCAAGAAAGCTTTTCTTAAGGACACCACTAGTTTTATTAATCTATTGCTTGGTCTCCAGACTGTACCAGATGGCACAATAATGTGCTGTTTGGATGTATGTAGCCTCTACACCTCCATAAAACATGTGGATGGTGTGGAGGCTATGCGTTTATTTCTTGTTGATTTCCTTGATCCAAAAATCTTTAGCCATGATCTGTTTTTGCAGTTACTTAAATTAACTTTGTTTAGAAATTATTTTCTGTTTGATAGTAAGTTTTTTTTTGCAACTTCGCGGTTGTGCGATGGGGTCTGCTGTGGCACCCTCATACGCAAATATTTTTATGTTTAACCTTGAAGAACAGATGTTTCTAAATCGTACTGATGTGAGTCAGAATATTCTGCTATACTCCCGGTACATAGATGATACAAATGTGTCCACATACATCTTTACTATATCCCGCCATGTATGGCACGGTTTTGCATGCCATAGACTCAGATTTAACCATGCCTTGTGATTTTTCTTAAATTGCTTCTTTAATATGTTACTTTATTCATATTCTATCATTGCAAACAAAATTTTTTAAATTCATCCACTCGCTGCTCGTGAAAAACAGCTTAGCCGTGTTTTGCATGTTGTGCCAAATTGGTAAAAAAGCAAAGATGTAAGTGGACATATCTGTATTTTCATATTGTGGACCGGGGGTATAGCAGAATTTGAGAATTTAATGCTGGAAGTTAATGGTATGGATTCATCCATTAAGTATACATACGCTTGCAGTTCTGAGGTCATGAATTTTTTGGATGTAGAAGGGAGGATCAAGAATGGTACAATAAGCACTGATATCTATTTTAAAGATGTTGACCAGAACACCTTCCTTAAGGCGGACAGTCACCACCCGGTGGCTTTAAAACAGGGGTTGCTTCTTTCCCAGATGATGCGCATTGCAAGGGTAGTGAGTGACAGACGACCTCATTGTTAAGTTTATTGCACGGGGGTATGACTCTAAACTATTGCGTATTCAGAAGGAAAAGGTATTGAATATGTCTAGATCTCAGTTGTTACAACCGACTATTCGACAGAGGGAGAATACCATCCCTTGGGTTAGTACCTACACAGTAGCAAGCCCTATTATTAAACGAGCAACACAAGCTTTGTGGCCTATCATTAAAACAGATAGAGATCTTGCGTGTTTCAGTAATATTAGACCAATGGCTGCCTTCAGACGAGGCCGGAACCTCAAAGATAGGCTTGTTAAATCTGACGTCTCGGGTATGGGTAAAACAATTGGACCAAACATTTATGTTAAACCTCCTGGGTGTTACAGTTGCAGTAATTGCACCACTTGCAAATACATGATCTCCTGCAGGAGATTTCGACATCCACATTTAGAGAAATTTTATGACATCCGTCATGTATTGACGTGTAGATCCAATTTTGTGGTATATGTGATATGCTGCCCCTGTGACCTGTATTATATAGGTCAGACGTCTAGGCCTTTCAGAGATAGGATGGCGTTACATCGTTCTGCCATACATTTGTCTGGAAAAAACTTGGACCAACCTGTGGCATGCCACTTTAGGTAGAAGGGACACTCTCTATCCTCATTACGATATTTTATGATTGATCATGTTCCGTTGTCCCTGAGGGGGGGTGATCGCCAGAAGTTGTTATTACTGGCAGAGTCTAGATGGATTTTTCGGCTCAATACTATGGCCCCCATGGCCTTAATGACAAGATCAACTGGAACAGTTTGATGTGAGTCATCTCTTTCCCAGCAGTAGTATCAACAATATGCTCCCTTTGCTTTTTGACTTGGGGTTTATTATCAGGTTTTTTTCTGCAATATTAATGTGATGCATTGATGTACTGGTGTACCCATAAACCTAACTTAGTAATGTATTATTCTCTGTCTCTATTCTAATATGCTGTTTACCTTTTTCAGCGTTGCTATACGTATGCTTGTGCTTTTTATCTGTATACGTTTTTATCATGGTGTTTTGTTTATTTTACTGTATGTTTTAGATCTCCTGTTCCGCCTGCAGAGCACCAGTGATGATGCTTTCAGCATACACCTACACTGGTGGAACGCAAGCCACTGGGTTGCTGTGACGACCGGGGGCAGCAGCGATCAGGAAGTGCGTCATGCGGGAGGACTTCCGGCTGGGCGCCGCGCTACTTATGGTGGGTGAATTTTTGGTATTTTTGTGTATGATATGTCTTGATAAAGGGGCGTAATCTCCGAAACGTCGATTAAGAATCATCTGAATCTCTGAGTATTTGTTGTCCTCTCGAGTGCCTTTAATTGTTTTCCCTTTGGATATCTATATATATATATATATATATATATATATATATACTGGTGGTCAGCAATGAACAATGACATGCCATCAACGTCGTCTGCCAAGGCCGATGCCCAATGTCATAGTAGAGAGCATGTATAATCCCAAAAACTAAAGTTCAGTAAAATGACCCAAAAATCTAAATTTAAAGTGTCTGAGGAGAAGCGTAAACTTGCCACTATGCCATTTACGACACGGAGTGGCACGGAACGGCTGAGGCCCTGGCCTATGTTCAGGGCTAGTGGTTCAGCTTCACATGAGGATGGAAGCACTCATCCTCCCGCTAGAAAACTGAAAAGAGTTAAGATGGCAAAAGCACAGCAAAGAACTGTGCGTTCTTCTAAATCACAAATTCCCAAGTAGAGTCCAATTGTGTCGGTTGCGATGCCTGACCATCCCAACACTGGACGGGAAGAGGTGGCGCCTTCCACCATTTGCACGCCCCCTGCAAGTGCTGGAAGGAGCACCCACAGTCCAGTTCCTGATAGTCAAATTGAAGATGTCACTGTTGAAGTACACCAGGATGAGGATATGGGTGCTGCTGGCGCTGAGGAGGAAATTGACAAGGAGGATTCTGATGGTGAGGTGGTTTGTTTAAGTCAGGCACCTGGGGAGACACCTGTTGTCCGTGGGATGAATATGGCCATTGACATGCCTGGTCAAATTACAAAAAAAATCACCTCTTTGGTGTGGAATTATTTTAACAGAAATGCGGACAACAGGTGTCAAGCCGTGTGTTGCCTTTGTCAAGCTATAATAAGTAGGGGTAAGGACGTTAACCACCTAGGAACATCCTCCCTTATACGTCACCTGGAGCGCATTCATCAGAAGTCATTGACAAGTTCAAAAACTTTGGGTGACAGCGGAAGCAGTCCACTGACAACTAAATCCCTTCCTCTTCTAACCAAGCTCCTGCAAACCACACCACCAACTCCCTCAGTGTCAATTTCCTCCTTAGACATGAAAAATAATAGTCCTGCAGGCCATGTCACTGGCAAGTCTGACTAGTCCTCTCCTGACTGGGATTCCTCCGATGCATCCTTGAGTGTAATGCCTACTGCTGCTGGCGCTGCAGTTGTTGCTGCTGGGAGTCGATCGTCATCCCAGAGGGGAAGTAGGGGAAGTCGGAAGACCACTTGTACTACTTCCAGTAAGCAATTGACTGTCCAACAGTCCTTTGCGAGGAAGATGAAATATCACAGCAGTCATCCTGCTGCAAAGCGGATAACTCGGGTCTTGGCAGCTGCGGTGGTGTTAAACATGTGTCCGGTATCCACCATTAATTCACAGGGAATTAGAGAATTTTTGAGGTACTGTGTCCCCGATACCAAAATACCATCTAGGTTCCATTTCTCTAGGCAAGCGATACCAAGAATGTACACAGACGTCAGAAAAAGACTCACCAGTGTCCTAAAAAATGCAGTTGTACCCAATGTCCACTTAACCACGGACATGTGGACAAGTGGAGCAGGGCAGACTCAGGACTATATGACTGTGACAGCCCACTGGGTAGATGTATTGCCTCCCGCAGCAACAACAGCAGCGGTGGCACCTGTAGCAGCATCTCGCAAACGCCAACTCGTTCCTAGGCAGGCTACGCTTGTATCACCGCTTTTCATAAGAGGCACACAGCTGACAACCTCTTACGGAAACTGAGGAACATCATCGCAGAATGGCTTACCCCAATTGGACTCTCCTAGGGATTTGTGACATCGGACAACGCCACCAATATTGTGCGTGCATTACATGTGGGAAAATTCCAGCACGTCCCATGTTTTGCACATACATTGAATTTGGTGGTGCAGAATAAAAAAAAAACGACAGGGGCGTGCAAGAGATGCTGTCGGTGGCCCGAAGAATTGCGGGCCACTTTCGGCATTCAACCACTGCGTGCCGAAGACTGGAGCACCAGCAAACACTTCTGAACCTGCCCCGCCATCATCTGAAGCAAGAGGTGGTTACGAGGTGGAATTCAACCCTCTATATGCTTCAGAGGATGGAGGAGCAGCAAAAGGCCATTCAAGCCTATACAGCTATCTACGATATAGGCAAAGGAGGGGGAATGCACCTGACTCAAGCGCAGTGGAGAATGATTTCAACGTTGTGCAAGGTTCTGCAACCCTTTGAACTTGCCACACGTGAAGTCAGTTCAGACACTGCCAGCCTGAGTCAGGTCATTCCCCTCATCAGGCTTTTGCAGAAGAAGCTGGAGACATTGAAGGAGGAGCTAAAATGGAGCGATTCCGCTAGGCATGTGGGACTTGTGGATGGAGCCCTTAATTCGCTTAACCAGGATTCATGTGTGGTCAATCTGTTGAAATCAAGGCACTACATTTTGGCCACCGTGCTCGATCCTAGATTTAAAACCTACGTTGTATCTCTCTTTCCGGCAGACACAAGTCTTCAGACCTGCTGGTGAGACACTTGTCAAGTCAAGCGGAACGTGACCCGTCAACAGCTCCTCCTTCACATTCTCCCGCAACTGGGGCTGCGAGGAAAAGGCTTTCCGAGCCCACCCGCTGGCGGTGATGCAGGGCAGTCTGGAGCGAGTGCTGACATCTGGTCCGGACTGAAGGACCTGCCAACGATTACTGACATGTCGTCTACTGTCACTGCATATGATTCTCTCACCATTGAAAGAATGGTGGAGGATTATATGAGTGACCGCATCCAAGTAGGCACGTCAGACAGTCCGTATGTATACTGACAGGAAAAAATAAGAATTTACTTACCGATAATTCTATTTCTCGTAGTCCGTAGTGGATGCTGGGGACTCCGTAAGGACCATGGGGAATAGCGGCTCCGCAGGAGACTGGGCACAAAAGTAAAGCTTTAGAACTACCTGGTGTGCACTGGCTCCTCCCCCTATGACCCTCCTCCAAGCCTCAGTTAGGATACTGTGCCCGGACGAGCGTACACAATAAGGAAGGATTTTGAATCCCGGGTAAGACTCATACCAGCCACACCAATCACACCGTATAACTTGTGATCTAAACCCAATTAACAGCATGATAACAGAGGAGCCTCTAGAAAAGATGGCTCACTACAGCAATAACCCGATTTTTGGTAACAATAACTATGTACCAGTATTGCAGACAATCCGCACTTGGGATGGGCGCCCAGCATCCACTACGGACTACGAGAAATAGAATTATCGGTAAGTAAATTCTTATTTTCTCTGACGTCCTAGTGGATGCTGGGGACTCCGTAAGGACCATGGGGATTATACCAAAGCTCCCAAACGGGCGGGAGAGTGCGGATGACTCTGCAGCACCAAATGAGAGAACTCCAGGTCCTCCTCAGCCAGGGTATCAAATTTGTAGAATTTTACAAACGTATTTGCTCCTGACCAAGTAGCTGCTCGGCAAAGTTGTAAAGCCGAGACCCCTCGGGCAGCCGCCCAAGATGAGCCCACCTTCCTTGTGGAGTGGGCATTTACAGATTTTTGGCTGTGGCAGGCCTGCCACAGAATGTGCAAGCTGAATTGTACTACAAATCCAACGAGCAATAGTCTGCTTAGAAGCAGGAGCACCCAGCTTGTTGGGTGCATACAGGATAAACAGCGAGTCAGATTTTCTGACTCCAGCCGTCCTGGAAACATATATTTTCAGGGCCCTGACAACGTCTAGCAACTTGGAGTCCTCCAAGTCCCTAGTAGCCGCAGGCACCACAATAGGTTGGTTCAGGTGAAACGCTGAAACCACCTTAGGGAGAAACTGAGGACGAGTCCTCAATTCCGCCCTGTCCGAATGGAAAATCAGATAAGGGCTTTTACAGGATAAAGCCGCCAATTCTGACACGCGCCTGGCCCAGGCCAGGGCCAACAGCATGACCACTTCCCATGTGAGATATTTTAACTCCACAGATTTAAGTGGTTCAAACCAATGTGACTTTTGGAACCCAAAAACTACATTGAGATCCCAAGGTGCCACTGGAGGCACAAAAGGAGGCTGTATATGCAGTACCCCTTTTACAAACGTCTGAACTTAAGGGACTGAAGCTAGTTCTTTTTGGAAGAAAATTGACAGGGCCGAAATTTGAACCTTAATGGACCCCAATTTCAGGCCCATAGACACTCCTGTTTGCAGGAAATGTAGGAATCGACCCAGTTGAATTTCCTCCGTCGGGCCTTACTGGCCTCGCACCACGCAACATATTTTCGCCAAATGCGGTGATAATGTTTTGCGGTTACATCCTTCCTGGCTTTGATCAGGATAGGGATGACTTCATCCGGAATGCCTTTTTCCTTCAGGATCCGGCGTTCAACCGCCATGCCGTCAAACGCAGCCGCGGTAAGTCTTGGAATAGACAGGGTCCTTGCTGGAGCAGGTCCCTTCTTAGAGGTAGAGGCCACGGATCCTCCGTGAGCATCTCTTGAAGTTCCGGTTACCAAGTCCTTCTTGGCCAATCCGGAGCCACGAATATAGTGCTTACTCCTCTCCATCTTATAATTCTTAGTACCTTGGGTATGAGAGGCAGAGGAGGGAACACATACACTGACTGGTACACCCACGGTGTTACCAGAGCGTCTACAGCTATTGCCTGAGGGTCCCTTGACCTGGCGCAATACCTGTCGAGTTTTTCCCAACGGTTTATAATCATGTGGAAGACTTCTGGGTGAAGTCCCCACTCTCCCGGGTGGAGGTCGTGTCTGCTGAGGAAGTCTGCTTCCCAGTTGTCCACTCCCGGAATGAATACTGCTGACAGTGCTATCACATGATTTTCCGCCCAGCGAAGAATCCTTGCAGCTTCTGCCATTGCCCTCCTGCTTCTTGTGCCACCCTGTCTGTTTACGTGGGTGACTGCCGTGATGTTGTCCGACTGGATCAACACCGGCTGACCTTGAAGCAGAGGTCTTGCTAAGCTTAGAGCATTGTAAATGGCCCTTAGCTTCAGGATATTTATGTGAAGTGATGTCTCCAGGCTTGACCATAAGCCCTGGAAATTCCTTCCCTGTGTGACTGCTCCCCAGCCTCGCAGGCTGGCATCCGTGGTCACCAGGACCCAGTCCTGAATGCCGAATCTGCGGCCCTCTAGAAGATGAGCAATCTGCAACCACCACAGGAGAGACACCCTTGTCCTTGGTGACAGGGTTATCCGCTGATGCATCTGAAGACGCGACCCGGACCATTTGTCCAGCAGGTCCCACTGGAAAGTTCTTGCGTGGAAACTGCCGAATGGGATTGCTTCGTAGGAAGCCACCATTTTTCCCAGAACCCTTTCATTGATGTACTGAGACTTGGCTCGGTTATAGGAGGTTCCCGACTAGCTCGGATAACTCCCTGACTTTCTCCTCCGGGAAAAACACCTTTTTCTGGACTGTGTCCAGGAACATCCCCTAGGAACAGAAGACGAGTCGTCGGAATCAGCTGCGATTTTGGAATATTGAGAATCCAATCGTGCTGCCGCAACACTACCTGAGATAGTGCTACACCGACCTCCAACTGTTCCCTGGATCTTACCCTTATCAGGGAATCGTCCAAGTAAGGGATAACTAAAATTCCCTTCCTTCGAAGGAGTATCATCATTTCGGCCATTACCTTGGTAAAGACCCGGGGTGCCGTGGACCATCCATACGGCAGCGTCTGAACTGATAGTGACAGTTCTGTACCACAAACCTGAGGTACCCTTGGTGAGAAGGGTAAATTGGGACATGAAGGTAAGCATCCTTGATGTCCCGAGACATCATGTAGTCCCCTTCTTCCAGGTTCGCAATCACTGCTCTGAGTGACTCAATCTTGAATTTGAACCTCCGTATGTAAGTGTTCAAGATTTTAGATTTAGAATCGGTCTCACCGAGCCGTCCGGCTTCGGTACCACAACAGTGTGGAATAATACCCCGTTCCCTGTTGCAGGAGGGGTACCTTGATTATCACCTGCTGGGAATACAGCTTGTGAATGGCTTCCAAAACTGCCTCCCTGTCAGAGGGAGACATCGGTAAAGCCGACTTTAGGAAACGGCGAGGGGGAGACGTCTCGAATTCCAATTTGTACCCCTGAGATATCCCTTGAAGGATCCAGGGGTCTACTTGCGAGTGAGCCCACTGCGCGCTGAAATTCATTGAGACGGGCCCCCACCGTGCCTGATTCTGCTTGTAAAGCCCCAGCGTCATACTGAGGGCTTGGCAGAGGCGGGAGAGGGCTTCTGTTCCTGGGAACTGGCTGATTTCTGCAGCCTTTTTCCTCTCCCTCTGTCACGGGGCAGAAATGAGGAACCTTTTGCCCGCTTGCCCACGAAAAGACTGCGCCTGATAATACGGCGTCTTCTTATGTTGAGAGGCGACCTGGGGTACAAACGTGGATTTCCCAGCTGTTGCCGTGGCCACCAGGTCTAAAAGACCGACCCCAAATAACTCCTCCCTTTAATAAGGCAATACTTCCAAATGCCGTTTGGAATCCGCATCACCTGACCACTGTCGTGTCCATAACCCTCTACTGGCAGAAATGGACAACGCACTTAGACTTGATGCCAGTCGGCAAATATTCCGCTGTGCATCACGCATATATAGAAATGCATCTTTTAAATGTTCTATAGGCAATAACATACTGTCCCTATCTAGGGTATCAATATTTTCAGTCAGGGAATCCGACCACACCAACCCAGCACTGCACATCCAGGCTGAGGCGATTGCTGGTCGCAGTATAACACTAGTATGTGTGTAAATACATTTTAGGATACCCTCCTGCTTTCTATCAGCAGGATCCTTAAGGGCGGCCATCTCAGGAGAGGGTAGAGCCCTTGTTCTTACAAGCGTGTGAGCGCTTTATCCACCCTAGGGGATGTTTCCCAACGCACCCTAACCTCTGGCGGGAAAGGATATAATGCCAATAACATTTTAGAAATTATCAGTTGTTATCGGGGGAAACCCACGCATCATCACACACCTCATTTAATTTCTCAGATTCAGGAAAACTACAGGTAGTTTTTCCTCACCGAACATAATACCCCTTTTTGGTGGTACTCGTATTATCAGAAATGTGTAAAACATTTTTCATTGCCTCAATCATGTAACGTGTGGCCCTACTGGAAGTCACATTTGTCTCTTCACCGTCGACACTGGAGTCAGTATCCGTGTCGGCGTCTAGTATATCTGCCATCTGAGGTAACGGGCGCTTTAGAGCCCCTGACGGCCTATGAGACGTCTGGACAGGCACAAGCTGAGTAGCCGGCTGTCTCATGTCAACCACTGTGTTTTATACAGAGCTGACACTGTCACGTAATTCCTTCCAACAGTTGATCCACTCAGGTGTCGACCCCCTAGGGGGTGACATCACTATTACAGGCAATCTGCTCCGTCTCCACATCATTTTTCTCCTCATACATGTCGACACAAACGTACCGACACACACACACACACACACACACACACACACACAGGGAATGCTCTGACAGGACCCCACTAGCCCTTTGGGGAGACAGAGGGAGAGTTTGCCAGCACACACCAGAGCGCTATATATATACAGGGATAACCTTATATAAGTGTTTTTCCCCTTATAGCTGCTGTATTTTTAATACTGCGCGTAATTAGTGCCCCCCTCTCTTTTTTAACCCTTTCTGTAGTGTAGTGACTGCAGGGGAGAGCCAGGGAGCTTCCCTCCAACGGAGCTGTGAGGGAAAATGGCGCCAGTATGCTGAGGAGATAGGCTCCGCCCAGTGCCAGATTAAGGTTCACATTGGCCTGGAGCTGAAATTTATGAAGGGCCTATTGTGTGCCTCTGATGGAGGTGTGACAGTCGCTGCGGTGATGTGACTAGTGATGTGACCAGTGTGGTGTGGTCTAAATAGGGGGTGTGGCCATCTCCATGAAGATCATAGCTAGTGTTTACCTTTAACCACTTAATAGTTAACTATAACAATAAAAAGTTTGTGACCACCATATAATACAGAACATCCGTGACCACAATATCAAGCATGGAGCATCGCAGTGACCGCCATATAATACAGAGAGCTGTATCAACATGCAAAGAAGGATGAATGGCAATGATGGGGCAAAACAGAGCAGATGTGGAAAGATTACAAAAGATAGGGGCAATACAGAGCAGACAGGGAACTGAGGGCTCCTGGGACACGCCGACACAGACAACACTTACTGACATAAACCCCCTACTGACACAAACACACTTATATAGACATGCACACACACACACACACACACACACACACACACACACCACTTATTGACACACAACTGACACATACTGACACACGTTACTGACAAACACCTACTGATACACACATTTATTGATTCAGACACCACTTACTGACAGATACCCATTACGGACACAGACATCACTTATTGGCACATACTTAATGACAGACACCCCTTACTGACACAGATACAACTTACTGACACAAACACACCTTACTGACAGATGGCACTTACTTACACAGACACCCCTCAATAAAACAGATTCCACTTACTGACGTGGTACACTGATACAGACACACTTACTGGCACATCCACACTAAAGGTGCATACACACGGAGAGATTTTGACTATGAGAGATTGTGACTGAGCGTTATGCACTTTCTGAGCGAATTTGACTATATAGTCAAAATCGCTTAGCTATATCGCTCCGTGTGTATGGACATTTACTGACAAACACACTTACTGACAACCAAATTTACTGACACAAACACCCTTTACGGATACCACTTACTAACACAGAAACCCTTTACTGACACAGATTCCACCTACTGACAAAAATACTGATAGTCAAACTTACTGACACACTGATGCACACACTTATTGATGCAGATACCACTTACTGACACACATACCCCTTACTGACACACACGACAGATATCACTTACTGACACATATACCATTTACTGAGACAGAGACCACTTAATGATCGATACCGCTTACTGACACACACATACTGACTCAGATACCACTTACTGACACAAAAAATACAGATAAACTTACTAACAAAGAAACCACTTAAATATGGGAGAGGAGACCCCCAAGCCTGGTGTGTTCTGCAACTCGCCGGGTTTTGCATGCCAGCTCTACTCTGACATCCATGGAAGCATGGGCCATCCAATGCGCAGTTTTCCAATGGACGTAAACTGCGCATGTGCAGAACAGGTCCTGCGATCGCATCGTAGGGATGCTAACGTCTCTGCCTGATTGACAGGCAGATGCATTCAGAGGGAGGGACAGGGGAGGCCGACGTTTATGGAAACGGGAGTGGTGAGGCTAAGGGCTGTGTCCCAGAAGCAGTTTCCTTGGCCACGCAAGCCGCACAGTGACTGCTAGTCTGAGTAAACTCAGGCTTACTAGCCTGCAGTCACAGATGAACATCGTGACCGATGGTTGCTATGTTCATCCAGAATTGCGATTGCATCACAGTTTAGAGATCGCAAATGCAGGAAGGAGGTGATATGCACCTCCACCTGCATTTGCATTGCTAAGTATTGCATTTGCAAAGCCCTATGTTCCCTACCACATGTACACGCACACACTTACACACTAGAGTTAATTTATGCCAAGAACCCATTAACCTGTGGGAGGAAACCAGAGCACCTTGAGGAAACCCACACAAGTATGGGGAGAATATACAAACTCCACACAAAGCTATTGTGGAAATCAAACCCACAACCTCAGTGCTGTGAATAAATGGAGTCATCTGTAACTTTATTATACATAAATGACCTTTAATATGAGAGAACTCCGCCCCTCTATTATACACTTTCAGATTATCGACACAAGTTCCATTCTATGACAATACCAAGCACATCCTACATTTAGACCCATACCAAATTCTGACAATACCTGGGGTTAAATAACATGAACCAATTTCATTTTTGTGCAATTTCCCTATAAAAAAATATTTATACAGTATTTAATTCTTATATGCCTCCTGCCTTCACTCCTTATATAGGCACGGATTCAGCTTGTGTTGTAGTCTTGCGAAAAATCGCAAAACTAAAACTCCTTTCTCTAGCAAGCGGGGGGCCGCCCAGCACAGGGCAAGGCCGCCCCGCATGCCAGGTCCTTCGTTAATTGCATTTTAAGGGAAGCCCCTTGTCAGTTGCCGGGCCGACATGTTTTGGATCGCAGTGGCTGCAATGAATGTTACACAGCCTGCCCCACAAACGGTCCGGAAACACCTCCGTTGCCAAGACTGTACCCCTGCATCAGCGAATCCAAAACGCCGCCCACACCGGGACTTAGACTGCGTGCAATCACAATCTTAGACTTCACGCATGCCCGCAGCGGTGTGCATGCTCAGAAGTGCTCGCACTTCTGATAATGATACTGAATCGGGACCATAAGGTCTCATTAATGTGTGCAACCTGTTCCCTTTTATGCTTAATTTTAATGTGTACTTTATTTAAGTCACGTGCTCTCCCCTCACATATATATATTTAAGTTGTACCCCCGATCTCCTCTTAAATAATCAATTTGTGTCCCCTGCCCACCCTTATATATTTATCTTGTGCTTCCAGTTCTCCCTTATATAGTTAACTTATGCCACTGTCCCAGCGTTAGATATTGTTCTGCCACCTGCACCCCACATTTATATTTAACTTGTGCCCATCCTTCCCTTATATATTTAACTTGTGCCGCTATCTAATCTTAAATAATATATTAATGTATGATTTTATTAATTTATGCCACATGCCCCATACATATTTAATTATATTGTCACTTGTCCCGTGATATATATTTAGTTTGTACCCACATCCCCCCTTTTATATTTAAGTTGCGCCTCCTGAGTGACCCTGTTTATATTAAAATTGTGGCCCATTTCCTCCTTATATTTAACTTATGCCCACTAACCCTCCTTTTATATATTTGTATAACTGGAGCTTCCTGTCCCCCCTTTTGCAATATCATTATTTAACTTATGCCCCCTGTTCTCTAATATATGTACTGATGTTATGACACCACCCCACCACCTACCTTGCTCTTCTGCTGTGCTGTAACTGTTGTATTTATTATGTGCAGCCCCATACCATACAGGGTAAACTGAAGGGGCTTACTGTGTGCTGCCAGTGCCACAAGCCACATCGAGTGCGGGGGCGGAGCTTCGGGCGGTCTGGGGGCGGAGCCTAGGACGTGACTGGGGGCGGAGCCTCAGGCATATATGGCAAGGGAAGCAGCCCGTTCTGGACAGGCCTTGGGGTAGTCAGAAGTCGGACTTTAGCCAGCCGATCAGGGGTGGAGGTGAGTGCGCTGTTGGTGATGACAGGATTTTTTTTTCTCCTGTCAACACTGGCTGCACTAGAGGGAGACTGTAGGCCTATTTTCAATGGGGGGCCTGGAGCTGCAGCTCCATCCGCCCCATTGTTAATCCGGCCCTGGCTCCGCCCCCTTCTCGGCGGCCTTATCTCCCGTTTTTCTGTGAATTCTGGCAGGGGTTAAATTCATCCATATAGCCCAGGAGCTATATGTGATGCATTTTTTTTGCCATCCAAGGTGTTTTTATTGCGTCTCAGGGCGCCCCCCCCCCAGCGCCCTGCACCCTCAGTGACCGGAGTGTGAAGTGTGCTGAGAGCAATGGCGCACAGCTGCAGTGCTGTGCGCTACCTTGTTGAAGACAGGACGTCTTCTGCCGACGATTTTCCGGACCTCTTCTGTCTTCTGGCTCTGTAAGGGGGCCGGCGGCGCGGCTCTGGGACCTATCCATGGCTGGGTCTGTGATCGGTCCCTCTGGAGCTAATGTCCAGTAGCCTAAGAAGCCCAATCCACTCTGCACGCAGGTGAGTTCGCTTCTTCTCCCCTTAGTCCCTCGATGCAGTGAGCCTGTTGCCAGCAGGTCTCACTGAACATAAAAAAACTAAAACTAAACTTTTCACTAAGCAGCTCAGGAGAGCCACCTAGTCTGCACCCTTCTCGTTCGGGCACAAAAATCTAACTGAGGCTTGGAGGAGGGTCATAGGGGGAGGAGCCAGTGCACACCAGGTAGTTCTAAAGCATTACTTTTGTGCCCAGTCTCCTGCGGAGCCGCTATTCCCCATGGTCCTTACGGAGTCCCCAGCATCCACTAGGACGTCAGAGAAAGAGGCAATTTGGAGGCCCTTGCACAAACTGGCTTTATTTTACCTAAGTAGCCCCCCCCCCCCCAGTGTGTACTCCGAAAGAGTGTTTAGTGCAGCCGGTCACCTTGTCAGCAATCGGCGTACGAGGTTACTTCCAGAAAATGTGAAGAAGATGATGTTCATCAAAATGAATTATAATCAATTCCTCCGTGGAGACATTCTCCAGCAATTGCCTCCAGAAAGTACACAGGGACCTGAGATGGTGGATTCCAGTGGGGACAAATTAATAATCTGTGAGGAGGGGGATGTACACAGTGAAAGGGGTGAGGAATCGGACGATGAGGGGGAGGAGGACATCTTGCCTCTCTAGAGCCAGTTTGTGCAAGGTGAGATTGATTGCTTCTTTTTTGGTGGGGGCCCAAACCAACCAGTCATTTCAGTCACAGTCATGTGGCAGACCCTGTCGCTGAAATGATGGGTTTGTTAAAGTGTGCATGTCCTGTTTCTACAACATAAGGGTGGGTGGGAGGGCCCAAGGACAATTCCATCTTGCACCTCTTTTTTCTTTCATTTATCTTTGCATCATGTGATGTTTGGGGCCAATTTTTTTAAGTGCCATCCTGTCTGACACTGCAGTGCCACTCCTAGATGGGCCAGGTGTTTGTGCCGGCCACTTGGGTCGCTTAGCTTAGTCATCCAGCGACCTCGGTGCAAATTTTTGGACTAAAAATAATATTGTGAGGTGTGAAATGTTCAAAATAGACTGGAAATGAGTGGAAATTATGGTTATTGAGGTTAATAATACTATGGGATCAAAATTACTCCCAAATTCTATCATTTAAGCTGTTTTTGAGGGGTTTTTGAAAAAAAACACCCAAATCCAAAACAGACCCGAATCCGACAAAAAAATTTCAGGGAGGTTTTGCCAAAATGCGTCCGAATCCAAAACACGGCCGCGGAACCAAATCCAAAACCAAAACACAAAACCCGAAAAATGTCCGGTGCACATCTCTAATTATTATATTAAGTACATTTTAAATCCATTCCCCTTCTGCTTCCACACACCACTGCATTCTTATTTTCCTTTGGTCAAAGCCATGCTGTAGCTCATTATCTCTCAGCTGTCTCAAAAGTTCCATCATTTGCTTCTTTACCTGAGTAACTGGTGCAAAACACATTCCCTTGAGTACAGATTTGACTTCTGGGAAAATAAAGAAGTGGCTGTGTAAACGGATTCCCGGGTCGATGGGACCTGTTTAGTAGATAGGGAGAGGCGGCGCGGAGATGAGCTCATCTCCCAGCGCCACCTCCGCCCCCACTGCCGGCTCCGCTCTCCACCGCTATGGCAACCGACCCAGCGTATTGCTAGTTCGGGAAGCCAGCAAAAGGGGTAGCAGAGTCTCCAATGCCGGATCCCACCCGGGAAGGACCCGTTTCCAATTCACGGGTGGGATCCGGCATTGGATATCTGAAAGGGGTATAAGAAGTCTTGGAACCATCTTAGCACAAAGTTTTGTCATGTTAAGATCTTGATGCAAAATTAGCCTAATTTCTTTGTCGATGTGTACAATATCTATCTATCTATCTATCTATCTATCTATCTATCTATCTATCTATCTATCTATCTATCTATACACACATACAACTTGAGCACAATACAGTTAATTCCATGTCTCCGGTAAAATTAAGCTTTATATTTCAGAGGTAACACAGGATTCCTGGTCAGTGATAAATAATGGTTCAATTTCACTTGAATATTAATAATTTCTTGGACCGGTTATTATAGACATAAAGGGTTTATTGGCTCATAAAAACTTTTATTATATAATGGACAATGTATTATTAAGCATCCAAGCAGAAACAGTCCATTGTCCTGTTTCATATTTTCCATATAAAGAGTTTAATACAAAATGAACCTGTACAAAGATATGTTAGAGAAGCCTGTCTAAAATAAGAGTAAAACATGAATATTATTCACATCCATTGAGGCATCAAATTAATATCAGATTACATTAGATGCTTCACAGATTCCAATTCACCAGTTTATTCACACCATTCTCTGGCACTTGTTAGTTACAGTAACTGTGCATAGTCAATAATTTACATTTCTCTGTAGTGTCATTAACACTGGAGTAAAAACCTATAAAGTGACAAAATACAAATGTAAAGAATATAATGAGCTACAAAGTACAGCAAAAGCATACTACAATAGAAATTACTGTGAGAGAAATTGTATTTTATCAAACAGCGATGTTACAGTATCAGTGGGTTTATAATCTTCCTAGGTCTATATGTGGTATTTTTTGCCACACAGAAAACACCTTTTATATCAGGCGCTGATAACAAATACTATCAAAAAATCCTTTTGGATGTTATAATAATCAGCTGCAAAAAGTTAATGACCTGGGGTTAGCAGGTCAATCAAATTGCACTGGACCACCCAAGTGCAATTAACCACAAAACTCCAATTTATAAACTCTTGCGCTATATTAAAAAAAAAATTTAATATGATATGGCTGAAAATAATAACAACAAACTCCTATTAAATTAAAAAATATTTAATAATGTAAGAATAATCACAAGTTATAAAACAAGACCGGTCTTAGTAGTTCAAACATCTAAGATAACAAGTGTACATACTTTCTAATAAAAGGAGGTGGACTTGAGCATATTCTGTGCACAGAAGTGTGTAAACTAGCTCTATAGCTAAATGACTCAATTCAGAAAGTCAAAGATAAATCAAGTATAGCTGCTGGTGATGCCTGTATAGTAAATGTTTCCAATTGACAGTCACCTTGTATCAAAGTTCCTTTGAACGTGACAGTCCAACATAAGACAGTGAACTGAGTGAGAGCCGTTCCAACCGGAATCTTACGTGAGATGAAGACAAGTTGTATCAGCAGAAATACATCCCGACGCCCACCGTGCTGGCTTCTAGCTGCGGGAAATACGGCACTTGCACTGGCGCCTGCTGTAATCTAACCTACTCGGTCTGGATGCTCCACAGATCTCCACCTCTACGTGCCGTTTGCGGGCACCGGTGAGCGGCTCCTCTTCACTCGGAAGTGAACAAACCAGCAGATAGATGCTGCAGCTGGTATATAATACGGGTCTCACTCCAGCGGGGGTCCAACCGTAAAACTTCTGACGCGTTTCGCTCTTCCTACAGGGGCTTCATCAAAGAAAATCTTTTTTTCTTTGATGAAGCCCCTGTAGGAGGAGCGAAACGCGTCAGAAGTTTTACGGTTGGACCCCCGCTGGAGTGAGACCCGTATTATATACCAGCTGCAGCATCTATCTGCTGGTTTGTTCACTTCCGAGTGAAGAGGAGCCGCTCACCGGTGCCCGCAAACGGCACGTAGAGGTGGAGATCTGTGGAGCATCCTGACCGAGTAGGTTAGATTACAGCAGGCGCCAGTGCAAGTGCCGTATTTCCCGCAGCTAGAAGCCAGCATGGTGGGCGTCGGGATGTATTTCTGCTGATACAACTTGTCTTCATCTCACGTAAGATTCTGGTTGGAACGGCTCTCACTCAGTTCACTGTCTTATGTTGGACTGTCACGTTCAAAGGAACTTTGATACAAGGTGACTGTCAATTGGAAACATTTACTATACGGGCATCACCAGCAGCTATACTTGATTTATCTTTGACTTTCTGAATTGAGTCATTTAGCTATAGAGCTAGTTTACACACTTCTGTGCACAGAATATGCTCAAGTCCACCTCCTTTTATTAGAAAGTATGTACACTTGTTATCTTAGATGTTTAAACTACTAAGACCGGTCTTGTTTTATAACTTGTGATTATTCTTACATTATTAAATATTTTTTAATTTAATAGGAGTTTGTTGTTATTATTTTCAGCCATATCATATTAAAAAATTTTTTTAATATAGCGCAAGAGTTTATAAATTGGAGTTCTATATGTGGTATTTATCAAAGCATGGAAAGAGATAAAGCACTAACCAATCAGCTTCTCTTATTTTACAGGATGTGTTTGAAAAATGACAGGAGCTGATTGGTTAGTGCTAAAAATCTCTCTATGGGGGTCATTCTGAGTTGATCGCTCGCTAGCAGTTTTTAGCAGCCGTGCAAACGCTATGCCGCCGCCCACTGGGAGTGTATTTTAGATTAGCATAAGTGCGAACGGTTGTATCGAAGAGCACCTGCAAATATTTTTTGTGTAGTTTCAGAGTAGCTCAAAACCTACTCAGTGCTTGCGATCACTTCAGACTATTCAGTTCCGGATTTGACGTCACACACCCGCCCAGCGTTTGCCCAGCCACGCCTGCGTTTTCCCTGGCACGCCTGCGTTTTTCCAAACACTCCCTGAAAACGGTCAGTTGCCACCCAGAAACGCCCACTTCATGTCAATCACTTTGCGGCAAGCAGTGAGACTGAAATGCATCGCTAGAGCCTGCGCAAAACTGCATCGTTCGTTGTGCCCGTACGTCACGCGTGCGCATTGCACCACATACGCATGCGCAGAATTGCCGATTTTTTAGCCTGATCACTATGCTGAGAACAAATGCAGCTAGCAATCAACTCGGAATGACCCCCTATGTCTCCATGCTTTGATAAATATCCCCCTCATTGTTATATAACAATCTTCATTAATACGTGTTTTTTGTTTGTGTGGAGTTTTTTTTTCAAATATTTATTTAGTCACATACCCAATAGTAAAGATTCAGCGAGATTTATTTAAACTGACATAGTATTTATGTGCCTCTGTCTAAGCATAGTAAAACTGTATAATCCATCTTATCCACATCACATTATTATAGTATCACTATGAAGGGCATCACCCAGGCTTTTGGAGGTGCTAGATATTGACACTAGGTTAAATAACTACTGATATAAGTAATTGTTTCCCTTCCAATACAGAGTAGAGCATATTGAATATTAACTAGCTGTGTGAGTCAAAGATATTTAATCGAATTGAGCAGCCCTCTGCCAGTAATCTCACATTTGCTCGCCGTTGTGTAAATCAATCAACATACTCAGTTGATGCAACCTTCTGTTTAATCTCACTAAGACTGACGAATGACCATTACACGCTAGTGTCCAAACTCTACTTGCTTCAATTGTCGGTGCTTCCTGGGCAAATAACCTACTTCATGGGAGTTACTGTATGTCATTGGGAGGAGGCAGACCTAAGCTTACATAAAATAACTTATTTGAAAATACAACAAAAGAAAAAAGTGAATTCAAAGGGACTACTTCATTGAACTACCTGACAAATATCAACTCATAGCTAACTGCATGGCCGCAACTAAGGGGGTGGCTAAGGGGGCATGTGCCCTGGGCGCAGATTATGAGTGGGTGCAGAGAACGTTGACAGGAGACCCTAAGCTGCAGCAGGCACCAATCAGTGAGAGGAGCAGCCAGCGGTAGTAGCTGCATTGCATTTGCAATGCCGTTTCACAGGAACCTCCTGGCAGCAGACACAGATGGAGAAGGGTATAGAATCGAAATATCACGGGACCACATGACTTTAGACCCAGAAGGTATAGCTGGCGCGGAGACACTGCTCAGCATGCGACCCCGGCTAATGCAATGGGTTAACCTGGAGATTGGAGGGCGCTAGCAACCAAAGAATCAGCGCATCTAACTATAATATGATGGCACCAGGTCCTGGCTACCACCATCAAGGCCGCGCATGGGTGGCACACCCATGCACCTTTTGCAGACAGCCCACACATCCAGACAAAACATCAGCAGCACAGCCTTACCAGTAAGTGAAGGTATCCATTGGGTGGGACACTGCAGTACTGACACTTGCAGCAGCCCCCAGTGGGCTCAAAAGACACTTCTTATCAACAGGAGATATGTAAAATGCTCACATATCAGTTACATACATATTTGGTATGATCATTGAACATTGTATTAAGGTGTATTACGTACAGTATTGTTAGTTTTTGAAGAGGTTGCATCAGATTTGCCCAAAGAGGGCACACAGTAATGTATTTGTTAAGATTTGGGTGTAAATACCTGTATCTGTTTTTGAGATATTGTGCTGTATCCTGCAAACACCTTCTCTATGTAATGAATTGTCATGGTGCACTGCATAGCTCCTGGCATTGATATTCAGGGCATGGCCTCTTCTAATATACATTACAGTGTGCAGTGTGTGACCGTTTGACAGCCCTCAGTGCCTGATGGATCTAGGGGCCTGCTCTGATGGCAAAAGCCATGTGCTCCAGCTGTCTGTTCTACTGCACTTAGCTCCTTCCACCTGCTGCTGCCTCCGTCCGAGGGGTAGATAATGTGTGGCACTTCTAACATGTGACATAGTGTGTAAGGGCACGAACAATGTGTGGCATAGTATATAAGAGCATTACTAATGTGTGGCATAAGGGACATTACTTTATGGCATTATGTGTATAAGGTGCATTACTACTGTGTGGCGTAACATGTAAAAGGGGTATTATTGTGTGGTGTAATGTGAATAACAGACAGTATTGTGTTACGTAACATGAATAAGAGGCATTTCTGTGTGGCATAATGTTAATAAATCATACTACTGTGCGGTGTAATGTGAATAAGGTTGTAGTACTGCGTGACGTGGGGGGCGACAAATAAGTGCTTTCCCCTTGGTGAAAAAATCTTAGTTTCGGCCCTGCTAACTGGCTGACTAGCTGATCAACACTGACTAGCTGATCAACATTGATGTTGATTTCCGGGTACCAGAATTGATGTATTGCAGGAAAAATAGCTTCAAACTGATAGCAGGCACCCATTTTCGTGTGCCATAGGGCTCGGAGAAGTAGGACTTCAGGCGGTATTGTGCTGTTCCACAATGTATTTTATTACGCCACTTTCCAGAACCCCACATTCTTTCCACATCTTCGGGGAGATGTATCTAGTCTTGGCAAGATAGATAAAGCAGATAAGGTGCCACTCACAATGTCATTTCTTGTATATATATATATATATATATATATATATATGATGATTATTGGCTTCCTCCACTTATGTGACACAGGGTCTGATGTACTAAGCCTTTGAGAAAGATAAAGAGGAGAGAGATAAAGTACTATCCAATCAACTTCTAACTGCCATGATACAGGCTGTCAGTTAATGACAGTTAGGAGTTGATTGGTTGATAGTTTATTTCTCAACACTTTATCTCTCTCCAAGGCTTAGTACATCTGCCCCACAAACTTTCCTGAGGTAACTGTTCCAGTTAATGACCACCTTGATGGCTAAATCAAATGGTCATGGACACCAGTTAATTGACATCAATTTCTCATAACAACAGTAAGTGAACCTCATTTCAGTCATTAAAGGAATTCGACATCCTTTAAACAATTTGCCTATCCATAAGTTGACTTTATAAGACAGTTACATAAGTATTAAAAAAATGTGTATTTGTACTGATGTAAACTAATTATTATTATGATAGCAAATTTGAGCAGCCCACTCCTCACAGACCACCGGCATGATGAAAACGGGTGTCGGGATGGCTAGCCACGCCCCCATCCTGTGGTATCATGCCCCATCCCATGAAGCCACGCCTCCTTTTTGTCTGACGCACTGGGTGTCAAGGGGCTTAGTGACACCTCTGGTTCATGCAACAAGACAACGATCCAGAGCACACAAGTCATTCGACCAAAGTATGGTTAAAGAAGAATACATTCAAATTTTTGGAATGGCCAAGTCAAAGTCCTGACCTTAAGCCACTCAAAATGTTGTGGAAGGACCTGAAGCGAGGAAACCCAACATAATAGAGGTGAAGCTGTTTTTTGAAGGATTGGGGTAAAATTTCATGTTCAGGACTAATCAACAATTGCCAGGAACATTTACATGCAGTTATTGCTGTACAAAGGGGTCATACCAGATGCTGAAAACAAAGGTTCACATACTTTTGCCACTCACAGATATGTGATATTGAATCATTTTCATCAATAAAAAAATGAGCACGTCTAATTTTTTTGTCTCATTTGTTTGATGTATTTCTCTTTATCTACTTTTAGTTTTAGGCCAAATTTTTGCAGAATTATAGAAAATTCTGAAGGAAATGCATCATGGAGGCAGTAGATGTTCTTTGTACTGAAAATACAGGTGGGGACGTGGAAGTAGTCAGTGTTAGGAGGATTGTGGTCACATAAAACTAATAGTGGAACTAGTACACATGCAAAAATAGAACTACTTTAAGTGGGTCTTAAGGGAGCATAAAACTTTTTGAGGGCTGAGCAAGACTACCTTAAGTAAGAAAGTGATGAATTATGATAAAGATTACCTAGAGGTATTGGAGCTTTAACCCAGGAACCGCTCATTCAGAAAGAAAGAAAAAAGGATGTTTTTACTGTTACTCTGTGTTAATGCTATACATATACACATGATCAATAAATGCTTTCTCCTATGGGTGATCATTCCGAGTTGTTCGCTCGTTGCCGTTTTTCGCAAAGGAGCGATTAGGTGGAAAATGCGCATGCGCATGGTACGCAGCGCGCATGCGCTTAGTAATTTAACACAAAACTTAGTAGATTTGCACAAGCTCGAGCGACATTTTTTCATTGCTCGAGTGATCGTAGTGTGATTGACAGGAAGTGGGTGTTTCTGGGCGGAAACTGGCCATTTTCAGGGAGTGTGCTAAAAAACGCAGGCGTGCCAGGTAAAAACACAGGAGTGGCTGGAGAAACGGGGGAGTGGCTGGCCGAACGCAGGGCGTGTTTGTGACGTCAAACCAGGAACTGAACAGACCAAGGTGATCGCAATCTAGGAGTAGGTCTGGAGCTACTCAGAAACTGCAAGGAATTATTTAGTAGCAGTTCTGCTAACCTTTCGTTTGCTATTCTGCTAAGCTAAGATACACTCCCAGAGGGCGGCGGCCTAGCATTTGCAATGCTGCTAAAAGCAGCTAGCGAGCGAACAACTCGGAATGACCCCCAAGGTTAATAAGGGCAGCACATCTGAAGGGTTTGAAACCGTGGCGGTCAGTACCCCAACGGTCAGGATGTCAATTGATACTGGCAGTGCCGTAACTAGAGATTTTGGTGCCTGGTGCCAGAAAGTGCATTTGTCCCCTCTCCCACATCCCCTCCACCTCATATTTGTAATAGGGACAGTTTGCACCAAAAAAAGGGCACAGTTTTGTGGAGAAGGGGCGTGTAAACAAAATTCAAATAATGTACGTATGGGGAGTCACTGCACAATTTGCCTCTAGACCCCATGATGCTATTTGAGTTCATTTTCAGATGCACTTCCCCACTTGGGCCCATTATAATGATCGTAGTGTTAGTGGAAAAGCCTCTTTCCATGCAAAGTCCGAGCAATGTTATATAAAGCATCATGCACAGTAAAGTGACACATGTACAGTCTCAAACAGTCCCAATATCCTCTGCTGAATTAATATATAAACTGTAAACCAAGTATTTTAGGAGAAAACCCTGAAAGTTTTAATTGAAATGCCTGGTATTAAAGTGGTATACGGGGAAACATGAATTTCCTCATTACAGTATTGCACAGTGCACCACCTAAAGATGCCTCCGTCTCTCCATGCACCCTACTTCTTCCTATATGTTATCCCCTTATAACTCTGCTTACTCCAAGTGTCACTGATGACCCCTGCCACTTTCACTTGCTTTCTTGCCCCTACAGTTCATATTTGAGCTCCAACACGCAGGACAGCTATCAAATGTAGCACCCCAAGCCACAGGCCAGCATTCTTACCAGTTTCAACTTTTTAGGCCTGCTCGGGCAGCCAATGCTTGGCGCAGTGCAGCTGGTAGCATTCCTCTAGCACCGCCCTGAGGTCTGTCACAAAGTCACCAATGCCATGGTACTGGCCTGCAGAGAGCTTCTCCTCCATCCTCAGCAGCAATATGGGGGCGGCGGAAAGGTACATGGCTCGCGGGAGAGCAGCATCTCTGCCGTCACATCCTTCTCCCTAGTATCAACGGATTCCAGTGTCACCACGGATGCATGTTATCAGGAGCTAGTCTGTGCTCCCCTTCATTGGCTGCCACCACCGCTGCCATAGTAACCAGCCAGGCAGGGGGCAGAGCACACAGGACAGGCAGCACAGCCCACTGTACTGTATCTCAGTAGCAGTGCACCCGGGAGAGAAGGAGTCAGGTGCACTGCTAATGTTATACATTGAAGCGTGTGGAAGAGACTCAGCGGCACATAAACAGATAGGTGATCGCGGGGTGAGATGGACGGTTGTGCCCACAGACCAAGTGCGCTGTGTGCAATGCACCCTCCGCACTGCCCTAGTTCCGGCCCTGGATACTGGTATTTCAACCCTAACTCTAACCCTAACCCAACCCTCCTACAGCCTTACCCTAACCTCCACAGCCAGCCTAACCCTAACCTCACCCCGCCCGCAGCCAATCCCTAACTTCCCTATACGCAAGTCTCAGTATATCACAATACTGTAGGTTCCAGTCCTGTCAGCACAAATTATCTGCTGACAAATTTGCAACAACTGTACACTGCTATCAAGTCAGCATGGACCAGCATCTCTGTGGGTATGAAATTTGACAGTCAGAAAACCAATAGCAGGATCCAAATGGACAGAATCCTGGTAAGGTTTTTTTAATAGTACTCCCACCCCTAACCCTAACCCACCCCTCCCACAGCTTAACCATAACCTCCCACATACCCTCAGCCTAACCCTAACCCCACTCTTAGTGCCTAACCCTAACTCCAACTATGGTATGGCTTACCTCCGGGACGTATCGGGATTCTGACCTTCGTGAGTGTCACTTCTACTGATATACAGTACAGCGGGTGGAAGAAACTTTGCCTTGCCTAATGATTCTCAATGTCTGCTGTGATATAAAGACGGTAAAGTCCATGAGCCCATCGTGCCTTTTGTCAATAGTTCAGGCTGGTGGTATAATGGTGTGGGGGGATGTTTGCTTGACAATCAAGAGACCCCTTCCTAACAACTGCACTTTATTTTAAATTCACAACCTACCTGCGTATTGTTGCTGGCTGTATGCATAGGCTACTTCTAGATGTATTTTGTGCCATGTCACAAAGCAAACGTCATCCCAAACTGTTTCCTTGAATTTGACAATTAGGTCAGTGTATTCCGATGGCCTCTATAGTCACCAGGCTCCATCCAATAGGTCCCCTTTGGGATGTGGTGTAACGGGAGAGTCACAGGACTAATGTGCAGCCCACAAATTTGCAACAACTGTACAATGCTATCATGTCAGCATGGACCAGCAGCTCTAAGGGGTTGGGCACGAAATTCGGCAGTCAGAAAACCAACAACAGGATCCAAATGGACAGAATCCCAACATATCCTGGTAAAAATGACCTCCCGCGTGTGTTGGGATTCTGACAGTCGTGATGTGATCCCACTGTCGGTCTTCTGACTGTTGGGATCCTAACTGCCTGGATTTTGTTCACATCCCTCTTTAAGGAATGTTTACAGCACTCTATTGCATCCATGCCACAAATAAAAAAACTGTATGTTCTGGGGGAAATTGGGTGCCTACCTAGTACTAGAAAGTTGTAAAGAAATGTATTATCAATTTCTAGAAATAAAAAAATATATAATAATGGTGCAAAATGGTAAAGTTTTTTTTTATAAAACCAGCACCAATATCATTTTACTTAAGAACAAAGGTGTAGATTTACTAAAGTTTCTAAAATAGACAAGTGGTGCTGTTGCCAATAGCAACCAATCAGATTCTAGCTATCATTTCTCTATTGCATCTTAGAAAATGATAGGCAGAATGCTATGGGCAACACTACTTGTCTATTTTAGAAACTTTAGTAAATCTCCCCCGAAGCATGGATTTTCATTCAGCATTTTATATTATTTTTATTTTTATTGAAAAATATGACTTTCATATGAGTGCGAGTATTTTCTTTCAGGACCATGCTAAATCAGTCATCTTACAATTCAGAAAATGATTTCAGAGGTTCTTGTTTGCTTTTAAACATTTAATACTACAAGTTCCAATTTTTATGGTATAAAATTAGATGGCGGTAACAGAATATATAGGGCACTGAAATATGTGCTGATTGTGAGATACTGGGCAAGATAAGAACCAGCAACACACAGTTGAGGCCATGGTGTAGGATAGAAGGAATGCACAGAGTGTCAACCTCAATCAACTGAAATACTCTAAAGGCGCTTGGTTTCTGGCATAGGAACGTGGCAGACTGCCTGGTTCCTCACGAGGGCCATTTCACTCCAAGAACAGCACTGCTGAACCTTTTTGCTTGTCCACTACTTGAAATGACCTTTTGTTGATTTGTTTTTGGGTGAAACGTGTACAACTTCAACTCAGAGATGGAATAAGACCCAATGGGGCCCTAAGCATCATTTTGGACAGGGGTCCTCCTCACCTCCGATACATCAATGTGAAAATCTAGACACCCACCTGCCCCTATGCGTGATAGCTACATTTATATATTTATACAATAATATTTATGTTAGAAGTTGAGTGTGTGCCTGACCAACCAAGGGTGATCAGACTAGATGAATACTTCATGTTATATTTTCAAAATAACTTCTGTTTGGGTGGGTCGTATATAGGGGGAACCTGTCAAAATGGGGTGATATTCAGTATGCCGGCTGTTGGGATCCCGGCGCTCAGTATACCGGCGCCGGAATCCCGACACCCGGCATACCGACAACTCTTCTCCCTCTTGGGGGTCCACGACCCCCCTGGAGGGAAAATAAATAGCCACCGTGCCCGCAGAGTGGCAAGCGCAGCGAGCCCGCAAGGGGCTCATTTGCGCTCACCCAGCTGTCGGTATGCCGACGGTCGGGATCCCATCGCCGGTATGCTGGCCGCCAAGATCCCGGCCGCCGGCATACCATACTACACCCGTCAAAATGGCATTGGTATATTCATAATGACACTAATGCATCAAAATGATGAAAGCGTGTACACATGGGCGCTCATCATAGACAGTCCCGGGTCTGTGGTAAGGTCATATAAGCCCGAACTCAAGGAAGCAGAGGCAATATGCCCATTTTGTACAGTACTGTGGGTAGATGATTCCCATTTATCATATCAAAAAGTCATTTCCTTATTGTAAATATTAAAAAACATTTAGGGATCTATTCATCATCCCTTAATTTCTAAATTTACATTTTCACCTACTTCTGTAGATATTAAGTGACAGGGTCATTCATCATTCATGTAACGCAGGAGATATTAGTGATATCTCCTGGTAACCATTTTGCCCTAATCATTTCCACAGTCCCCATACTTTAGTATGGGCATTTAGTCATTCATCAAGTTCAGAAAAAGTATTATTTTTGAACTTGTGAGTGATACTGTAATCCAGCCCCCGAGAGTGTGCACAGGCTGCCGTTTACATGGCAATTGTGCAGCAAAGGGACCTATTCAGATCCCTCCCTGCTGCTGCTTACCACTCCAGTGTACTGTACCCGTTTGCAGTATTGTTTCTTGTGGCTCACCTCTCTGGTCCCAACTGCCTCCTGCCGGCTCCCGCTGTCACTCAACTATCTGGTCCCGGCTGACTCCTGCTGGTTCCCACTGTCACTCACCTTCCTGGTGTTGAGAAACAGCATTCAATAGATTCAGACTTGATGTGTTACACAGGAGGGACAGCAGGTGGAGCTGTCGTATATATGTTATGTGTTTTACAGTCTGTGATGTATGTCTTACACTTGTTTGTTCCTGTATTCTGAAGGTTGCATGAAGGAGAGAGATGGAGCATGCATGATGGCAGCTCATGCACAGATATACTGTTTTGACTATCAGTTTGTATTATGATCCGTTCCAGTTTCAATATATAAACAAGTTATGCCACAAAGAGCTTTCCGTTGTGTGTCTACATGATTCAAAGATAGCTCAGGGGTGATCCTGACTGCGCTGGTAAAGTACTCTGTAATGACAACACCTGGTCCCCGCTGTCACTCACCTCTCTGGTCCCAGCAGGCTCCTGCTGTCACTCCCATATCTGGTCCCTGCTGCCTCTTGCTGGCTCCCGCTGTCACTCTCCAAGCATTAGTAAATATGCCAAAATGCCAAACATTCAGCTCCTGTCAGTTTTCAGGCACAGACAGTAACATGGCAGTTAGAAGCTGAATGGTTAGTATTTTATCCATACCTCCCAACTGTCCCGATTTTCACGGGACAGTCCCGTTTTTTGGGGACTGTCCCGCTGTCCCACCCGCGGGCCGCAGTGTCCCGCGGTGGGGGGGGGGGGGCAGTTGGGAGGCTCTGTCACCCGCTGCCCTGCTTAGAAGAGCAGCGGTGAATAGACGCTGTGCGCATGCGCACAGCGTCTATTCACTGAAGTCAGAGGGAGAGGGGGCATGCCAGCGGCTCACAGAGCGCTGGGCATGCCCCCTCAGTGACAAAAACGGGGGCGTGACTCGCGATTGCGGGTCCTCCGCAAAGCTATGCCCCCTTTTCTTAGGCCACGCCCCCTTTCCCCCCTCCCCCGCTTTATAAAGAAGAAATGTTGGGAGGTATGTTTTATCTCTCTTCACTTTATCTCTCTCCAACTTTGATAAATCTCCCCCTAACCTTGTAAATGCTCTCTGACTCCTACATTTATTAAATATTTCCAAATACTTCCCTTTTTGTCTACATAGGCCCTCATTCCGAGTTGATCGGTCGGTATTTTTCATCGCATCGCAATGAAAATCCGCTTAGTACGCATGCGCAATATTCGCACTGCGACTGCGCCAAGTAATTTAACAATGAAGATAGTATTTTTACTCACGGCTTTTTCATCGCTCCGGCGATCGTAATGTGATTGACAGGAAATGGGTGTTACTGGGCGGAAACACGGCGTTTTATGGGCGTGTGGTTGAAAACGCTACCGTTTCCGGAAAAAACGCAGGAGTGGCTGGAGAAACGGAGGAGTGGCTGGGCGAACGCTGGGTGTGTTTGTGACGTCAAACCAGGAACGACAAGCACTGAACTGATCGCACAGGCAGAGTAAGGTTGAAGTTACTCGGAAACTGCTAAGTAGTTTGTAATCGCAATATTGCGAATACATCGGTCGCAATTTTAAGAAGCTAAGATACACTCCCAGTAGGCGTAGGCTTAGCGTGTGTAACTCTGCTAAATTCGCCTTGCGACCGATCAACTCGGAATGAGGGCCATGGTACAGTCTTATAAGGAAGTGTTCTAAAAATGCGTTTTTTTTCCTTTATACCTAAGATTAGGAACATCATTGCTGAGAACATGTGGTGGACTTTGTAATGACTTACCAATTGCAGCAAGATATATATGCTGAATAATGTGAACCTTTTAACTCAGTGTGACTTGAAAAAGCCACAAAGCCAGGTATACTGAGTCCTGTTGCTACAGCCCCGAAAACAAGGGCACATGGAAATGAAAGGAAAGATTGTCTGTACTGAGAGGACTTGGCAGGGTAACATTTATATAACCCCAGAGAAGAATGTATTCCATGACCATGTTAAAAGTAAACTGGACTTAAATGGCAGAAACAAAAATGTAAACAGTTTGTTGAAAGAAGTAATCATTACGCATTTTATTTAAAACGTAATTAATTTACAGTGTCAGGTCCCTTGCGCTCATCATGGACTTCAAATGTTTTCTTTTTTTTTCCTTTGCAAAATCATATTTTTGAAACAAACTTGGCCTATGTAGCAGTGAATCACTTTACTGGTCATGCTGATACGTGTTATTCATCCGTCCAACTTAGCAGAAGTGCTGTGTCACAATGTATGTGTGTTATTGTTTATATATACATTTTGGTGCTCATTTGAGTTGAGAGTAAAGCAAAACGAAAAAAAGCAGGTACTGGAAGTTTGCACCTGGACAAAGCATGTTCCGCTGCAGGTGGTGCAGATTCAAAGTGTGGAGAGTTTTAGATGTGGGTGGCTGGGTGTGGATCATTGGGTCGGACACAATTAGGTCAACCCCATATGGTTGACATGTAATAAGTTTAGACGATTAAAAGGTCGGCAGGGATGATATGTAAAAAGTAGACACTTGAAAAGGTCGACAGGTACAAAGGTCAACACAGTCAAAACATCAACATGAAAAAGGTCAACACAATTTTTGTTTTTGGGTGTTATTTTCTATGTTAAATGACATGTGACCCCATTTAGTGTACCGCTTCGCTTGCCACGCTTTGGGCAAGTTGCCTTGCTCCGCCACCGCCTGGCTCAGGTTACTATTTCCAATCGTAGTCCTCGTGGATGGCAAATGAAAAACTTGAAAAAACAAAACATTAAAACTTATGTCAACCATATATTTCTCGACCATTGTCATGTCGACTATTTGAACCTATGGACCTTAAGCACTGTCGACCTTTTGTCCATGCATATGGGGTCAACCTGTTGACTGACGACCTATTGACTGTCGGCGTATCATCCGGAAATCAGGATAAGTGTGTCCTAGATGAGCACCTAATCGCACTGTAAAAATAAAGCTGTCCAGCATCTGTAGGCTCCATGCAGAAGCAGCCAGTATTTACCCTGCATGCAATAATAATGTACAGTATTTCCACAACTTGCATTGCAAGTAACAAGGGTTGTCAAGTGCAAAGTTACAGTACTTCTTGTTTTTCTTTTCTCTCTACTCAAAATCAGCTCCTACTGTATGTGCAGACTGATAAAGCAAGCAGTAACATAAGAACTTGTGTAGGGATCTGTAAATAACTTTGGGGCAGATTTATTAAGCTCGGTGAAGTGAAAAAGTGGAGGGTGATAAAGGACCAGCCAGTCAGCTCCTAAGTGTCATTTTTCAAACCCAGCCTGTGACATGGCAGTTAGGATCTGATTGGCTGGTCCTTTATCACCTTCCAGTTTATCACTTCACCGAACTTAATAAATTTGCCCCTTTATGCGATAGGTGATAGTATTTCCTTATGATTATTTAGTCTATCACTATAAGAGCTCTTACATTACAGGGATGGGTGGTATTCAGTATGCCGGCTGTTGGGATCCCGGCGCTCAGTATACCGGCGCCGCAATCCCAGCACCCGGCATACTGACAACTATTCTCCCTCTTGGGGGTCCACGACTCTCCTGGAGGGAGAATAAATAGTGTGCCACCGTGCCCGCAGCATGGCAAGCGCAGCAAGCCCACATTTGCGCTCTCCCAGCTGACGGTTTGCCGGCGGTCGGGATCCCAGTGCCAGTATGCTGGCCGCCGGGATCCCGGCCACTGGCATACCATACTACACCCACAGAGATCATTGCCGGCATTTCACATCCCCTCCCACGAGCAATTCCCTGCATACTGTACAAGTACAAGCAGTGATTGGCCTGATGCCATTGGAAGACAACTTTTTAAAGTATTGGGGTGCTCATTTCCCCTCCACTATGTGACTATGTCCCCTCCTATATGAGTCTAAGTGGCAACTGACCAGAGATCATCTGGGTGGGCTGAGCTGAAATTGTCTGAATTGGCTGAGCTGAAATCATAAGCCCAACACAGAGCAATAAGTTATCTACATAGATTCCTGCTGAAAATGATTGGTTCATGGATAACTCTGCTGGATAATGCCTAATACATATAGTATGCTCGCCTCATAGCAACATTTTGAATCTACCCCAGCTCCAATGCTTCTGAGAGACACCTCTTTCTGCAGAGGTTGTTTATTGTATGCCCCTTAGTAGTGCCCTAGTTAATGTTATGCCCCATAGTAGTGTCATAGTTAATGTTATGCCCCATAGTAGTGTCATAAGTAATGTTGTGCGCCATAGTAATGTAATGTTATGCCCCATAGTAGTGCACTAGTTATTGTTATACCCAGTGGTCGAAGTGGAAATTTTGAAGTGGGGGTATGCAAAAGCCTCCAGCGTGCGTGCCCCAGAAAAGGGGGCGTGGTCACCCAAAAAGGGGGAGTGGTCACCCAATAGGGGGCGTGTCCCATGTAGTAGAACCCCTTATACTATCTAGTACTGGTGCCCCTTTCACATTATAGCACACGTAATGAGCTGAAATTCACATTATAGCACACTGAATGAGCCGAAATTCACCTTGTAGCACACTGAATGAGCCGAAATTCACCTTGTAACACACTGAATGAGCCGAAATTCACCTTGTAGCACACTGAATGAGCCGAAATTCACCATGTAGCACACTGAATGAGCCGAAATTCACCTTGTAACACACTGAATGAGCCGAAATTCACCTTGTAGCACACTGAGTGAGCCGACATTCACATTGTAACACACTGAATGAGCCGAAATTCACCTTGTAGCACACTGAATGAGCCGAAATTCACCTTGTAACACACTGAATGAGCCGAAATTCACCTTGTAGCACACTGAATGAGCCGAAATTCACCTTGTAGCACACTGAATGAGCCGAAATTCACATTGTAGCACACAGAATGAGCCGAAATTCACCTTGTAGCACACTGAATGAGCCGAAATTCACCTTGTAGCACAATGAATGAGCCGAAATTCACCTTGTAGCACACTGAATGAGCCGAAATTCACCTAGTAGCACAATGAATGAGCCGAAATTCACCTTGTAGCACACTGAATGAGCCGAAATTCACCTTGTAGCACACTGAATGAGCCGAAATTCACCTTGTAGCACACTGAATGAGCCGAAATTCACCTTGTAGCACACTGAATGAGCCGAAATTCACCTTGTAACACACTGAATGAGCCGAAATTCACCTAGTAGCACAATGAATGAGCCGAAATTTACCTTGTAGCACACTGCATGAGCCAAAATTCACATTGTAGCACACTGAATGAGCTGAAATTGTGACAGCAGGGACAGCCAGAGTGACGACAGGGAGAGAGACAGTGACGACAGGGAGAGAGAGACGACAGTGATGACAGGGAGAGAGAGACGACAGTGACGACAGGGAGAGAGAGAGACGACAGGAAGAGAGACGACAGGGAGAGAGAGTGACGACAGGGAGAGAGAGTGATGACAGAGAGAGAGAGTGATGACAGGGAGAGAGTGACGACAGGGAGAGAGTGACGACAGTGACGACAGGGAGAGAGACGACAGTGATGACAGGGAGAGAGAGACGACAGTGACGACAGCGATAGAGTGACGACAGCGATAGAGTGACGACAGAGAGAGTGACGACAGAGAGAGTGACGACAGGGAGAGACAGTGACGACAGGGAGAGAGGCAGGGGGAGAGACAGGGGGAGAGAGAGTGATGACAGGGAGAGTGACGACAGAGGGAGAGTGACAACAGGCAGAGTGACGACAGTGACGACAGGGAGAGTGACGAGAGTGACGACAGGGAAAGTGACGACAGGGAGAAAGTGACGACAGTGACGACGGAGAGAGTGACGACATTGACGACAGGGAGAGAGTGACGACAGTGACGATAGAGAGAGAGAGACGGGGGAGAGAGTGACGACAGTGATGACAGGGAGAGAGTGACGACAGTGGGAGAGTGACGACAAAGAGAGTGACGACAGTGACGACAGTAATGACAGGGAGAGTGACGACAGGGAGAGTGACGACAGTGACGACAGGGAGAGTGACGACAGTGAGAGTGACGACTGTGACGACAGGGAGAGTGACGACAGGGAGGGTGACGACAGGGACAGTGACGACAGGAACAGCAAGGAGAGAGGTGACAGCAGGGGAACATTACCTTATTTGTTGCTGGCAGCAGTGAGTTGGCACCGGGCGGCTGGTGTGCGGGGCCGGCGGCCGGCTGGTGAGCGGGAGCAGCGGGCGGATGGTGAGCGGCGTGCGCGGGCGTTTGGCAGCGGTGAGCGGCTGTGAGCTAATACAGCGCTCTACATAGCCGCCGGCCGCCGCGCAGGGACGGGGAGCACCATGTGCAGCAGGATGGCCACTTCCCTCGCCTCCTGCTGCACTTTCTGGGCTCATTTCCGGGTCAGTGGAAGAAGTGGCGGTATACCATACCGCCGTATACCGCCCCACTTCGACCACTGGTTATACCCATACTAGTGTATTAGGGGATTTAATTCAATAAGGATTGCAAAAGCGATCCTTACCGCATTTCCCCGATATTCGTGTCCTGCACATGTGCAGAATGGGTCCTGCGGTCGTGGGGCAGATATGCGAATGCCTCTGCCTGACTGACAGACCAGTCAAAAGGCTGTTTTCAGGCCGGTCAAAAGGCTGTATTCAATTGCTTAGCAACTAATTCCGGGAATATGGTAGACAACTACTACTAAGATTTTGTGCCCCATAGCAATGGCACCTCCTGTACTCATTCTAGCTATGCCCATGCCCACAGGCTATTCAATAATGGCTCCAGTCACGTTGATGTTTCCTTTTGTCTGAGCGTTTATTGTTACTATCCACATTAACTGCTGCAGTGTGCGATTATTATTTCTAATTGTCAGACTACTGAAGGTATAGCTTTCATCACAGCTTGTTGTACGGGGTTTGTGGTGTAAATAGTATATATAGAGACCATTTAGTTTGTGGAATGAATAGTGCAAGTATACAAAAGAAATTGCTGTCTGAGCCTGACTTGACCTTAGAGCGAGCCCTGTCTATAGCTATTTCAGTGGAGACTGCAACCAGGAATGCATCAGTATTGCAACAAAAGGGACCAGAATGTACTCCTAATCCAGTTCATTGGTATCAGAGACAGTCCTATGTCTGCTGTGGGAAGTTCTCACATGATGCCAGTCAGTGCTGGTTTAAAGAAAAAGTGTGTAGAAAATGTAGGAAAATACTCCATATTGAAAGGGTGTACCAGTAGGGGAAAATGGCAAACCGCTCGCAAGTATCCAAAGTTCCCGGGAGAAAGTATACAACATCCCAGGTGTATAAGGTAGCTGACAATGAGTTAGACTCTACTGATAGTACTGGTACAGAAAAAGGGTTATGCAGCCTATAGATGCACTCTATGACAGCAAAAGAGCATCAAGTGATTTGGGTCTCTTTGGAAGTAGCAGGAATTGACTTAAAAATGGAATTAGACACAGGCTGTGCTCTGTCAGTGCTAAATGCAAGTGATTACAAATGCCTGTTTGCTACTATTCCTTTAAAGAAAACATCCATAACACTCCGCACATATACGGGTGAACTGGTGTCCCCATTGGGAAAAATAAAAGTTTATGTCAAATACAAAGGCAATACCCATAAGCTGTATTTGTACATACTGTACTTCCACAGGGTTGACCGGAATTATTATTAAAAACAAAATTCTGACCCTAACTCTCTCTGAAACTCTCTCTAACTACTATCCCATCTCTCAGCTCCCATGTCTATTTAATTTATTCCCACCAGCAGCAAAAAAAGGAATAAAAATCCCAAACCAATGTGGTTTAACAAAAATATAAAGGAATTAATGGACAAAAAAAGATGAGCATTTAAAAAATACTAATCTGAGGGGGATGCGGAGTCATTCAAGCACTATAAGGACTGTAACAAAATATGCAAAAAAGGAATAAGAGCAACTAAAGTAGAAACTGAAAAACTAGTAGCAAAGGAAAGCAAAGCGAATACCCCCAAAAAAGAGGGGAGTCTTAATCAAAAATGATAATGACATAGCAATCAACTAAACAAGTTTTTTTCAACGGTATTTACCAGAGAGGACCAAATGCTGGGTCTAACACAAAATCTCAATAAAGATAATGTCCCACTGCTAAATGCTTATTTATGTGAGGAGGTTGTCTGTGACCAATTAAAAAAGTTAAAGATTAATAAGTCACCTGGTCCAGATGGAATTCACCCGAGAGTTCTTATTGAGTTGCACGCTGTTATGAACCACAAGCAGTGGTTCATTCCTGTTTGCTTTCTGTTTATGTATTTTGATTTATAGTTCTGTTCGCATGCCAGGATTTCCATTGTATTTGTTTAAGAAGACTCTTGTTGGCCGCCGGTGGTGAGTCTGTGTTACTGCAGCCTGTTTTCTATGTGCTTAGACTAACCTGCAGGTATTTGTGCAATTACCTTGTGCCTGGCTTCCAGCCATCCTGATTGGGGCGTGTTCCCTTATTACCCAGCTACCTCTGCAGTCTAGTGCTGGTGATAGACGTTTGTTAAGATGCCTGTATTTTCCTGGTTTGTTTCATGTCCAATATTGTATCGGTGTCCAGGCCCTGTTTGATAGTGGAATCCTGCATACTCAGTTCTGGCAGAATCTGGAGTTTACTACTCTCCACCTGCATTCCTACCTTCAGTGAGAACCTGTCAGCTACTTGTGAGCTGCTTCCTGCCCTGGTGTGTTCCTGTGATCCAGTAGCCCTGAGTCTAGAGTCCTGAGTCCTGGTGTCTGGAGCCTGTCATTGATATCTGTCCGGCTTTCCTGTCCTGTGTGCCAGTGTCTGCGGCCTTGTGGTTCCTGTTCACCTGCATGCACCTTTACCGGTATTGTGAGTAGCGGCTTGCCGCACCATACCACGTGGGTGAGACAACAGAGTCAGGGTTCCGTAGGGGTTGCTGCTGAACTCAGTTCCCACTGCAGCATCACGTTCCTGTACTTGAAGCTCATCCACCCTGTCTCTTGAGTTCCAAGTACAGTGAACATAACACATGCTGAACTAGCAAGACCTCTACATTTGATCTTCATGGATTCGGTTAAATCGGATATGGTTCCCAAAGACTGGCGTATTGCGGAGGTATTGCCAATATTCAAAAAGGGGAGCAAAGCTGAACCAGGTAATTATAGACCTGTTAGTCTTACATCTATAGTAGGGAAAGTATTAGAAGGTATTCTAAGGGATAGTTCAAGTTCCTTGAAGCAAAAAAGGTCATTAAAAGGAACCAACATGGATTTGTGAAGGACAGATCATGTCAAATCAACTTACTTGGCTTTTATGAAACAGTAAGTGCGAACCTTGATCAGGGCAAGGAGGTGGATGTAATCTTTTTAGACTTTGCCAAAGCTTTCGATACTGTACCACACATGCGGCTTATCTATAAGCTACAAGAAATAGGGCTAGGGAGCACAATATGCACTTGGGTCAGTAATTGGTTAAATAATAGGGAGCAGCGCATTGTGGTCAATGGATCATTTTCAAATTGGACTAAAGTGCTAAGTGGTGTGCCACAAGGGTCTGTACTTGGACCACTTTTGTTCAACATTTTCATCAACGACCTAACAGGTCTAGAGAGCATGGTGTCAATTTTCGCAGACGATACCAAATTGTGTAAGGTTATAAATACGGAGGGGGATGTTGAGTCTCTTCAGAACGACTTAATTAAACTGGAAGCATGCGCAGCAAAATGGAGAATGAGATTCAACACAGACAAGTGTAAGGTAATGCACTGTGGGGGCAAGACCAGAAATTACACCTACATACTAAATGGAGTAATACTAGGGGATTCTGAACTGGAAAAAGACTTAGGAGATCACATAGATAACAAATTAAGCAGCAGTACCCAAAGTAGGAGTGCAGCAAAGAAGGCTAAATTGATATTAGCATGCATAATACAGGGAATTGATGCAAGGGATTAGAGTATTATACTACCATTATATAAATCACTAGTGAGGCCACATCTTGAATACTGTGTGCAATTTTGGGCACCATATTACAAAAAGGATATCCTGGAGCTATAAAAGGTTCAGAGGCGGGCGACCAAACTAATCAAGGGCATGGAGATGCTGGAATACGAGGAAAGGTTTGCAAGGCTAGGCATGTTTACATTGGAAAAGAGGAGACTAAGGCCCTCATTCCGAGTTGTTCGCTCGCTAGCTGCTTTTAGCAGCCGTGCAAACGCTAAGCCGCCGCCCTCTGGGAGTGTATCTTAGCTTAGCAGAAGTGCGAACGAAAGGATCGCAGTGCGGCTACAAAATAATTTTGTGCAGCTTCAGAGTAGCTCCAGACCTACTCCTAGCTTGCGATCACTACAGACTTTTTAGTTCCTGTTTTGACGTCACGAACACGCCCTGCGTTCGGCCAGCCACGTCTGCGTTACCCCAGGCATGCCTGCGTTTGTATCTGACACGCCTGCATTTTTCCACACACTCCCCGAAAATGTTCAGCTACCTCCCAGAAACACCCACTTCTTGTCAATCACTCTGTGGCCACCAGTGCGACTGAAAAGCGTCACTAGACCTTGTGTGAAACTACATCAGCTGTTGTTAAAGTACGTCACGCGTGCGCATTGCGCCCCATACGCATGCGCAGAAGTGCCTTTTTTTTCCTGATCGGTGCGCTGCGAACGAAAGCAGCTAGCGATCAACTCGGAATGACCACCTAAGAGGGTACATGATCAACATATGCAAATATATAAGGGGTCAATACACAGAGCTCGGGAGGGACCTGTTTTCTATAAGATCAGCACAGAGGACACATAGTCACTCGCTTAGGTTAGATGAGAGGAGTTTCCGCACATTGAGGCGAAAAGGTTTTTTCACAGTAAGGACAATACGTGTTTGGAATTCCCTGCCTGAGAGAGTAGTAACAGCGGACTCAGTCAACACCTTTAAGAATGGGTTAGATAAATTCCTATTGGATAAAGATATTCAGGGTTATGGTGCGTAGGCACGCATTATAGTTAATATAACTAGTCCTAACATAAAAATAACTAGTCCTATAATAAGACTGCACAGGAGACCACAAATAGGTTGAACTTGATGAACAATTGTCTTTTTTCAACCTTAGTTACTATGTTACTATGTCTCTCCAAGCTACTTGAGAAACTTGCCTTCACTCGCCTCACAAACTTTCTTAACTCATACAACTTATTTGACCCACATCAATAAGGCTTTCGCTCCCAACACTTCACAGAGACAGCACTGAGTGAATGATCTGGTCACTGCGAAGTCTAAAGGCCATTACTCACTACTTAGTCTTCTAGATCTCTTTGCTGCTTTTGACATTGTTGACCACTCTGTTCTCATACAAACACTGCAATCCCTAGGTCTTCAGGACACAGCCCTCTCTTGGTTCCTATCCTACCTATCTAATCACTCTTTCAGTGTCCGTTTCCCTGAATCCACCTCTTCTTCGCTACCTCTTTCAGTTGGAGTCTGCAGGGCTCAATCCTAGGTCCTCTGCTTTTCTCTATCTATACCTCATCTCTTGGGAAACTAATCAGCTCTTTTGGATTTCAGTATCATCTGTACGTAGATGATACTCAAATCTACCTATCCTCCCCTGATTTGTCTCTATCTGTATTGGGCCGTGTCACTGAATGCCTCTCTGCCGTTTCATCTTGGATGTCATCTCACCACCTCAAACTTAATATTTCCAAAACAGAGTTGAGCATATTTCCACCTGCCAATAGCAGTTACCAACCTGATATTTCTATCACTGTTGAGAACTCTACAATCAACCCTACACCACAAGCTCGCTGCCTAGGTGTCATACTTGACTCACAACTGTCCTTTGCTCTCCACATTCAATCTGTCTCAAAATAATGTTACATGCATCTAAGAAACATATCCAAAATATGATCATACCTTACACAAGAAACTGCTAAAACTCTAATCCATGCTCTCATTATCTCCCGCATTGATTATTGCAATAGTCTTCTTACTGGTCTTACTAAAGAAGAGACTCTAACCATTACAATTAGAGATGAGCGGGTTCGGGTCTCAGAGAACCGAACCGTACCGAACTTCACGCTCTGAACCCGGTTCTTAGCCCGGCTCAGGTTTTCCCGCCTGACTCGGAAACCCGAACGAGGCAGAACATCATCATTCTGCTGTCGGATTCTCGCAGGATTTGGATTCCATATAAGGAGCAGCGCGTCGTGGCCATTTTCACTCTCTAGTCTCGGAGAGTGTAGTGAGAGGACGTGTCTCCGTCCTCAGTGTCTGTGTGGGGGCGGGAAAGTGGGGTGGCGAGTCTTGTGCTGTGTTGTGCTGCTCAGTCCAGTCCAGTGTAGTCAGTGTATTGTGCTGCATCAGTCCAGCAAGTCACAGTGTTGGTGTCCTCTGCTGCTATATGTCCCCAGTGCTGCTGGCTGCTGTATAAGTCCCTTGCATTTTTGTTGTGTTGTCTTGCATCAGACCGAGGTAGTGTCTTGTGCAGCATCAGTCCAGTGACCAGTCACAGTGGTGGTGTCCTCTGCTGCCATATATCCAGTGTAGCTGTATAAGTCCCTTTCAGTGGTGCTGTGTTGTCCTGCATTAGACCAGTGGTAGTGTCCTGGCCATCAGTCATTCCAGTGACCAGGCAGTCACAGTGGTATACGCTGCTGCCATATGCCCACTGCTGACGTATAATAATAATAACAACAAGTCCCTCACAGTGTTGCTGTGTTGTGCTGCATCAGACCAGTGGTAGCATCCTGGCCATCAGTCATTCAAATGATCAGGCAGTCACAGTGGTATACGCTGCTGCTATATGTCCACTACTGACGTATAATAATAATAAAAACAACAACTAGTCCCTCACAGTGTTGCTGTGTTGTGCTGCATCAGACCAGTGGTAGTGTCCTGGCCATCAGTCATTCCAGTGACCAGGCATTCACAGTTGTATTTGCTGCTGCTATATGTCCACTGCTGCCGTATAATAATAATAATAATAATAACAACAACAACAAGTCCCTCACAGAGTTGCTGTGTTGTGCTGCATCAGACCAGTGGTCGTTTCCTGGCCATCAGTCATTCCAGTGACCAGGCAGTCACAGTGGTATATGCTGCTGCTATATGTCCACTGCTGACATATAATAATAATAATAATAATAATAATAATAATAACAACAACAACAACAAGTCCCTCACAGTGTTGCTGTGTTGTCCTGCATCAGACCAGTGGTAGTGTCCTGGCCATCAGCCATCAGTCATTCCTGTGCCGCATATTGTGTTATATAACTCCAGAAAAATAATGGAGAACAAAAATTTGGAGGATAAAATAGGGAAAGATCAAGAACCACTTCCTCCTAGTGCTGAAGCTGCTGCCACTAGCCATGACATAGACGATGAAATGCCATCAACGTCGTCTGCCAAGGCCGATGCCAATGTGATAGTAGAGGGCAAGTAAAATCCAAAAAGCCAAAGTTCAGTAAAAAGACCCAAAAAGCGATATTTAAATGGTCTGAGGAGAAACGTAAACTTGCCAATATGCCATTTACGACACGGAGGGGCAAGGAACGGCTGAGGCCCTGGCCTATGTTCATGACTAGTGGTTCAGCTTCACATGACGATGGAAGCCCTCATAACTGAGGCCTTGACACTTATGTTGGTGTTAGATGTGCGTCCGGTATCCGCCATTAGTGCAGTGGGATTTAGACAATTGATGGAGGTATTGTGTCCCCGGTGGTACCAAATCCCATCTAGATTCCACTTCACTAGGCAGGCGATAGTGAGATTTTGCCATTTAATTCCAGTGATTTGGACGTATAATTATTAATTACAGTGATTTTGGCAATTAATTCCAGTGATTTGTACGTGTAATTACAGTGATCTTGCCAATTAATTCCAGTGATTTGGACATATATTTCCAGTCATTTGGACATATAATTCCAGTGGGAATTGTTTGTATCACTTGGCTTAGTCATACAGCTACCTCATTGCACCTCTTCGAAATATTTGCATGAAGTGCTGTTTGGGGCCTAGTTTTTGAAAAGTGCCATCCTGTGTGGCACTGCCGTATGAGTCCAGGGGTACTGCTGTATTAGTCCTGGGATACTGCCGTATAAATCCACCAATTGCAGATTTTCTTAAAAGTGACTGGAGCATGCTGGAGATGCTGTCAGTGGACCGAACAATTGCGGTCCACTCTCGACATTCAGCCACTGCGTGTCACTACTAGATGGGCAAGGTGGTTGTGTCGCTTAGCTTAGTCATACAGCAACCTCGGTGCACCTTTTTTTTCTTCTTTGTATCATGTGCTGTTAGGGGCCTTTTTTTTATATCTGCCCTCCTGTCTGCCACTGCAGTGCCACGCCTGGATGGGCCAATTGTTTGTGTCGCTTGGCTTAGTCATACAACTACCTCATTGCAATTCTTTTTCTTCTTTGCATGATGTGCTGTTTGGGGCCTTTTTTTTTATATCTGCCATCCTGTCTGACACTGCAGTGACACTCCTAGATGGGCCAGGTGTTTGTGTTGTCCACGGTGCAACCTTCTGGCCTAAAAACAATATTGTGCGGTGTGAGGTGTTCAGAATAGACTGGAAATGAGTGGAAATGATTGTTATTGAGGTTAATAATACTGTAGGAGCAAAATTACCCTCAAATTCTGTGATTTTAGCTGTTTTTATGTTTTTTTCCAAAAATCATCCAGATCCAAAACCAAAACACGAAAGGGTGGTTTTGGCAAAACCAAGCCAAAACCAAAACACGAAAGTGGAATTAGAACCAAAGACAAAACACAAAACACGAAAAGTGCCAGCAGCACATCTCTACAATCCATTCTGAATGCAGCTGTGAGGTTAATATTCCTTGCTAGACATTCATCGTCTGCAGACCCACTATGTCAGGCCCTCCATTGGCTACCTGTATTCTACCGTATTCAATATAAAGTACTGTTACTTACACACACGGCTATTAACCATACTACCCCAACATACATCTCTTCGCTTATCTCAAAATATCTCCCAACCTGTCCCCTTTGCTCTTCACAAGATCTACGTCTCTCATTCACACTCATTACTTGCTTCCATGCACAATTACAGGACTTTCTTTGGGCTGCACCCACTCTGTGGAATGCCCTACCACGTTCAATAAGACTCTCCTCTAGTCTTCAAACCTTCAAGCGTTCCCTGAAAACTCACTTATTCAGAAAAGCTTAGCAAATTCCAGAACCTCTCACATTACCTTCATAGCTTTCCAATCCAATTACATTCCCACAGTACAGTCCACACATATACCCCACATATTTTCTTTCTTCACTCTTCCTTCCTCCTGACCCTAGTTCATGTGATGTGATATCATGCAGCCCAACAAGAACCTTTGCCATCTGGTGGATAACTATGCAATAGATAGCACCTATCCTTATGTATCCATGCCTATTTCCCCATAGATTGTAAGCTTGCGAGCAGGGCCCTCTGACCTCTATGACTGTTTGTTTTTACCAAGTTTTGTCTTTTAATTGTGTCCAGTTGTAAAGTGCAACGGAATTTGCTGCGCTATATAAGAAACTGTTAATAAATAATTATTGGGCCGCGAATCGATAAGGAAAATCAAACTTGATTGGCATTCCATTCATAGGCTACAGTCTACCACATCTAAGTTTACAAAAGTGACGCAGCTACTAAGGAACTTTCAAAATTGTTAGCTGCCGCACAACCCATTTTTTAACCAGGGATAGGCACATTAAAGGACATTAAGGCCAGTATAAAGTTGGATCCACATGGCGCTCCAAAGTTTAGTAAAGCTCGAACAGTACCTTATGCTATCCAACCAGTGGTTGAGGAGGAGCTACAGAAACTGGAAGACTCTGGTCTCCCCAGTGGAATGGAGTAAATGGGCTACGCCCATAGTTCTGATAGTAAAGAAAGACAAAATAAGTTCCGTTGTAACCTTCCACCAGAACACATATACAGCAATGGGAACTATATACACCACAGGGTTCTTATACTACTACATGTTATATACATGCTGTCTTTTTTTGATTGTTTGATTTATTAACTTTTAATGCTTTTCTTAATACTACTTGGTGAGCTGTCTGGAAATGCATGACATGTGGGTGTGAAAGTATTAATTAGAATGATTAGAATGAAATTACCCCATTTGTCTAAAAATGAGTAGAATCCCCCATAAATATATCACACAGCACATCTATTTTGTGAGTGCATAAGACAGACCCCAAAAACTAACTTTTTCTGACAATTTATAAAATCATAAACTTTTTAAACTTTGTTATTTCTTGCCTAAACATCCTTCCTCTGTGACATCACAGTAAGAGGTACAGATGTGTCCTTATACATCTTTGCTGCTTGCGTCCAGGACTGTTATCAAGGGAGGACTGCCAGGGCTAGAGTACCAGGCCCGGACCATGAGGGGGCAGGATGTTAGCTGTGTGGGTTGTTGAGAACTATAGGAAGCCATAGAGAGACAGTGCTAGCGGCATTTTGAATTTGGCTCCGGCTGCGAGCAAAATGGAGCAGTATAATCACAAAGACAAAGTACCAGTTTTAACTTAACTACTTTGTATTTGAAGAGTATGGATTGTCAGGGGGGGACAGTCTCTCTTACTGTATGCAATGTACAGTTATATCTAATGAGGCCAATCACTAGGTCATCTCAATGTTACTGTAGCATAATTCAATACTATATGTTTTATAACTGGTTGACCGTCTCTACTCTATTTACGACTGTGACCCGGTCATTAGCATTGCAGTTCTATATAATGTATTTACAGTGATTTCATGATTTACCAGTCTGATTGTTTCCCTGGAAGATATAGGAATTGGAAAACCTTACAGGTACTAACAAAGATTATGAAAACTAAACAGGCACAGGCTCTAGAGGTTGGTCGTTGCACTGTAGCACCTGTGTTTGACTTGCAGGTTGTTTGCAATGGCTTCTTGCAGGGACCAGGTGCTCGGCTGCATTCTCAGAAAGCACAGGGAGAGTTATCTCCTTGCTATGACCTTCCTCACAGAGGCGGAACTTGCGGCAGTGCAAGCGGTGCAGTGCACTGGGGCCCAGCGCTGTGAAGGGGCCCATAGCCGGCAGCAGTATAATGAGTCAGACTGACTCATTACACGCTGCTACCGCTGAGCTACTGCTGCGGGTCCTAGACTCCTAACTGAGGAAGCCTGTTTGCGGTCCCCGGCACCAGTGATGTGAGAAGGGTGATCACATCACCCTTCATCTCGGCTGCAGCTCTCAGCTTCCTGGACTGAGTCACTACATACTGGACAGGGGGGGAGGGGGAGGGAGAGGGGAGTCACGGCAGCAGTGTGTATACAGAAGTGTGAGGACTGAGGAGACGTCACGTCAGTGCACTCAGCCCCTGCACAGTGAGGAGCCTTGCCGGAGCCAGAGCTAGCCTAGGAGGTGGAAAGTGTGCAACTTGTGGAAAATGAAAACATATGTAAAGTAAAGAGTTTGTGTTTTGCTGGCAATGTGTGTGTTTAGCTATGGGTGTGTGTGTGTTTCAGTGTATACTCTATATGTATTTTCCTATGTCTGTTTTGCTGTGTGCGTGTGTGTTTCTGTATATACTGTATATGTATTTTGCTATGTCTAGCTGTCTGTGTGTGTGTGTGTGTGTGTGTGTGTGTGTGTGTGTGTATACTGTATGTGTATTTTGCTATGTCTGTTTAGCTGTGTGTGTGTGTGTGTGTGTGTGTGTGTGTGTGTATACTGTATGTGTATTTTGCTATGTCTGTTTAGCTGTGTGTGTGTGTGTGTGTGTATACTGTATGTGTATTTTGCTATGTCTGTTTAGCTGTGTGTGTGTGTGTGTGTGTGTGTGTGTGTGTGTGTGTGTGTGTGTGTGTGTTTAGCTATGGGTGTGTGTATGTTTCAGTGTATACTCTATATGTATTTTCCTATATCTGTTTTGCTGTGTGCGTGTGTGTTTCTGTATATACTGTATATGTATTTTGCTATGTCTAGCTGTCTAGCTGTCTAGCTGTCTGTGTGTGTGTGTGTGTGTGTGTGTGTGTGTATACTGTATGTGTATTTTGCTATGTCTGTTTAGCTGTGTGTGTGTGTGTGTGTGTGTGTGTGTGTGTGTGTGTGTGTATACTGTATGTGTATTTTGCTATGTCTGTTTAGCTGTGTATGTGTGTGTGTGTGTGTGTGTGTGTATACTGTATGTGTATTTTGCTATGTCTGTTTAGCTGTGTGTGTGTGTGTGTGTGTGTGTGTGTGTGTGTTTAGCTATGGGTGTGTGTATGTTTCAGTGTATACTCTATATGTATTTTCCTATGTCTGTTTTGCTGTGTGCGTGTGTGTTTCTGTATATACTGTATATGTATTTTGCTATGTCTAGCTGTGTGTGTGTGTGTGTGTGTGTGTGTGTATATACTGTATGTGTATTTTGCTATGTCTGTTTAGCTGTGTGTGTTTAGCTATGGGTGTGTGTGTTTCTGTGTATATACTGTATATGTATTTTGCTATGTGTGTTTAGCTGTATTTATGTGTGTGTGTGTGTGTGTGTGTGTGTGTGTGTGTGTGTGTGTGTGTGTTTAGCTATGGGTGTGTGTTTGTTTCAGTGTATACTCTATATGTATTTTGCTATGTCTGTGTAGGTGTGTGTGTGTGTGTGTGTGTGTGTGTGTGTGTGTTTAGCTATGGGTGTGTGTGTGTGTGTGTGTGTGTGTGTGTGTGTGTGTGTGTGTCTGTATATACTGTATGTGTATTTTGCTATGTCTGTTTAGCTGTGTGTGTGTGTGTGTGTGTGTGTGTGTGTGTGTGTGTGTGTTGAGCTATGGGTGTGTGTGTTTCTGTGTATATACTGTATATGTATTTTGCTATGTGTGTTTAGCTGTATTTATGTGGGGTGTGTGTGTGTGTGTGTGTGTGTGTGTGTGTGTGTGTGTGTGTGTGTGTGTGTGTTTTCTGTGGATGTGTCTGTGTATATGTGTCTTGCTTTGCGTATGTTTTACTATGTGTGTGTGTGTGTGTGTGTGTATATCCATATCTTAAGATGTAGCCACACTCATCCAACCCGCGATGAGTTCGCATCACTGCATGGATGGCGCGACTAGTGTGCCCATGTCTATGAAGCGCGTGTGTGTGTACGCATGCAAGCCATAGATATCTATGGAGTGAACGGAGGCAGCGACTAGCCACAGTACGGCTTTCACTGCAGCTTGCTGTGATGCGTACGCCAGTTCCAACACATCGCGGCAACGATAAGGCTGTCTTCATCTGTATCTGTCTCACATTCCTGGTTGTAAATGTTGACGTGTGCGTCGCTCTACTGTGTGGCGTACCATGTATAAGGCTCTCTACTGTGTGGCGTACAGTGTATAAGCCTCTCTACTGTGTGGCGTACCATGTATAAGGCTCTGTACTGTGTGGCGTACCGTGTATAAGCCTCTCTACTGTGTGGCGTACCGTGTATAAGCCTCTCTACTGTGTGGCGTACCATGTATAAGCCTCTCTACTGTGTGGCGCAACGTGTATAAGCCTCTCTACTGTGTAGCGTACCATGTATAAGCCTCTCTACTGTGTGGTGTACCATGTATAAGCCGATCTACTGTGTAGTGTACCATGTATAAGCCTCTCTACTGTGTGGTGTACCATGTATAAGCCTCTCTACTGTGTGGCATAACGTGTATAAGCTTCTCTATTATGTGGGGTATTCAATTTCGGCTAGCCGAAAAAACGGTATAATTCGACCATGGGTATTTAATTGCGGGTTTTTCGCCCATTTTTGAATCCCTTTTCGCCCACGGCGTTTCACTTTTTTTGTCGAATTGTCATGGGAGAAAACAGACCCAAAAAACGGGCGAAAATGCCTGCAAATTCGTCAAAACACATGGCTCACCAGGAAATTCACAGATCCACGTGTTTTTCGTTAGTGCTGGATTTTTTGACCAGTTGAAAAATCCTGCACATGCATTGAATAGGGGAAATGTCATTCGCCCTAAAAATGACCAATAATTGACGATTTTTAGACTGGATGAAAAATCCGGCAATAACTGAATGTGTTATTATGTGTTGTAACATGTATAAGCTTCTCTACTGTGTGGCGCACCCTGTATAAGGATCTCTACTGTGTGGCGCACCCTGTGTAAGGCTCTCTACTGTGTGGCGAACCCTGTATAAGGCTCTCTACTGTGTGGCGCAACGTGTATAAGGCGCTCTACTGTGTGGCGCAACGTGTATAAGGCGCTCTACTGTGTGGCGCAACGTGTATAAGGCGCTCTACTGTGTGGCGCAACGTGTATAAGGCTCTCTGCTGTGTGGTGTACTGTGTATAAGCTTCTCTACTGTGTGGCGTACTACTGTGAATTGGGAGTACTACTGTGTGGCGACACCCCTTGTTAGTGAGATAAAACACCGTATTTTGGGCGACGCCATTTCCCTGTTTTTAATATGGGAGGGGGCCCAATGCATATTGTTGCACCTGGGCCCACCATTCTCTAGTTCCGCCACTGCTTCCTCATATATGCAGCCTTTAACAGTGAGCTGTTCTGTAAAGTCTCTACCACATCTTTGTTTTGAGTTTATTATGGCTAGCATTCATGTGTTGCTGTTTTGTTGATCATCATCTGATGATATGCTACCATGCATGCAGGCCCGGCGCTACCCGCTCAGCGAAGGGATGCAGTGCAGGGAGGCGCTGGGACGGATAGGCGCTTCCACTGCTCTGCATCCCTTCCCTGCTGCGCCGTCCTGTCCCCCTGCTGCTGCTGCTGCCACTGCTGTGTCTGTCACTGTATGACAGGCACTGGCAGCGGGCACCTGCAGCATGATACGCCTCCTCCCTTCCCTCACCTCATCTCATCTGTGTGACTGTGAGAGCGCCGAGTACGGGACAGAAGGGGGCGGAGCTACACGGGACGGTAGGGGGCATGGCTAAACGGGCCATAAGGGGGCGGAGCTACACGGACCTGGCTGCTGTACAGAGGGAGACTGGATTAGGTAAGTGGAGGGTGAGAGAGAAGTGTGTGTGTGTGTGAGGTATGTCTGTGCGCGCGCTCTATGGATGCCACTACTGGGGGGGCATTACGTATAAGGACGCTATTACTACAGGGGGGCATTACGTGTAACAATGCTACTACTGGGGGGGCCATTACGTGTAAGGACGCTAATACTACTGGGGGTGCACTACGTATAAGGACGCTACTACTATTGGGGGGTATTACGTATAAGGACGCGTCTACTACTGGGGGTGCACTACGTATAAGGACGCTACTACTACTGTGGGTGCATTATGTATAAGAATGCTACTACTACTCGGGGGGCATTATGTATAAGGATGCTACTACTACTGGAGGGGCATTATGTATAAGGATGCTACTACTACTACTGGGGTGCATTACATTTAAGGACGCTACTACTACGGGTGGGGCATTACGTATAAGGACGCTACTACTACGGGTGGGGCATTACGTATAAGATTAATAAGATTGTGCTACAATGTGGCGTAATTTTAAATGGGGGTACTACTGTGTGGCCATGCCCCTTACTTGTGAGACCACACCCCTTTTCCCGGCGCGCGCCAAAGGAATATGGGAGGGCGCAAATTTATAGTTTGCAGGGGGGCACCGAACACCCTAGCACCGGCCCTGCCTGCATGCCATCTTTTCTTTTTCCTTCTTCTCTAAAAAACCTGTCTACTGTCAGCTTACTCTTACTAGCTCAGTTTAAAGTAAACCAGTATCTTCACGACATGACTCTGCTGCTTCCTTAAGTGATTTTTTTGACAAGTCTCTTGGACTTACCAGTTTCTTTGTATAACAGCAGTGAGCAGACTATAGGAACATCTAGGAATCTACTGTGAATATCCCTGAGGACACGGATTGGGGCATGAAGGGCTCACCAGAGAATGCAGAGGTAGGGGCCCACGCTTGCAGGGTGTGGCCAGGCACAACAGATGGACTTGGCCAACCATTAGAGAGGACAAGCAAAGAACAGGGCCCCTTTATCAATGAGGGTACAGGGGTGCAGTGACGCTCCAGAAGTGGGGCAGTCCAAAATTCAAAAAGGGGAATCACACCAACTGACATCCCAAACTTTGCCAAACCTCACCAGCCAGAAATCACTGGCAGTTGATGTGACTACCCTATTTGAATTCACCTCTGGAGCCACCACTGCAGGGGTGTAATTTGATGACAGGAGGGCTAATCTTGGAGAACAGTAGTTTCCATAAAAACAAACCATGCACTCATGATCCTGCTCCAACCCTAAAGGAGGGGTGGGATCTATCAGGGCTTTCCCCTGTATACCTATGGACCAGTCACACTCTGCATGAGGACTTCACTAGTTACTAAACTGATTAATTTAATTTCAAATGATTGCTATAGGAATTACGTTTATGTATTTCTGCACCTAGTATCACCACTTACTTTATGTGATATTTTTGTTACTGTATATTTTTTACTTTACTGAAGTAAAATATTAAAATGCACAAAAGTCACATAGGCAATGATATTTCATAATAAAAAAAGGGACTATTATACAAGGCCATGGACACAATGGCATACAAGGCTATGCAGAGCCGGCCTTAACCAATATGATGCCCTAGGCAAGATTTTGGCTGGTGCCCCCTAGCATCGCCGCTAGTTCTGCAGGAGATGCCTGGCATGAGTCAGCTGGCAGCTCTGCTAACGTCGGATGCCTTTTGTTTATGAAAATGCATCTTATTTGCATTACTATGTGGCTAGGATGCACAAGCAGCTTCTGCTGATTAAATTGATATGCAGCATGCCTATATTCAGTGTGCGACTGTGGCTGTATCTGCATATGAAATGCTACATTACAGTGATTACCAGGAATACAGTGCAATATAGTATTTCGTATGCAGATACAGCCGCAGTCACACATACAATATAGGCATGCCGCATATCATTTTAATCAGCAGAAGCTGGTGCCCCTAAGCATACCAAATGCCCTAGGCATTTGCCTAGTTTGCCTATACCTAAGGCCGGCTCTGAGGCTATGATTTATACAATGATGGAGCTGGGAGAAGCACAATCATAAACAAGCAACACAGTTACATATAGAAAAGAAGGCAGCATCCAATGAAAGATATCATGTATCATACAGCTGAGGAACAAAACATCAGATGACAAAGAGGCGCATGGGAACATTTTTAATAGGACTAGTGCCTTCGTTCCCCTGAGGCACCCAGAAACACAACCCAAGAACAAATATAGAAATGTAAACAGAAATTGGTGGATACTGGAGATAATAGTGAGTCTCATAGCATAGGGTGTTATAAAACCATTGCCATAGAACAGTGGTTCCCAAACTGGGTACCATGGCACCCTGGGGTGTCTCTGGACACTTGCAGGGTGCCTTGGATTGGTGGTCCAGGACTAATTAAAATTATTTATGGTCAATGTAATAGGCAAAAACCAGTATAATAGGCAAAACCAGTGCTGGTGACTTCCAATAAAAAAAATATGTGGACAAACAGAAGTCAATATTGTCCCTCAACACATAATTGAACATAATCAGTGACGTGCGGTGGGGTGAGGAAGGTGAGGCAGAGCCTTTCCTGTCATACTAACGTTTGTGCCAGAGTTTTGACTGTATAAAGTATATGAAAAATACAAAGAATATGTTTGAAATATCTTTTTTGCATTATTCTAATAATTTTTGTAGCCAAAACTCTGGAGCAAAAAGTCTATGGTAGGTGAGGCAGTGCCGCCCCTGTGTATCTTTTCCGCACATCTCTGATCAAAACTCACCAAATTTCCAGATGTACGCTTTGGCTCATATATTGCATGTAAATCTGGCTCTGGTGCTAGCCAGTGCCTCCTGAGTTATTTAGCTTACGCACGTCCCTGAACATAATGATGACCTATAAACACAATTTACTTAATTTTATTTTATTTTTTTCAAAATGTATCATTAAACTTTTGACCTAGGGGTGTTATGAAAAAATTTCTGATACTCTAGGGCGCCGTGATTCAAAAAGTTTAGGAACCACTGCCATAGAAGCTTGTTAGTGGAGCATGGAAGAGTATCTGTGAAATAATAAAGAACTGCTTCACAAAGACCTCCTTCTAGAGAGATGTCTGCATTCAATCTACAAAATAGAATTATTATTATTTATTTTTTTAAATATCAAATGATGGAGGAGTATTATGAATCCACAGCTGAGGAATGCTTTTACAGGCAGCCAAGGAAATCGCTAATACTGTAGTAACTTATTAAAACCCTTCAAGGCCTGAATTACAGTTGATAAGATTCCAGGTATAGCCCATTCGGTAGTTACAGAGGCATAATTCACCAGATGGTCAACTCCGTCCAGACAAACAACAAGCAAACAAACAAACAAACAAACAAACAAACAAATGTTGGATCATTGGGCAGGCCCATAGATAGTATTACAAATCAGCTGTGAAGTGGTGATATTGAGAGCAGGCAATGCTGTCCAGTAAACCAATTAAAATTCCTATGTAGATCTGGTGAAATATTTCATAGTTCAAGTTTACCTTTAGTACTTACTGTACTCTAGAATCCATTCATGGACTGAGAGGGGAAGCACTCTAACCATTTGGCAATGCCTATTTTAGGAATGGAGTAGTCCAAGGTGGACCCCAGAAACTAGAGATGAGCGGGTTCAGTTCGTCGAGATTCGAACCCCCCCGAACTTCATGTGGTTTGCACGGGTCCGAGACAGCCTCGGTTCTTCCCGTCTTACTCGCAAAACCCGAACGAGGCAAAACGTCATCATCCCACTGTCGGATTCTCGCAAGATTTGGATTCCATATAAAGAGCCACGCGTCGTTGCCATTTTCATTCGTGCATTGTAGATTGAGTGGGGAGGACGTGGCTACGTTCTCTGCCTAGATAGCCCAATATCAGCTAAATATCAGCTCAATATCTGTGCTCAGTATCAGTGCTGCATTGTGGTGACCAGTATATAGTAGTACAGTACAGTAGTCCATTGCTGTATCTTGCTGCTCCATGTCAGTTCTAGTATCCTGAACAGTGCTCAATATCTGTGCTCAGTATTAGTGCTGCATTGTGGTGACCAGTACAGTAGTCCATTGCTGTATCTTGCTGCTCCGTATCAGTTCTAGTATCCTGAACAGTGCTCAGTATCTGTGCTCAGTATCAGTGCTGCATTGTGGTGACCAGTATATAGTAGTACAGTACAGTAGTCCATTGCTGTATCTTGCTGCTCCGTGTCAGTTCTAGTATCCTGAACAGTGCTCAATATCTGTGCTCAGTATCAGTGCTGCATTGTGGTGACCAGTATATAGTAGTACAGTACAGTAGTCCATTGCTGTTTCTTGCTGCTACGTATCAGTTCTAGTATCCTGAACAGTGCTCAATATCTGTGCTCAGTATCAGTGCTGCATTGTGGTGACCAGTATATAGTAGTACAGTACAGTAGTCCAGTGCTGTTCTCGCTACCCAGTGTCAGTTCTAGTATACTTATCAGTGCTCAAATTCTGTGCTCAGTATCAGCGCTGCATTGTGGTGACCAAAAGTCCAGTGTCTTGCGCTGCATCTTGCTGCTGTAGGGTGCTGTGGTAGTGTCCTGTCACTGTGCATAGGTCATCATCATTCCAGTCACAGTGGTATCTGGTATCTATCTAGTGGTATCTAATTCCAGACATTACTGCTGTCTAATTCCAGATATATTACTGGCATATAATTCCACACATTAAAAAATGGAGACCAAAAATGTGGAGGGTAAAATAGGGAAAGATCGAGATCCACTTCCACCTAGTGCTGAAGCTGCTGCCACTAGTCATGGCAGAGACAATGAAATGCCATCAACGTCGTCTGCCAAGGCCGATGCCCAATGTCATAGTAGAGAGCATGTAATATCCAAAAGACAAAAGTTCAGTAAAATGACCCAAAAATCAAAATTGAAAGCGTCTGATGAGAAGCGTAAACTTGCCAATATGCCATTTACAACACGGAGTGGCAAGGAACGGCTGAGGCCCTGGCCTATGTTCATGGCTAGTGGTTCAGCTTCACATGACAATGGAAGCACTCATCTTCCCGCTAGAAAAATTAAAAGAGTTAAGCTGGCAAAAGCACAGCAAAGAACTGCGCATTCTTTTAAATCACAAATCCCCAAGGAGAGTCCAATTGTGTCGGTTACGATGCCTGACCTTCCCAACACTGGACGGGAAGAGGTGGCTCCTTCCACCATTTGCACGCCCCCTGCAAGTGCTGGAAGGAGCACCCACAGTCCAGTTCCTGATAGTCAAATTGAAGATGTCACTGTTGAAGTACACCAGGATGAGGATATGGGTGTTGCTGGCACTGAGGAGGAAATTGACAAGGAGGATTCTGATGGAGAGGTGGTTTGTTTAAGTCAGACACCCGGGGAGACACCTGTTGTCCGTGGGATGAATAAGGCCATTGACATGCCTGGTCAAAATACAAAAAAAAAATCACCCCTTTGGTGTGGAATTATTTCAACAGAAATGCGGACAACAGGTGTCAATCCATGTGTTGCCTTTGTCAAGCTGTAATAAGTAGGGGTAAGGACGTTAACCACCTAGGAACATCTTCCCTTATACGTCACCTGGAGCGCATTCATCAGAAGTCATTGACAAGTTCAAAAACTTTCGGTGACAGCGGTAGCAGTCCACTGACAACTAAATCCCCTCTTCCTCTTGTACCCAAGCTCCTGCAAACCACACTACCAACTCCCTCAATGTCAATTTCCTCCTTAGACAGGAACGCCAATAGTCCTGCAGGCCATGTCACTGGCAAGTCTGACGAGTCCTCTCCTGACTGGGATTCCTCCAATGGATCCTTGAGTGTAACACCTACTGCTGCTGGCGCTGCTGTTGTTGCTGCTGGGAGTCGATCGTCATCCCAGAGGGGAAGTTGGAAGACCACCTGTACTACTTCCGGTAAGCAATTGACTGTCCAACAGTCCTTTGCAAGGAAGATGAAATATCACAGCAGTCATCCTGTTGCAAAGCAGATAACTCAGGCCTTGACAACTATGTTGGTGTTAGACGTGCGTCCGGTATCCACCGTTAATTCACAGGGACTTAGAGAATTGCTTGAGGTAGTGTGTCCCCGGTACCAAATACCATCTAGGTTCCACTTCTCTAGGCAGGCGATACCGAGAATGTACACAGACGTCAGAAAAAGGGTCCCCAGTGTCCTAAAAAATGCAGTTGTACCCAATGTCCACTTAACCACGGACATGTGGACAAGTGGAGCAGGGCAGACTAAGGACTATATGACTGTGACAGCTCACTGGGTAGATGTATTGCCTCCCGCAGCAAAAACACCAGAGGCGGCACCAGCAGCAGGCTCTCGCAAATGCCAACTCGTTCCTAGGCAGGCTACGCTTTGTATCACCGCTTTCCGCTTTGACATCGGACAACGCCACCAATATTGTGCATGCATTACATGTGGGCAAATTCCAGCACGTCCCATGTTTCTCTGACGTCCTAGTGGATGCTGGGACTCCGTAAGGACCATGGGGAATAGCGGCTCCGCAGGAGACAGGGCACAAAATAAAAGCTTAAGGATCAGGTGGTGTGCACTGGCTCCTCCCCCTATGACCCTCCTCCAAGCCCCAGTTAGATTTTTGTGCCCGGCCGAGAAGGGTGCAATCTAGGTGGCTCTCCTGAGCTGCTTAGAATAAAAGTTTAGTTAGGTTTTTTTATTTTCAGTGAGTCCTGCTGGCAACAGGCTCACTGCATCGTGGGACTAAGGGGAGAAGAAACGGACTCACCTGAGTGCAGAGTGGATCGGGTTTCTTAGGCTACTGGACACTAGCTCCAGAGGGACGATCACAGGTTCAGCCTGGATGGGTCACCGGAGCCGCGCCGCCGTCCCCCTTACAGAGCCAGAAGAGACGAAGAGGTCCGGTGAAATCGGCGGCAGAAGACATCCAGTCTTCAGACTAAGGTAGCGCACAGCACCGCAGCTGTGCGCCATTGCTCTCAGCACACTTCACACTCCGGTCACTGAGGGTGCAGGGCGCTGGGGGGGGAGCGCCCTGAGACGCAATATAACAGAATACCTTAGGTGGCAAAACAGAATACATCACATATAGCTCCTGGGCTATATGGATGTATTTTAATCCCCTGCCATTTTACACAAAAAAGCGGGAGATAAGGACGTCGTGAAGGGGCGGAGCCTATCTCCTCAGCACACAAGCGCCATTTTCCCTCACAGCTCCGCTGGAAGGACGGCTCCCTGACTCTCCCCTGCAGTCCTGCTTCAGAATCAGGGTAAAAAAGAGAAGGGGGGGCACGTTTGGCAGCAAATAAATATATTAACAGCAGCTATAAGGGAGTAACACTTATATAAGGTTATCCCTGTATATATATATAGCGCTGGGTGTGTGCTGGCAGACTCTCCCTCTGTCTCTCCAAAGGGCTAAGTGGGGTCCTGTCCTCTATCAGAGCATTCCCGGTGTGTGTGCTGTGTGTCGGTACGCGTGTGTCGACATGTATGAGGAGGAAAATGATGTGGAGGCGGAGCAGTTGCCTGTGTTGGTGATGTCACCCCCTAGGGAGTCGACACCTGACTGGATGATTGTATTTAAACAATTAAGTGATAATGTCAGCAATTTGCAAAAAACTGTTGACGACATGAGACAGCCGGCAAATCAATTAGTGCCTGTCCAGGCGTCTCAAACACCGTCAGGGGCGCTAAAACGCCCGTTACCTCAGTGGGTCGACACAGACCCTGACACAGATACTGAGTCTAGTGTCGACGGTGACGAGACAAACGTAATGTCCAGTAGGGCCACACGTTACATGATCACGGCAATGAAAGAGGCATTGAACCTTTCTGACACTACAAGTACCACAAAGAAGGGTATTATGTGGGGTGAGAAAAAACTACCAATATTTTTTCCTGAGTCAGAGGAAATAAATGAGGTGTGTGAAAAAGCGTGGGTTTCCCCCGATAAAAAACAGCTAATTTCTAAAAAATTATTAGCATTATATCCTTTCCCGCCAGAGGTTAGGGCGCGTTGGGAAACACCCCCTAGGGTAGATAAGGCGCTCACACGTTTATCAAAACAAGTAGCGTTACCGTCTCCTGATACGGCTACCCTCAAAGAACCAGCTGATAGAAGGCTGGAAAATATCCTAAAAAGTATATACACACATACTGGTGTTATACTGCGACCAGCAATCGCCTCAGCCTGGATGTGCAGTGCTGGAGTCGCATGGTCGGATTCCCTGACCAAGAATATTGATACCCTGGATAGGGACAATATTTTGTTAACTATAGAACATTTAAAGGATGCATTACTATATATGCGTGATGCACAGAGGGATATTTGCACCCTGGCATCAAGAGTAAGTGCTATGTCCATCTCTGCCAGAAGAGCGTTATGGACGCGACAGTGGTCAGGGGATGCGGATTCCAAACGGCACATGGAAGTATTGCCGTATAAAGGGGAGGAGTTATTTGGGGCTGGTCTATCGGACCTGGTGGCCACGGCAGTACCCCTCCTGCAACAGGGAAAGGGGTATTATTCCACGCTGTTTGTGGTACCGAAGCCGGACGGCTCGGTGAGACCAATTTTAAATCTGAAATCCTTGAACACTTACATAAAAAGGTTCAAATTCAAGATGGAGTCACTCAGAGCAGTGATAGCGAACCTGGAAGAAGGGGACTATATGGTGTCTCTGGACATCAAAGATGCTTATCTCCACGTCCCAATATACCCTTCTCACCAAGGGTACCTCAGGTTTGTAGTACAAAACTGTCATTATCATTTTCAGACGCTGCCGTTTGGATTGTCCACGGCACCTCGGGTCTTTACCAAGGTAATGGCCGAAATGATGATTCTTCTACGAAGAAAAGGCATTTTAATTATCCCTTACTTGGACGATCTCCTGATAAGGGCAAGATCCAGGGAACAGTTAGAAGTCGGAGTAGCACTATCTCAGGTAGTGTTACGTCAGCACGGGTGGATTCTAAATATTCCAAAATCGCAGCTGATTCCAACGACACGTCTACTGTTCCTAGGAATGATTCTGGACACAGTCCAGAAGAAGGTGTTTCTCCCGGAGGAGAAGGCCAGGGAGTTATCCGAGCTAGTCAGGAACCTCCTAAAACCAGGACAGGTCTCAGTGCATCAGTGCACGAGGGTCCTGGGAAAAATGGTGGCTTCTTACGAAGCGATTCCATTCGGAAGATTCCATGCAAGAACGTTTCAGTGGGATCTACTGGACAAATGGTCCGGATCGCATCTGCAGATGCATCAGCGGATAACCCTGTCGCCAAGGACAAGGGTGTCTCTCCTGTGGTGGCTGCAGAGTGCTCATCTACTAGAGGGCCGCAGATTTGGCATTCAGGATTGGATCCTGGTAACCACGGATGCCAGCCTGAGAGGCTGGGGAGCAGTCACACAGGGAAGGAATTTCCAGGGCTTGTGGTCAAGCATGGAAACATCTCTTCATATAAACATTCTGGAACTAAGGGCCATTTACAATGCCCTAAGTCAAGCAAAACCTCTGCTTCAGGGTCAGGCAGTGTTGATCCAATCGGACAACATCACGTCAGTCGCCCACGTAAACAGACAGGGCGGCACGAGAAGCAGGAGGGCAATGGCAGAAGCTGCAAGGATTCTTCGCTGGGCGGAAAATCATGTGATAGCACTGTCAGCAGTGTTCATTCCGGGAGTGGACAACTGGGAAGCAGACTTCCTCAGCAGACACGACCTTCACCCGGGAGAGTGGGGACTTCACCCAGAAGTCTTCCACCTGATTGTAAACCGTTGGGAAAAACCAAAGGTGGACATGATGGCGTCACGTCTAAACAAAAAACTGGACAGATATTGCGCCAGGTCAAGGGACCCTCAGGCAATAGCAGTGGATGCTCTGGTAACGCCGTGGGTGTACCAGTCAGTGTATGTGTTCCCTCCTCTGCCTCTCATACCAAAAGTACTGAGAATCATAAGAAGGAGAGGAGTAAGAACTATACTCGTGGTTCCGGATTGGCCAAGAAGGACTTGGTACCCGGAACTTCAAGAGATGCTCACGGACGAACCGTGGCCTCTACCTCTAAGAAAGGACCTGCTACTGCAGGGGCCTTGTCTGTTCCAAGACTTACCACGGCTGCGTTTGACGGCATGGCGGTTGAACGCCGGATCCTGAGGGAAAAAGGCATTCCAGAAGAAGTCATCCCTACTCTGGTCAAGACCAGGAAGGACGTAACCGCAAAACATTATCACCGCATTTGGCGTAAATATGTTGCGTGGTGTGAGGCCAAGAAGGCCCCTACAGAGGAATTTCAACTGGGTCGTTTCCTTCATTTCCTGCAAACAGGACTGTCTATGGGCCTAAAATTGGGGTCCATTAAGGTTCAAATTTCAGCCCTGTCGATTTTCTTCCAGAAAGAACTGGCTTCAGTACCTGAAGTTCAGACTTTTGTAAAAGGGGTGCTGCACATACAGCCTCCTTTTGTGCCTCCAGTGGCACCTTGGGATCTCAATGTTGTGTTGAGTTTTCTAAAGTCACATTGGTTTGAACCACTTTCCACTGTGGACTTAAAATATCTCACATGGAAGGTGTCGATGCTGTTAGCCTTGGCTTCAGCCAGGCGTGTGTCAGAATTGGCGGCTTTATCATATAAAAGCCCTTACTTAATTTTTCATTCTGACAGGGCGGAATTGAGGACTCGTCCTCAATTTCTACCTAAGGTGGTTTCTGCATTTCACATGAACCAACCTATTGTGGTACCTGCGGCTACCAGGGACTTAGAGGACTCTAAGTTGCTTGACGTTGTCAGGGCCTTGAAAATATATGTTTCCAGGACGGCTGGAGTCAGAAAATCTGACTCGCTGTTTATCCTGTATGCACCCAACAAGCTGGGTGCTCCTGCTTCAAAGCAGACGATTGCTCGTTGGATTTGTAGTACAATTCAGCTTGCACATTCTGTGGCAGGATTGCCACAACCAAAATCAGTAAAAGCCCATTCCACAAGGAAAGTGGGCTCATCTTGGGCGGCTGCCCGAGGGGTCTCGGCTTTACAACTTTGCCGAGCAGCTACTTGGTCAGGGGCAAACACGTTTGCTAAATTCTACAAATTTGATACCCTGGCTGAGGAGGACCTGGAGTTCTCTCATTCGGTGCTGCAGAGTCATCCGCACTCTCCCGCCCGTTTGGGAGCTTTGGTATAATCCCCATGGTCCTTACGGAGTCCCAGCATCCACTAGGACGTCAGAGAAAATAAGATTTTACTTACCGATAAATCTATTTCTCGTAGTCCGTAGTGGATTCTGGGCGCCCATCCCTAGTGCGGATTGTCTGCAATACTTGTATATAGTTATTGTTACAAAAATTCGGGTTATTATTGTTGTGAGCCATCTTTTCAGAGGCTCCTTTGCGTTTATCATACTGTTAACTGGGTTCAGATCACGAGTTGTACGGTGTGATTGGTGTGGCTGGTATGAGTCTTACCCGGGATTCAATATCCTTCCTTATTATGTACGCTCGTCCGGGCACAGTATCCTAACTGAGGCTTGGAGGAGGGTCATAGGGGGAGGAGCCAGTGCACACCACCTGATCCTTAAGCTTTTATTTTGTGCCCTGTCTCCTGCGGAGCCGCTATTCCCCATGGTCCTTACGGAGTCCCAGCATCCACTACGGACTACGAGAAATAGATTTATCGGTAAGTAAAATCTTATTTTTGCACATACAATGAATTTGGTGGTGCAAAATTTGAAAAAAAACAACAGGGGCGTGCAAGAGATGCTGTCGGTGGCCCGAAGAATTGCGGTGCCACTTTCGGCATTCAGCCACCGCGTGCCAAAGACTGGAGCACCAGCAAACACTCCTGAACCTGCTCCGCCATCAGCTGAAGCAAGAGGTGGTAACGAGGTGGAATTCAACCCTCTATATGCTTCAGAGGATGGAAGAGCAGCAAAAGGCCATTCAAGCCTATACATCTGCCTATGATATAGGCAAAGGAGAGGGAATGCACCTGACTCAAGCGCAGTGGAGAATGATTTCAACGTTGTGCAAGGTTCTGCAAACCTTTGAACTTGCCACACGTGAAGTCAGTTCAGACACTGCCAGCCTGAGTCAGGTCATTCACCTCATCAGGCTTTTGCAGAAGCAGCTGGAGAGATTGAAGGAGGAGCTAAAATGGAGCGATTCCGCTAGGCATGTGGGACTTGTGGATGGAGCCCTTCATTCGCTTAACCAGGATTCACGGGTGGTCAATCTGTTGAAATCAGAGCACTACATTTTGGCCACCATGCTCGATCCTAGGTTTAAAGCCTACATTGTATCTCTCTTTCCGGTAGACACAAGTCTGCAGATGTTCAAAGACCTGCTGGTGAGACAATTGTCAAGTCAAGCGGAACGTGACCCGTCAACAGCTCCTCCTTCATTTTCTCACGCCACTGGAGCTGCCAGGAAAAGGATAAAATTTCCAAAACCACCCGCTGGCGGTGATGCAGGGCAGTCAGGAGCGATTGCTGACATCTGGTCCGGACTGAAGGACCTGCCAACGATTACTGACATGTCGTCTACTGTCACTGCATATGATTCTCTCACCATTGAAAGAATGGAGGAGGATTATATGAGTGACCGCATCCAAGTAGGCACGTCAGACAGTCCTTACGTATACTGGCAGGAAAAAGAGGCAATTTGGAGGCCCTTGCACAAACTGGCTTTATTTTACCTAAGTTGCCCCCCCTCCAGTGTGTACTCCGAAAGAGCATTTAGTGCAGCCGGTAACCTTGTCAGCGATAGGCGTAGTAGGTTACTTCCAGAAAATGTGGAGAAGATGATGTTCATCAAAATGAATTACAATCAATTCCTCCGTGGAGACATTTACCAGCAATTGCCTCCAGAAAGTATACAGGGACCTGTGATGGTGGATTCCAGTGGGGACGAATTAATACTCTGTGAGGAGGGGGATGTACACAGTGAAAGGGGTGAGGAATCAGACTATGAGGAGGAGGTGGACATCTTGCCTCTGTAGAGCTAGTTTGTGCAAGGAGAGATTGATTGCTTCTTTTTTGGTGGGGGCCCAAACCAACCAGTCATTTCAGCCACAGTCATGTGGCAGACCCTGTCGCTGAAATTATGGGTTTGTTAAAGTGTGCATGTCCTGTTTATACAACATTAGGGTGGGTGGGAGCCCAAGGACAATTCCATCTTGCACCTCTTTTTTTTTTTTATCTTTGCATCATGTGATGTTTCGGGACTATTTTTTTAAGTGCCATCCTGTCTGACACTGCAGTGCCACTCCTAGATGGGCCAGGTGTTTGTGCCGCCCACTTGGGTCGCTTAGCTTAGTCATCCAGTGACCTCGGTGCAAATTTTAGGACTAAAAATAATATTGTGAGGTGTGAGGTGTTCAGAATAGACTGGAAATGAGTGGAAACTATGGTTATTGAGGTTAATAATACTATAGGATCAAAATTACCCCCAAATTCTATTATTTAAGCTGTTTTTGAGGGGTTTTTGAAAAAAAACACATGAATCCGACAAAAATTCTTAAGGGAGGTTTTGCAAAAACGCATCCGAATCCAAAACACGACCGCGGAACCGAATCCAAAAACAAAACACAAAACCCGAAAAATGCCCGCTGCACATCTCTACCCATATACATATATATATATATATATATATATATATATATATATATATACCCATATAGCTATACGGTGATGAGGCGGTTTCAGAAGGAGAGTAGCCATAGCAAAGGAGGAAAGACTAATGTGTTTGTTGCCTCAGATTGATGTAGTGGTCTCCTAGAGTGAGAATCTGAGTTGGCCCACTGAGGACACCCCATCTCTATAAGTGAAAAGGATAAAAACCCTCCCCCACTGAAAACCAGGATTTCCTAGAAAAGGCAAATGAATAAAGTAGTGGGGTTCTCAATTTGAAATGTATAATGCAGGATATACCAGATTTACCATGTTATGAGGAGTATCAAGGAGTTGTGAGCTATTTAACCTGGCCTAGATATCTAATATTGGTTCAGTTGTCAGGAATCGGCGCTCTGCTGCGTCTCACTTACCAGCGTGCTGGTGTGCAGGCCTCCGGAGGTCATGGCCCCAGTTGCGGCTGCATGGGTGCAGTGACCGCGAGCGTCATCTTCCGCATTGCTGAGTACCCCTGAGTCTGGTCCTGTGTGGGTTTTGCTGCGTGCCGGTGTCCGGCCTGTGTGGACGTTGCCATGACACCAGCACTCAGCTGATCCTGGTGTTCAATCCAGCGCTGTATCTCCGCCTGCAGCTCTGTGTCCAATCACTGCTGAGCAAGGGGTTGAACTTCCAGTCCGTGGCTCACTCACATTGCCTCGGACAACGAGTCACATACCGTGTGCCGAAGTTCTCCCGGTTCCTGTGTTCCTGTTTCCAGCGTTCCCCGTGGTTATTTCCATTGTTCCAGTTTTCACCTTCACAGCTCTCCTGTTACTCCGGACTTCAATTACATCCAGCCACAATCCACCAGCAGCAGAGACTCTCCTCAGGTGTTCGTATTACCATTTTACCTGTGCACTTGCTATCAGTATTCCATCTGTGCATTCCAGCAGTATAACAACTAGTTGCTTAGAGACTGTCTCCTGCTTGAGCCTAGTAAGGCTACCTGGACTTGTGCCTTATAGAGACTGTGTGTTTCTTATGCATATCGAAGTTCTGCTTTTCAAGTTACTTTATCTTACAGTATGTTATACCGAGACGGTGTGCTATCAAGTACTACTGGACTTTAGTTTATATCATCTGCCTTCAGTATTTGTTGTTTCAAATTTCCTTTGCAAGAGACCTCAGTTATTCAAATTCCGTTATCAATCATTGTCATTCCATTACCGGTTCTCTGTTCACTCTGTGTTATCCCATCTGCTCAGTTATAATAAAACATCAGCGCCTATGCACAGGACTTTTATATTGCCTCCACGTTTTATCCATCATACAAACACTGATCCACTAGCGCCCCCGCCGGGGACAGACAATCCTAGAGACCTGACAAGTGACCACTGACCCAGATTTATTTGGCTATCCTAGCAACACTCTACACTCACCAAATGGACCTGTCCAATTCTTGCCTGCAGTCAGATGTTTTTCCTTATGATGAAAGATACCTGGGAGCCTTATTTAGTTCTGCCACATGCACCAAGTCAAATTATTGTGACTTGAACTTTTTCATGTAACGTCAACGTAGAATTTTCAGTCTTGTTGCTATGCGTTTTTCATGTCTGCAAACACTCAGTGCCCTTTAATTTTCTGTTTTCTGTTGTGTCTACATACAGAAGCTGCTTATGTTTCAAGAACCTTGATATTATCTATCAACTGCAAAATACTCTGACAATACTAAAAACCTTGAGCACCAGTCTGTTTGATTTAACCTTTCTAGTTATGTCTTTATACTACATGCATTTATATGCTCTGAAAATATATATATATATTTTAACACATTTGTTAACCCCTGAGGGAACTTCCATTAACACAAGAACATTTACAGTATATTGTAACTGCTTAGGAGCTTGGAACACCCATTTTCTCTTGTTACTGTGGCATGAATGTCCGCATACTGTATTGGGCCTGATTCTGATTTGCACAGTGTTAGCCGCTGCTGCAGCCTTGCATACAGCAGCTATGATAACATGCGTTAATGCACCAAGAGGCACCTTGTGTAAATAGATGCCTCCTGGCTGCATGCATGATCCGATCCTGCATCCAAGGACGCAGTATCAGGTCACTTGTGTGAACATCCGCCATCTGGGTAACCTGGGTGAGGGTGGCCATGCTGATAACACTGCCAGAGCCAGGTAAGTTTGTGTTAGAGGACACAGACCCTGGCCACGGCACTCCTACAAAAGGGGGTGACACACTCCTCTTTTGTAGAATGTCGGCTGTCGCCAGCCCTGACCCCGAATGGCCGCAGCCTGTCAATCAGGTTGCATGTTAAGGGCACTGCGTGTGATGACACAGGACCGATTCTCTATATGCACAGAACAGGAACTGCTCATACGCAGTGCACCCAGCATCACATTTGTTTGTAAACCATCAATTTAATCAGGGGCATTTTAAGAGAAGAGGGGACCCGCGTGCAGCCTCTGTCCCGGGCCCCCTTCCTCTCCAGCAGCAGTAGACTCTGGCATAATTCCAGAGTCTACTTACTGGGCATGCGCAAGCCTCCAGGAACATGGCGCTCGCGCTTTGTTCCCGGGGACATTTCCAGTGCGCATGCAAAAATCACTTGGAAATGTCCGCAACAGCCATTTTTGTCCGCAGTGCAGGGCCGCCGTCGCGGGACTCTCAAGGGTAAGTATACCTACTCTCCCAGAAGTTGCGGGAGGCTCCCGATTTTTGGGGTAGCCACCCGCACCTCACGGACGAGCAGGTAGATCTCATGCGTCCTGCCCACACTCTAGTGAAGCGGGCAAGATGGAAGAGATACTTTCCGTAAATTCCGGTATTCGCGAGTCTGTGGGGTTGGAGGGAGGCTAAAATTACGCAAATTGTGGCATTTTCTCAATGTGGGGGCTTGATGATGTTACAGCCTCCCTCCCCCCCCCCCCCCCCCCACCACCCCCCGAAGTTCACTGCAGCGTCTCCTCTCCGGGATATTAAAAGTAGGTAAGTATGGCGCAGTGTGTGCGGGAAGGGCTCACCGCACACACTGCCCCACTATAGAAAAGCTTGTGGATTTAATGTACAAGTCCAAATCAGGTTCATGGTTTCCCCCACATGATCTTTCAAAAACATGTGAAAATGCATTAAAGCCACCCCCCCAATACTGCAAATAAAGATCAGATATGAGAATGGCACCAATATGGTTATACTGTAATTAACAAATAACAACTACTGTCCAGATTGGATGCTTGCCACCAAAATCTACAGTATTTCCCAATTAAATGGCAAATCAATTAAACTGAGATGTTTATAAGCTACTGAATGGTTAAAATTCACCTCTGTATAAAAATAAGGAGAAATAACTGGAGAACCTAAGATAGAATATTTCATAACTTTAGCATTTTATCTTATTTTGACTTTTGAGACTAAACAGTACTAATCCTTACATTCTGCAACCAACTTTGCTTATACCCTGTATTTCAAATGATCTAGCTCTTTAAAATATGAATTTTCATAAATAAATGGTCAGACAGGATTAATTTAGGGAGTGGGCTTGTGAGTATCAGACCAAAAATGTGTGTGTCTGTCTGATCTGTGATTTACAACTTAGATTAAACTATGGAGACGTGTGGATGTGATTATTGTAAATCAAGCAAGAAGTAACAGCCAGATAGTCCATTTCAGGAAGTTATTCTGTATTATACACCCTGCATTAATGTGTGGGCTGCAGTGTGCATGCTGAATGCAATTAATTGTGAAGAGTCTTTAAATTCACAGCACAGCAGTAAAACTCTTTTAAAGCTGGGGATGATTTTCATTTATTGAGAGATACATTGCGTTTAATTCCCAAGATATGGTCAACTCCTATTCCACCCAAAATATAAATTCATGCATTAGGAGGTATAGTTTGATAATTTTAAATACAGTCTTTCATTTAACTTTGATCCTCCCCTTGGACGGTTCACCAGGTCGGTAAACCCCTACAGATCCACACTGGTTCCTTCCTGTACACTACTTCAACTCACCTTAAGCAGGGCTACATAAGTATTTACGCCTTTAGATTTTTATTTACACTGTGAGAAGAAAGTTTAATTATTTTTTAGAGATGAGCGGGTTCGGTTTCTCTGAATCCGAACCCGCACGAACTTCATGTTTTTTTTCACGGGTCCGAGCGACTCGGATCTTCCCGCCTTGCTCGGTTAACCCGAGCGCGCCCGAACGTCATCATGACGCTGTCGGATTCTCGCGAGACTCGGATTCTATATAAGGAGCCGCGCGTCGCCGCCATTTTCACACGTGCATTGAGATTGATAGGGAGAGGACGTGGCTGGCGTCCTCTCCATTTAGATTAGGAGAGAGAGAGAGAGATTGACCTGAGGCTGATACTGTAGAAGAGAGTGCAGAGTTTAGTGACTGACCACAGTGACCACCAGCAGTGCAGTTGTTTTATTTAATATATCCGTTCTCTGCCTGAAAAAAACGGTACACACAGTGACTCAGTCACATACCATATCTGTGTGCACTGCTCAGCCCAGTGTGCTGCATGCCTGCATCATCTATGTATATATTATATATCTGACTGTGCTCAGCTCACACAGCTTATAATTGTGGGGGAGACTGGGGAGCACTGCAGTGCCAGTTATAGGTTATAGCAGGAGCCAGGAGTACAAGACAGTCACATACCATATCTGTGTGCACTGCTCAGCCCAGTGTGCTGCATCATCTATGTATATATTATATATCTGACTGTGCTCAGCTCACACAGCTTATAATTGGGGGGGAGACTGGGGAGCACTGCAGTGCCAGTTATAGGTTATAGCAGGAGCCAGGAGTACATATTATATTAAAATTAAACAGTGCACACTTTTGCTGCAGGAGTGCCACTGCCAGTGTGACTGACCAGTGACCTGACCACACTGACCACCAGTATAGTTAGTAGTATACTATATTGTGATTGCCTGAAAAAGTTAAACACTCGTCGTGTGACTTCACTTGTGTGGTGTTTTTTTTTTAATTCTATAAAAAACTCATTCTGCTGACAGACAGTGTCCAGCAGGTCCGTCATTATATAATATATATACCTGTCCGGCTGCAGTAGTGATATATATATATTTTTTATATCATTATTTATCATCCAGTCGCAGCAGACACAGTACGGTAGTTCACGGCTGTAGCTACCTCTGTGTCGGCACTCGGCAGTCCATCCATAATTGTATACCACCTACCCGTGGTTTTTTTTTCTTTCTTCTTTATACATACATACTACTACATCTCTTTATCAACCAGTCTATATTAGCAGCAGACACAGTACAGTACGGTAGTTCACGGCTGTGGCTACCTCTGTGTCGGCACTCGGCAGTCCGTCCATAATTGTATACCACCTAACCGTGGTTTTTTTTTCTTTCTTCTTTATACATACATACTACGACATCTCTTTATCAACCAGTCTATATTAGCAGCAGACACAGTACAGTACGGTAGTTCACGGCTGTGGCTACCTCTGTGTCGGCACTCGGCAGTCCGTCCATAATTGTATACCACCTAACCGTGGTTTTTTTTTCTTTCTTCTTCATACATACATACTACGACATCTCTTTATCAACCAGTCTATATTAGCAGCAGACACAGTACAGTACGGTAGTTCACGGCTGTGGCTACCTCTGTGTCGGCACTCGGCAGTCCGTCCATAATTGTATACCACCTACCCGTGGTTTTTTTTACTTTCTTCTTCATACATACATACTACGACATCTCTTTATCAACCAGTCTATATTAGCAGCAGACACAGTACAGTACGGTAGTTCACGGCTGTGGCTACCTCTGTGTCGGCACTCGGCAGTCCGTCCATAATTGTATACCACCTAACCGTGGTTTTTTTTTCTTTCTTCTTCATACATACATACTACGACATCTCTTTATCAACCAGTCTATATTAGCAGCAGACACAGTACGGTAGTTCACGGCTGTAGCTACCTCTGTGTCGGCACTCGGCAGTCCGTCCATAATTGTATACTAGTATCCATCCATCTCCATTGTTTACCTGAGGTGCCTTTTAGTTGTGCCTATTAAAATATGGAGAACAAAAATTTTGAGGTTCCAAAATTAGGGAAAGATCAAGATCCACTTCCACCTCGTGCTGAAGCTGCTGCCACTAGTCATGGCCGAGACGATGAAATGCCAGCAACGTCGTCTGCCAAGGCCGATGCCCAATGTCATAGTACAGAGCATGTCAAATCCAAAACACCAAATATCAGTAAAAAAAGGACTCCAAAACCTAAAATAAAATTGTCGGAGGAGAAGCGTAAACTTGCCAATATGCCATTTACCACACGGAGGGGCAAGGAACGGCTGAGGCCCTGGCCTATGTTCATGGCTAGTGGTTCAGCTTCACATGAGGATGGAGGCACTCAGCCTCTCGCTAGAAAAATGAAAAGACTCAAGCTGGCAAAAGCAGTAGCACCGCAAAGAACTGTGCGTTCTTCGAAATCCCAAATCCACAAGGAGAGTCCAATTGTGTCGGTTGCGATGCCTGACCTTCCCAACACTGGACGTGAAGAGCATGCGCCTTCCACCATTTGCACGCCCCCTGCAAGTGCTGGAAGGAGCACCCGCAGTCCAGTTCCTGATAGTCAGATTGAAGATGTCAGTGTTGAAGTACACCAGGATGAGGAGGATATGGGTGTTGCTGGCGCTGGGGAGGAAATTGACCAGGAGGATTCTGATGGTGAGGTGGTTTGTTTAAGTCAGGCACCCGGGGAGACACCTGTTGTCCGTGGGAGGAATATGGCCGTTGACATGCCTGGTGAAAATACCAAAAAAATCAGCTCTTCGGTGTGGAACTATTTCAACAGAAATGCGGACAACAGGTGTCAAGCCGTGTGTTCCCTTTGTCAAGCTGTAATAAGTAGGGGTAAGGACGTTAACCACCTCGGAACATCCTCCCTTATACGTCACCTGCAGCGCATTCATAATAAGTCAGTGACAAGTTCAAAAACTTTGGGTGACAGCGGAAGCAGTCCACTGACCAGTAAATCCCTTCCTCTTGTAACCAAGCTCACGCAAACCACCCCACCAACTCCCTCAGTGTCAATTTCCTCCTTCCCCAGGAATGCCAATAGTCCTGCAGGCAATGTCACTGGCAATTCTGACGAGTCCTCTCCTGCCTGGGATTCCTCCGATGCATCCTTGCGTGTAACGCCTACTGCTGCTGGCGCTGCTGTTGTTGCTGCTGGGAGTCGATGGTCATCCCAGAGGGGAAGTCGTAAGCCCACTTGTACTACTTCCAGTAAGCAATTGACTGTTCAACAGTCCTTTGCGAGGAAGATGAAATATCACAGCAGTCATCCTGCTGCAAAGCGGATAACTGAGGCCTTGACAACTATGTTGGTGTTAGACGTGCGTCCGGTATCCGCCGTTAGTTCACAGGGAACTAGACAATTTATTGAGGCAGTGTGCCCCCGTTACCAAATACCATCTAGGTTCCACTTCTCTAGGCAGGCGATACCGAGAATGTACACGGACCTCAGAAAAAGACTCACCAGTGTCCTAAAAAATGCAGTTGTACCCAATGTCCACTTAACCACGGACATGTGGACAAGTGGAGCAGGGCAGGGTCAGGACTATATGACTGTGACAGCCCACTGGGTAGATGTATGGACTCCAGCCGCAAGAACAGCAGCGGCGGCACCAGTAGCAGCATCTCGCAAACGCCAACTCTTTCCTAGGCAGGCTACGCTTTGTATCACCGGTTTCCAGAATACGCACACAGCTGAAAACCTCTTACGGCAACTGAGGAAGATCATCGCGGAATGGCTTACCCCAATTGGACTCTCCTGTGGATTTGTGGCATCGGACAACGCCAGCAATATTGTGTGTGCATTAAATATGGGCAAATTCCAGCACGTCCCATGTTTTGCACATACCTTGAATTTGGTGGTGCAGAATTATTTAAAAAACGACAGGGGCGTGCAAGAGATGCTGTCGGTGGCCAGAAAAATTGCGGGACACTTTCGGCGTACAAGCACCACGTACAGAAGACTGGAGCACCACCAAAAACTACTGAACCTGCCCTGCCATCATCTGAAGCAAGAAGTGGTAACGAGGTGGAATTCAACCCTCTATATGCTTCAGAGGTTGGAGGAGCAGCAAAAGGCCATTCAAGCCTATACAATTGAGCACGATATAGGAGGTGGAATGCACCTGTCTCAAGCGCAGTGGAGAATGATTTCAACGTTGTGCAAGGTTCTGATGCCCTTTGAACTTGCCACACGTGAAGTCAGTTCAGACACTGCCAGCCTGAGTCAGGTCATTCCCCTCATCAGGCTTTTGCAGAAGAAGCTGGAGACATTGAAGGAGGAGCTAACACGGAGCGATTCCGCTAGGCATGTGGGACTTGTGGATGGAGCCCTTAATTCGCTTAACAAGGATTCACGGGTGGTCAATCTGTTGAAATCAGAGCACTACATTTTGGCCACCGTGCTCGATCCTAGATTTAAAGCCTACCTTGGATCTCTCTTTCCGGCAGACACAAGTCAGCTGGGGTTGAAAGACCTGCTGGTGAGAAAATTGTCAAGTCAAGCGGAACGCGACCTGTCAACATCTCCTCCTTCACATTCTCCCGCAACTGGGGGTGCGAGGAAAAGGCTCAGAATTCCGAGCCCACCCGCTGGCGGTGATGCAGGGCAGTCTGGAGCGACTGCTGATGCTGACATCTGGTCCGGACTGAAGGACCTGACAACGATTACGGACATGTCGTCTACTGTCACTGCATATGATTCTCTCACCATTGAAAGAATGGTGGAGGATTATATGAGTGACCGCATCCAAGTAGGCACGTCACACAGTCCATACTTATACTGGCAGGAAAAAGAGGCAATTTGGAGGCCATTGCACAAACTGGCTTTATTCTACCTAAGTTGCCCTCCCACAAGTGTGTACTCCGAAAGAGTGTTTAGTGCCGCCGCTCACCTTGTCAGCAATCGGCGTACGAGGTTACATCCAGAAAATGTGGAGAAGATGATGTTCATTAAAATGAATTATAATCAATTCCTCCGCGGAGACATTGACCAGCAGCAATTGCCTCCACAAAGTACACAGGGAGCTGAGATGGTGGATTCCAGTGGGGACGAATTGATAATCTGTGAGGAGGGGGATGTACACGGTGATATATCGGAGGGTGATGATGAGGTGGACATCTTGCCTCTGTAGAGCCAGTTTGTGCAAGGAGAGATTAATTGCTTCTTTTTGGGGGGGGGTCCAAACCAACCCGTCATATCAGTCACAGTCGTGTGGCAGACCCTGTCACTGAAATGATGGGTTGGTTAAAGTGTGCATGTCCTGTTTTGTTTATACAACATAAGGGTGGGTGGGAGGGCCCAAGGACAATTCCATCTTGCACCTCTTTTTTCTTTTATTTTTCTTTGCGTCATGTGCTGTTTGGGGAGGGTTTTTTGGAAGGGACATCCTGCGTGACACTGCAGTGCCACTCCTAAATGGGCCCAGTGTTTGTGTCGGCCACTAGGGTCGCTAATCTTACTCACACAGTCAGCTACCTCATTGCGCCTCTTTTTTTCTTTGCGTCATGTGCTGATTGGGGAGGGTTTTTTGGAAGGGACATCCTGCGTGACACTGCAGTGCCACTCCTAAATGGGCCCGGTGTTTGTGTCGGCCACTAGGGTCGCTAATCTTACTCACACAGTCAGCTACCTCATTGCGCCTCTTTTTTTCTTTGCGTCATGTGCTGATTGGGGAGGGTTTTTTGGAAGGGACATCCTGCGTGACACTGCAGTGCCACTCCTAAATGGGCCCGGTGTTTGTGTCGGCCACTAGGGTCGCTAATCTTACTCACACAGTCAGCTACCTCATTGCGCCTCTTTTTTTCTTTGCGTCATGTGCTGATTGGGGAGGGTTTTTTGGAAGGGACATCCTGCGTGACACTGCAGTGCCACTCCTAAATGGGCCCGGTGTTTGTGTCGGCCACTAGGGTCGCTAATCTTACTCACACAGTCAGCTACCTCATTGCGCCTCTTTTTTTCTTTGCGTCATGTGCTGATTGGGGAGGGTTTTTTGGAAGGGACATCCTGCGTGACACTGCAGTGCCACTCCTAAATGGGCCCGGTGTTTGTGTCGGCCACTAGGGTCGCTTATCTTACTCACACAGTCAGCTACCTCATTGCGCCTCTTTTTTTCTTTGCGTCATGTGCTGATTGGGGAGGGTTTTTTGGAAGGGACATCCTGCGTGACACTGCAGTGCCACTCCTAGATGGGCCAGGTGTTTGTGTCGGCCACTAGTGTCGCTTAGCTTAGTCATCCAGCGACCTTGGTGCAAATTTTAGGACTAAAAATAATATTGTGAGGTGTGAGGTATTCAGAATAGACTGAAAATGAGTGGAAATTATGGTTTTTGAGGTTAATAATAATATGGGATCAAAATGACCCCCAAATTCTATGATTTAAGCTGTTTTTTAGTGTTTTTTAAAAAAAAACACCCGAATCCAAAACACACCCGAATCCGACAAAAAAAATTCGGTGAGGTTTTGCCAAAACGCGGTCGAACCCAAAACACGGCCGCGGAACCGAACCCAAAACCAAAACACAAAACCCGAAAAATTTCAGGCGCTCATCTCTATTATTTTTCATGATGTTCCATAACAGATCAACAAAAATATTTTTACATTTAAATACTGAGGATGCAGATTACCAATGTAAGTGCTACTCAGGGCTGGATTAAACCTTTGGGGGGCTCTGGGCACTTAAGACAGAGGGGCCTGCCCCCATTATTCTAGCCCTCCCTCTCTTGTCAGCACCACCCACGTCCCTCCGGCTGTGCCCGGTATGTGCCTCTTTCTTCAGCACCTCAATGAAGCAGCAGCTGCAGCGCAGGTCCTACCTGCACTCCTGCAGCCGGACAGACTCCGGATCCTCTTACAATGAGAGGGTGCAGCTGCTGGCACCAAGGAGCATCCTGAGGATGCCGGGACCAGGTAGAAGTGGCAGTCCTTTAATTGCTTGCCACCTGGACAAGGGAGAAGCTAAGTAAGTGGCCCTATGGTGGATTGCTGCCAGGACCAGGGAGAAGCTGAGCACCCAGAGCACCCTAAGGACACTACAGAGAGCAGTTTTCCAGGCACCCTTTATACTAAGGGGCACCACAGTTCCTGTGCCCAGGGCGGTGGCAGCACTTGCCCACCCCCAATTACAACCCTGAATTCTTGCCTCTCTTAAAGGCATATTTGCTTGGTGCCATCACATCCCCTCGGGAGCTAGGCTTCTCTCCTCTTGGGAGTGTAGCATTGGGCTGTGATACCATAGTCTAGGGCCACACTCCAAGTCAATTAACAACATAGAGGAGCAGCAAACAGCAAAAAACACTGACAGCTGATGCCCCCCTTCCCCCCAAACTCCAACAAGACTATTCTTCTCCATAAGGAATGAGCTATTACACCCAAAAGTTACAGCATGGACATTCTTGCCTTGAGGCTCATGTACGCGGCACCCTGGAATCAGAGCTTTTTTTTTTTTTAAAAAGGGCAAAGTCAGCCTGATTTTGCCATAAAAATAATCAATGTTTGAAATCCCATTGTAAAAACTGCCAAAAAATCTATGGTTCTCACAAATCACTATTCATTACATTTCCTCCACATTGTGCTTTGCCTGCATTGTTTATGTCTCAGTCCCATGCACAGCTGTAACTAGATACCTGTACTGTATTCTAGTGCCCTGTGCAGAAAGATCATTGGTGCCCTCCCCCCCCCCCTCCCCAATATGCTACATAGGGAAACGTGCACCAAAGGCGCACCACCAAAATGGGGTGTGATCTCATGGAGAAGGGGCATAGCCACATAATAGTACTCCCAATTCACAGTAGTGCAACCTTATTTACATTACACTGCACAGTAGTGCCCCTTATTTATTTATTTATTTATTTATTTATTTATTAGCAGTTATTTATATAGCGCACATATTCCGCAGCGCTTTACAGAGAATTAATTTTGTTGGGAGCCAATTTACCAACCAGTATATTTTTGTATTGTGGGAGGAAACCGGAGTACCCGGAGGAAACCCACACAAGTACGGAAAGAATATACAAACTCCACACATTTAGGGCCATAGTGGGAATCAAACCCATGACCTCAGTGCTGTGAGGCAGTAATAGAAACATAGAAACATAGAATTTGACGTCAGATAAGAACCACTTGGCCCAACTAGTCTGCTCTTTTTTTAACCATATTTTTATATCAAAACTTATTTGATCCTTACTTCTTTGTAAGGATATCCTTATGTCTGTCCCGTGCATGTTTAAATTGCTCTACTGTCTTAGCCTCTACCACCTCTGATGGGAGGCTATTCCACTTGTCCACTACCCTTTCTGTGAAGTAATTTTTCCTCAAATTTCCCCTGACCCCCCCCCCCCCTTCCCCCCTCCCCCTCCAGTCCCTGTGCATGTCCTCGTGTCCTATTGCTTCTCTCCATTTGAAGAATGTTTCCCTCCTGGACTTTGTTAAAACCCTTGATATATTTGAAAGTTTCTATCATGTCCCCCCTTTCCCTTCTCTGCTCCAAACTATACATATTGAGATTTTTTAGTCTTTCTGGGTAAGTTTTGTGATGTAGACCATGCACCATTTTAGTTGCCCTTTTTTGTACAGTCTCTAATGTATTAATATCCTTTTGAAGATATGGCCTCCAGAATTGAACACAGTTTTCTAGATGAGACCGTACCAATGACCTATACAATGCTAACCATTAAACCATCCGTGCTGCCCTAATTCACATTATGTCACACAGTAGTGCCCCTTTTACACATTACCACACAGTAGTGCCCCATATACACATTACGTCACAGTAGTGCCCCTTTTTCACATTATGTCACACAGTAGTGCCCCTTATACATGTTACATGACACAGTACATCCCCTTATTCACAATATGCCATATAGTAGTACCCCTTATTGGAAATGATGCCACACAGTAGTACCCTTTACACACAATTTGCCACACAGTAGTGCCACTTATTCATGTTATTATCTGGCCATTTATAATCTTCTCCCTTTGTTTCTCTCCCAGACCACCAGTAAATAATAATGTCATTTCATAAACAATGCATGCTGCTGCAGTACTCACCCCAAGCTAATTAAGAAGTTACTGAGGGCAGGGCAGGAGTACACTACTACTGTTGTGCTGCACTGCTGTCTCTGTGACTCCGGGGGAGGTGGTGGGGCACACAGGATAGGCAGCAGCACTGCCCACTGTGATGTATATTAGCAGCAGAGTGCCCAGCAGAGAAGAGGTGCATTGCTACTATTATACATTGTGGGGAGCAACAAGCAGTGGACACTTACAGTTTGGGGTGGCGGCCTGTACCACCCACAGGTTATATGCTCTCTGTGCAGCTGCACTAGGTACATCACCCTAGTTACGGCTCTGTTCCCATGCAGTGGTAGCTTCAAATGTGGGGCTACAGCAGAGTCCAAAATTCAGATAGAAGAGTCACACCAACTGCCAGTGTGTCCTGGCCGGTGATGTTTGGCAGCATTTTGGGTGGCAGTTGGTGTGGCTCGGCTATTTGAATTTTGGACTGCGCTGCAATCCCACCTCAGGAATTGCCATTGGTCCCATGTATCAGAAGTAATGCACCTGATTATGCAAACAGACTAACGTAACATTTTAAGTCAGAAGGTGGTATTCAAATGATATATCATGCCTAATCTCCTTTCTAAAGTGATTCCTGTTATAGCACATATCGTGCCCGTAGTAATCAGGTTTAGCTGCGTAAAGGTTTGGGCACCCTCACTACCCCAAGGGTAGCGCGCTGAAATGATCATTACCGCACCCATCAGCAGAAACAGAACGGGTGTGGAAGGGGGTGAAAAGAATTGTATAGATCCTGTATATCAGTAGGTTTACCATCTGCTAGAAAATATTAGAAGAAACTGTTTTTTTGTTTCCTGTCAGCCCTGCATTATACTTTATACATGGGGGAGAAGTAATGTAAATTCTTTCACTTAATTCTGTCTAGATTTGCAACAACAAAAAATAAATCTTCAATTTACACTTACGTTTTTGATTAAAACAATTGGTTATAATATAATTATTAGATAAATCTTATTTATACAATCTGTAGAAATGTCTGCTTCCTTAGCACATAAATGCTTTTCCTTCGAATTTGTTTTTTTTCCTCTTGCTTATTCAAAAGGAAATTGTGTTCTTTAATGACAAATGTGTTTTTTTATGTAAAAGTATATTTTGGCATATTTTATACTCCAGAGACTATTGTTTTATAACCTGGAAATTCCATTAGTAGAAGTTAAATCAGAAATCTAACAATACATCACAAGGACAGAGTACTGTACATTTAGAATCTGGCCTTAGGACATAGTGGGACCTGCTTCAGGTACCAACACATCCCATACAGCCCTCTTAGGCACTAGCGGGGAGCATGATAATGAGGTACTGGCCCGTGGGAGGGACAGGACAGCAATGGAATCTGATTGGCAATAAAGGGACATGTTTAGGGGAGAAATGTGAGGTTGTTGGGACTGACATACAGAGCAACAGCAGCTTTTTGAAACGTTATCATTCTATTTATGCTTTACTTTAAAAAAATTCATTTTATGAAACTTGTTTCTTTTTGGAATTTATTTTCATGCTAGGTGTAGTATGTTATACTGTGAAGTTATGGAATATATTGTTTCAGTTTTGCCAATATTAAGAGAACAATTTTTATACAGTATGTGTTATTGAATATAAATAAAATACTTTATCAGACATTACAAGACAGACATTCCCTCTTTCACCACTCATTTATACCATTTTGCACCAGCCGGGTTATTACCATGATATCCCGGGACGCGGCTCAGTGGAAACTGCTCCCACAGCTCTCCCAGGTTAAGGGGCAGTGTAAACGGGTCCCATTTACATAAGGGGGATTGGGTAAAAAATGGAATGGTGGCTGTGACGCTGTCACCGGGGTGGGAGAAATGAAAGCATCCTCGTATGGTTCGAACCGTTCTGGTTATTACCCCATCCTCACTTTGTACATGGAGGCTATAATCTCTGCCTGCCAGTCTCCCTGGTGACAGCTGTGACAGACACCCTCCCAGATGGGAACCTCCCCGCCTGCTGCAGGTTGCCGGTCTGGCATTCCAGAGCATTCCAGTTTTGACCTAATCCTGGGGAGGTCTGGATTTCCCGGTGCTTAGAGGTGATGGCAATAACCAGGGTCAGAGTCTCAGTGTGAAAGGGGTCTGTCCCGAGTCTTGCCTGAATTGAAACAATGTTCTAAATCCCAGGCCGGACCTAGAATTTTGGTGGAAAATGGGTATTAGAGTCTGAACAAGTCACAGCCACATTTCCGACTGGCCACAGATGCCTGCTTACTATGTTATTCTAATGCCAGAATCTGGCAGTATACTGTATAATAAAAACTTGTGCAAATGCATGTGGAAGCCTATCCGGACCACTGTCAGGACTTACAGTAACCCCATGCTGGATAAAAAAGATCCCAACGTCCCATCTCTGTCCTCACATTGTGAATGAAGTTGGCCGACATGCCCACAGTACTGACATAATGCTTGAATGAGATGGATAAGTTCCAGGGCCAGACTGCCCATCTGGCACTTCTGGCAAATGCCAGAAGGGCCGATGGGCTGGTGGGCCAATCCTGTCACACAGAGAACTGGGAAGGCCGTGCGTTGCACAGCCTCTGGCTCTCTGGTCTGCCCGCTCCCCTCACCCGCTACCTGGGAGAGAGGCGTGTCATAAGTCCAAGCCTCCTAACTCGTGGTACACACTTTTTCAATTTTTGTCCCCATTCCGTCCCTGATTAGTTCTGTGTGATTGCAAGGTTGCAGCCCAGTTACCACCAAGAAACTCCCATTTCTAATGTGCAAATGTTAGGGTACATATCAACCCTCCACTAACACCTCCAGAGGATACACAGGATCCGAGGGGAGAATCACTTAATCTGCACAGGAGCATCAATTCCATTTAAATCTGAAACCAAACTATTAGTCTATTATCCAAGGATGATTGATAACCCTATTAATGCGTGATTGGTTGGTGGTGAACCATGGAGTACCTTGAGATACTAATCCTGTTTTATATTATCTGTGTTTAGCATTGTCACAGCATATATTAGGATACCCACAGTCGAATAATACGTTACATTTTCTCTAAATCGCAATAAACACCAACATAATAACACTCAAAATCCAAATAATTCCACAATATCTGAATTCATTCTATGCACAGGAGAAAGTATTATGGAAAATAACAAATTGTATCAACATACAAGTACACTAACACTTAGGTGTTTGTTGGAGCTACTGTACATCTGTGGTCCATCCCCCTTGTTGGATACACAAAATGTACCTGGGCAACGTTGGCACATGCTTTCTGTAATAGCAAAGGTTCTTGTCTGCACTGTGCTGGCTATGCACACATACCTGTATAGGTCTTTCTATTGGCAGAACCTAGAATGTTACTAGGTGTCAGCAGTATGTGAGTGAGGTCAGTCCACACGGTAGATAACCAGATTGAGCAGTTTATTAACCAGCAGAAAAGAGGTGCAAGATAACATAAGCTTAATTGGCAAGCAGCAGATACACAATGCAGACATTCAACACATATAACAGCCAGTATCTTCAGCAGATCCAGCAAGGAGCGCATGATCTATATGCAGGTGGGGAAACCATCCTGGGCCCCATAAAAGTGACATTTCAGATAGCAGGACCATTTAGAAGGCTGGAGCTGTAACCCAACAATATGATATGTTGGGTGCTCACAAGTCCCTCAGCAGAGCATTTCCAGTAATCCAGTGCAAACTGTCTGACACTACCATCACCTGAGACACCATTATTATCGTGAGGCTTGACACACTGCTACCTTTCTGGGTTATGGCGGGCCCCTTTACACAGTAGCAGGCAGAGGCAGATTTTGGTTGTTTTGTTTTGTGTGGTATTCATTTTACCATCCCTCATTATTATTTGTTGTTAGTTTTGTGTGTTTTATGTATTTGTGGCATGCAGTATCTACTTTATATTTTGGGTGGAGTCTGTGTGCTTTCCCTACAGGTTCTCCAGTGCCCACCCACTGTCCAAAACCATACTGATTGGTTAGAGTTAGTGTGTGTGTTGGAAATTTACAGTACTGCTTTTCCCCTTTTTTGTGATGCACAGTAAGCTGTGATTGGATAAGAACAGCGAACTAAGACAAATGCATTTTATTACCAGCTCTAACTCCTTTGCTGGGTAATGCGCCAGTGGCCAGCAATGGAAAATCTGCCCATTTTGCAGCCTCATGTGGTAATAGAAATGCTACCTTTTTTTTAAATCCCATTTACAAACTGCTGCAAACATAAAAAATATACTATAAAACAAGATACATATTGCAGTTATTAAGCATATTTATAGGATGCAGTTAAAATGCCGGCTGTCAGGATCCCAGCGTTCAGGATACCAACGCTGAAATCCTGACAGCCGACAATGCCGGCAGCGGCAATCCCAGCGCAGCAGGGCTATAACCACTCGTGGGTGTCCACGACACCCATAGAGTGAGAATAGAACCTGTAGCAAGCGCAGTAAGCCACCGAGCCCGCAGAATGGCGAGCACAGTGAGCCCACAATGGGACTTTTAGTGATCGCCCCGCTGCAGGCTTTCTGTCAGGTGGGATGCCGCTGTCGGAATATTGTCAGCCAGCATCCCACCCAGTGGGATAACGTATGTAACCCTTATTTAGATCTACTGCCAAATTACCATTAATTAATATCAAGAAGTTTTCTTAATTATTAGTTCCATTCATTTTGTTATCCTCAAAAACGTACTGTTGGAGATGGCTGCCTCATTACACCCATCCCCCTGGTGGCCAGTGCTGATATATGTGGGCATTAAAATAATAAACTAATAATAGCATTACTTTGTTTCTCAGTTTCCTGCAGTAAACAGCCTAGTCACTTGTAAGTCAGTTCATTCTATATACCCAGATCCGGATCAACAGCAGGCCCCCATCCTCATCCCCGGGGGCACACATAGCTACTAGGGATGAGCGGGTTCGGTTCCTCTGAATCCGAACCCACCCGAACTTCAGCTTTTTTCCACGGGTCCGAGCAGGCTCGGATCCTCCCGCCTTGCTCGGTTAACCCGAGCACGCCCGAACGTCATCATCCCGCTGTCGGATTCTCGCGAGACTCGGATTCTATATAAGGAGCCGCGCGTCGCCGCCATTTTCACACGTGCATTGAGAGTCATAGGGAGAGGACGTGGCTGGCGTCCTCTCCGTTTAGAGAAGAGAGAGACACAGTATTTTGGGGAGCATTATTACGAGGAGTACTACTATACTGTATACTACTATACTACTTGCTGAAGTGATATTTATAGAGTCATAGGGAGAGGACGTGGCTGGCGTCCTCTCCGTTTAGAGAAGAGAGAGACACAGTATACTATTTTGGGGAGCATTATTAGGAGGAGTACTACTATACTGTATACTACTATACTACTTGCTGAAGTGATATTTATAGAGTCATAGGGAGAGGACGTGGCTGGCGTCCTCTCCGTTTAGAGAAGAGAGAGACACAGTATTTTGGGGAGCATTATTAGGAGGAGTACTACTATACTGTATACTACTCTACTACTTGCTGAAGTGATATTTATAGAGTCATAGGGAGAGGACGTGGCTGGCGTCCTCTCCGTTTAGAGAAGAGAGAGACACAGTATTTTGGGGAGCATTATTAGGAGGAGTACTACTATACTGTATACTACTCTACTACTTGCTGAAGTGATATTTATAGAGTCATAGGGAGAGGACGTGGCTGGCGTCCTCTCCGTTTAGAGAAGAGAGAGACACAGTATTTTGGGGAGCATTATTAGGAGGAGTACTACTATACTGTATACTACTATACTACTTGCTGAAGTTATATTTATAGAGTCATAGGGAGAGGACGTGGCTGGCGTCCTCTCCGTTTAGAGAAGAGAGAGACACAGTATACTATTTTGGGGAGCATTATTAGGAGGAGTACTACTATACTGTATACTACTATACTACTTGCTGAAGTGATATTTATAGAGTCATAGGGGGAGAGGACGTGGCTGGCGTCCTCTCCGTTTAGAGAAGAGAGAGACACAGTATTTCTCTATCGTCCTAGTGGATGCTGGGGTTCCTGAAAGGACCATGGGGAATAGCGGCTCCGCAGGAGACAGGGCACAAAAAGTAAAGCTTTTCCAGATCAGGTGGTGTGCACTGGCTCCTCCCCCTATGACCCTCCTCCAGACTCCAGTTAGATTTTTGTGCCCGGCCGAGAAGGGTGCAATCTAGGTGGCTCTCCTAAAGAGCTGCTTAGAAAAAGTTTAGCTTAGGTTTTTTATTTTACAGTGAGTCCTGCTGGCAACAGGATCACTGCAACGAGGGACTGAGGGGAGAAGAAGTGAACTCACCTGCGTGCAGGATGGATTGGCTTCTTGGCTACTGGACATCAGCTCCAGAGGGACGATCACAGGTACAGCCTGGATGGTCACCGGAGCCGCGCCGCCGGCCCCCTTGCAGATGCTGAAGTCAGAAGAGGTCCAGAATCGGCGGCTGAAGACTCCTGCAGTCTTCTAAAGGTAGCGCACAGCACTGCAGCTGTGCGCCATTTTCCTCTCAGCACACTTCACACGCAGTCACTGAGGGTGCAGGGCGCTGGGGGGGGGCGCCCTGGGAGGCAAATGTAACCTATATAAAGGCTAAAAATACCTCACATATAGCCCCCAGAGGCTATATGGAGATATTTAACCCCTGCCTGGATTCACTAAATAGCGGGAGACGAGCCCGCCGGAAAAGGGGCGGGGCCTATCTCCTCAGCACACGGCGCCATTTCCTCTCACAGCTCCGCTGGTCAGGACGGCTCCCAGGTCTCTCCCCTGCACTGCACTACAGAAACAGGGTAAAACAGAGAGGGGGGGCAAATTTATGGCGATATTTTGATATATATATAAAGCAGCTATAAGGGAGCACTTATTATAAGGCTATCCCTGTTATATATATAGCGCTTTTGGTGTGTGCTGGCAAACTCTCCCTCTGTCTCCCCAAAGGGCTAGTGGGTCCTGTCTTCGTTAGGAGCATTCCCTGTGTGTCTGCTGTGTGTCGGTACGTGTGTGTCGACATGTATGAGGACGATATTGGTGTGGAGGCGGAGCAATTGCCAAATATGAGGATGTCACCCCCTAGGGAGTCGACACCAGAATGGATGCCTTTATTTATGGAACTACGGGATAGTGTCAACACGCTAAAGCAGTCGTTTGACGACATGAGACGGCCGGACAATCAATTAGTGCCTGTCCAGGCGACTCAAACACCGTCAGGGGCTGTGAAACGCCCTTTGCCTCAGTCGGTCGACACAGACCCAGACACAGGCACTGACTCCAGTGGTGACGGTGACGAATCAACCGTATTTTCCAGTAGGGCCACACGTTATATGATTTTGGCAATGAAGGAGGCGTTACATTTAGCTGATACTACAGGTACCACTAAACAGGGTATTATGTGGGGTGTGAAAAAACTACCTATAGTTTTTCCTGAATCAGAAGAATTAAATGACGTGTGTAATGAAGCGTGGGTTGCCCCTGATAAAAAGCTGATAATTTCAAAGAAATTATTGGCATTATACCCTTTCCCGCCAGAGGTTAGGGAGCGCTGGGAAACACCTCCTAGGGTGGACAAGGCACTAACACGCTTATCTAAACAAGTGGCGTTACCCTCTCCTGAGACGGCCGCACTTAAAGATCCATCAGATAGGAGGATGGAAAATATCCAAAAAAGTATATACACACATGCAGGTGTTATACTACGACCAGCTATAGCGACTGCCTGGATGTGCAGTGCTGGGGTAGTTTGGTCAGAGTCCCTGATTGAAAATATTGATACCCTGGACAGGGACAATATTTTACTGTCGTTAGAACAAATAAAGGATGCATTTCTTTATATGCGTGATGCACAGAGGGATATCTGCACACTGGCATCACGGGTAAGTGCTATGTCCATTTCGGCCAGAAGAGCTTTATGGACGCGACAGTGGACAGGCGATGCGGATTCAAAACGACATATGGAAGTTTTGCCGTATAAAGGGGAGGAGTTATTTGGAGTCGGTCTATCAGATTTGGTGGCCACGGCTACAGCCGGGAAATCCACCTTTCTACCTCAAGTCACTCCCCAACAGAAAAAGCCCTTTCGTTCCTTTAAAAATAAGAGAGCAAAGGGCTATTCATATCTGCCACGAGGCAGAGGTCGAGGGAAGAGACAGCAACAGGCAGCTCCTTCCCAGGAACAGAAGCCTTCCCCGGCTTCTACAAAAGCCTCAGCATGACGCTGGGGCTTCTCAAGCGGACTCGGGGACGGTGGGTGGTCGTCTCAAAAATTACAGCGCGCAGTGGGCTCACTCGCAGGTAGATCCCTGGATCCTGCAGATAATATCTCAGGGGTACAGGTTGGAATTAGAGACAGATCCACCTCGCCGTTTCCTGAAGTCTGCTTTACCAACGTCCCCCTCCGAAAGGGAGACGGTTTTGGAAGCCATTCACAAGCTGTACTCTCAGCAGGTGATAGTCAAGGTACCTCTTCTACAACAAGGGAAGGGGTATTATTCCACTCTTTTTGTGGTACCGAAGCCGGATGGCTCGGTAAGGCCTATTCTAAATCTGAAGTCCTTGAACCTGTACATAAAGAAGTTCAAGTTCAAGATGGAGTCACTCAGAGCAGTGATAGCGAACCTGGAAGAGGGGGACTTTATGGTATCCTTGGACATCAAGGATGCGTATCTCCACGTTCCAATTTACCCCTCACACCAGGGGTACCTCAGGTTCGTTGTACAAAACTGTCACTATCAGTTTCAGACGCTGCCGTTCGGATTGTCCACGGCACCTCGGGTCTTTACAAAGGTAATGGCCGAGATGATGATTCTTCTTCGAAGAAAAGGCATATTAATTATCCCATACTTGGACGATCTCCTAATAAGGGCAAGGTCCAGAGAACAGCTAGAGATGGGATTAGCACTGTCGCAAGAAGTGCTAAAACAGCACGGGTGGATTCTGAATATTCCAAAATCCCAGTTAATGCCGACAACTCGTCTGCTGTTCCTAGGGATGATTCTGGACACGGTTCAGAAAAAGGTTTTTCTCCCGGAGGAAAAAGCCAAGGAGTTATCCGAGCTTGTCAGGAACCTCCTAAAACCAGGAAAGGTGTCTGTACATCAATGCACAAGAGTCCTGGGAAAAATGGTGGCTTCTTACGAAGCAATTCCATTCGGCAGATTCCACGCAAGAATTTTCCAAAGGGATCTGTTGGACAAATGGTCAGGGTCGCATCTTCAGATGCACCTGCGGATAACCCTGTCTCCAAGGACAAGGGTGTCTCTTCTGTGGTGGTTGCAGAGTGCTCATCTATTGGAGGGCCGCAGATTCGGCATACAGGATTGGATCCTGGTGACCACGGACGCCAGCCTGAGAGGCTGGGGAGCAGTCACACAAGGAAGAAACTTCCAGGGAGTATGGACGAGCCTGGAAACGTCTCTTCACATAAACATTCTGGAACTAAGAGCAATATACAATGCTCTAAGCCAGGCAGAACCTCTGCTTCAGGGAAAACCGGTGTTGATCCAGTCGGACAACATCACGGCAGTCGCCCATGTGAACAGACAGGGCGGCACAAGAAGCAGGAGTGCAATGGCAGAAGCTGCAAGGATTCTTCGCTGGGCAGAGAATCATGTGATAGCACTGTCAGCAGTGTTCATCCCGGGAGTGGACAACTGGGAAGCAGACTTCCTCAGCAGACACGATCTTCACCCGGGAGAGTGGGGACTTCATCCAGAAGTCTTCCACTTGCTGGTAACCCGTTGGGAAAGACCAATGGTGGACATGATGGCGTCTCGCCTCAACAAAAAACTGGACAGGTATTGCGCCAGGTCAAGAGATCCGCAGGCAATAGCTGTGGACGCGCTGGTAACGCCTTGGGTGTACCAGTCGGTGTATGTGTTTCCTCCTCTGCCTCTCATACCAAAAGTATTGAGAATTATACGGCAAAGAGGCGTAAGGACGATACTAGTGGTTCCGGATTGGCCAAGAAGGACTTGGTACCCGGAACTTCAAGAGATGATCACGGAAGATCCGTGGCCTCTACCTCTAAGGAGGGACTTGCTTCAGCAGGGTCCCTGTCTGTTTCAAGACTTACCGCGGCTGCGTTTGACGGCATGGCGGTTGAACGCCGGATCCTAAAGGAAAAAGGCATGCCGGAAGAAGTCATTCCTACTTTGATTAAAGCAAGGAAGGAAGTAACCGTGCAACATTATCACCGAATTTGGCGAAAATATGTTGCGTGGTGCGAAGATCGGAGTGCTCCGACGGAGGAATTTCAACTGGGTCGATTCCTACATTTCCTGCAATCAGGATTGTCTATGGGTCTCAAATTGGGATCTATTAAGGTTCAAATTTCGGCCCTGTCGATTTTCTTTCAAAAAGAATTGGCTTCAGTCCCTGAAGTCCAGACCTTTGTTAAGGGAGTGCTACATATACAGCCTCCTGTGGTGCCTCCAGTGGCACCGTGGGATCTCAATGTGGTTTTGGACTTTCTAAAATCTCATTGGTTTGAACCACTAAAGAAGGTGGATTTGAAATATCTCACATGGAAAGTGACCATGCTTCTAGCCCTGGCTTCGGCCAGGAGAGTGTCAGAACTGGCAGCTTTATCTTACAAAAGCCCATATCTGATTTTCCATTCGGACAGGGCAGAACTGCGGACTCGTCCGCATTTTCTCCCTAAGGTGGTGTCAGCATTTCATCTGAACCAGCCTATTGTAGTGCCTGCGGCTACAAGTGACTTGGAGGACTCCAAGTTACTGGACGTTGTCAGAGCATTAAAAATATATATTGCAAGGACAGCTGGAGTCAGAAAATCTGACTCGTTGTTTATATTGTATGCACCCAACAAGATGGGTGCTCCTGCGTCTAAGCAGACGATTGCTCGTTGGATCTGTAGCACAATCCAACTTGCACATTCTGTGGCAGGCCTGCCACAGCCTAAATCTGTAAAGGCCCACTCCACAAGGAAGGTGGGCTCATCTTGGGCGGCTGCCCGAGGGGTCTCGGCATTACAACTGTGCCGAGCAGCTACGTGGTCAGGGGAGAACACGTTTGTAAAATTTTACAAATTTGATACTCTGGCTAAGGAGGACCTGGAGTTCTCTCATTCGGTGCTGCAGAGTCATCCGCACTCTCCCGCCCGTTTGGGAGCTTTGGTATAATCCCCATGGTCCTTTCAGGAACCCCAGCATCCACTAGGACGATAGAGAAAATAAGATTTTACTTACCGATAAATCTATTTCTCGGAGTCCGTAGTGGATGCTGGGCGCCCATCCCAAGTGCGGATTATCTGCAATAATTGTACATAGTTATTGTTAACTAATTCGGGTTATTGTTGAAGGAAGCCATCTTTCAGAGGCTCCGCTGTTATCATACTGTTAACTGGGTTTAGATCACAAGTTGTACGGTGTGATTGGTGTGGCTGGTATGAGTCTTACCCGGGATTCAAAATCCTCCCTTATTGTGTACGCTCGTCCGGGCACAGTACCTAACTGGAGTCTGGAGGAGGGTCATAGGGGGAGGAGCCAGTGCACACCACCTGATCTGGAAAAGCTTTACTTTTTGTGCCCTGTCTCCTGCGGAGCCGCTATTCCCCATGGTCCTTTCAGGAACCCCAGCATCCACTACGGACTCCGAGAAATAGATTTATCGGTAAGTAAAATCTTATTTTTGGGGAGCATTATTAGGAGGAGTACTACTATACTGTATACTACTATACTACTTGCTGAAGTGATATTTATAGAGTCATAGGGAGAGGACGTGGCTGGCGTCCTCTCCGTTTAGAGAAGAGAGAGACACAGTATTTTGGGGAGCATTATTAGGAGGAGTACTACTATACTGTATACTACTCAGACACAGTATTTTGGGGAGCATTATTAGGAGGAGTACTACTATACTGTATACTACTCTACTACTTGCTGAAGTGATATTTATAGAGTCATAGGGAGAGGACGTGGCTGGCGTCCTCTCCGTTTAGAGAAGAGAGAGACACAGTATTTTGGGGAGCATTATTAGGAGGAGTACTACTATACTGTATACTACTATACTACTTGCTGAAGTGATATTTATAGATTAGATAGTGTGACTGTAAGTGTATTATCTGACTTGTGGGGGAGACACTGACAGTGGGGAGCAGTTAGAGTCTGAGAGCAGGACTCAGGAGTACATATAACGTACAGTGCACACTTTTGCTGCCAGAGTCAGTGCCACACTGCCATTGTTGTGACCACACTGACCACCAGTATAATAATATATTTTGTGATTGTCTGCTTAGGACTCGGAGTACTAGTTGCAAGTTGCAACGTGACCTGACCACCAGTTTAATAATCAATCACCACCAGTTTAATATATATATAATTGTATATAATATATATATATATATATATATATATATAATATTGTATACCACCTACCCGTGGTTTTTTTTTTCTTTCTTCTTTGTACATACTACTATAGTATAGTAGCTTACTGTAGCAGTCTGCGGTGCTGCTGAGCTGACAGAGACCAGCAGGTCCGTCATCAGTCATCATTACCAATACCTAATAAATATATTATCTACCTGTCCGGCTGCAGTACTAGTGATATTATATATACCCGGCTGCAGTACTAGTGATATTATATATACATACATATATATATTGATTTCATCTCATTATCAATCATCCAGTCTATATTAGCAGCAGACACAGTACGGTAGTCCACGGCTGTAGCTACCTCTGTGTCGGCACTCGGCAGTCCATCCATAATTGTATACTAGTATCCATCCATCTCCATTGTTTACCTGAGGTGCCTTTTAGTTGTGCCTATTAAAATATGGAGAACAAAAATGTTGAGGTTCCAAAATTAGGGAAAGATCAAGATCCACTTCCACCTCGTGCTGAAGCTGCTGCCACTAGTCATGGCCGAGACGATGAAATGCCAGCAAAGTCGTCTGCCAAGGCCGATGCCCAATGGCATAGTACAGAGCATGTCAAATCCAAAACACCAAATATCAGTAAAAAAAAGGACTCCAAAACCTAAAATAAAATTGTCGGAGGAGAAGCGTAAACTTGCCAATATGCCATTTACCACACGGAGTGGCAAGGAACGGCTGAGGCCCTGGCCTATGTTCATGGCTAGTGGTTCAGCTTCACAGGAGGATGGAAGCACTCAGCCTCTCGCTAGAAAACTGAAAAGACTCAAGCTGGCAAAAGCACCGCAAAGAACTGTGCGTTCTTCGAAATCCCAAATCCACAAGGAGAGTCCAATTGTGTCGGTTGCGATGCCTGACCTTCCCAACACTGGACGTGAAGAGCATGCGCCTTCCACCATTTGCACGCCCCCTGCAAGTGCTGGAAGTAGCACCCGCAGTCCAGTTCCTGATAGTCAGATTGAAGATGTCAGTGTTGAAGTACACCAGGATGAGGAGGATATGGGTGTTGCTGGCGCTGGGGAGGAAATTGACAAGGAGGATTCTGATGGTGAGGTGGTTTGTTTAAGTCAGGCACCCGGGGAGACACCTGTTGTCCGTGGGAGGAATATGGCCGTTGACATGCCTGGTGAAAATACCAAAAAAATCAGCTCTTCGGTGTGGAAGTATTTCAACAGAAATGCGGACAACATTTGTCAAGCCGTGTGTTGCCTTTGTCAAGCTGTAATAAGTAGGGGTAAGGACGTTAACCACCTCGGAACATCCTCCCTTATACGTCACCTGCAGCGCATTCATAATAAGTCAGTGACAAGTTCAAAAACTTTGGGCGACAGCGGAAGCAGTCCACTGACCAGTAAATCCCTTCCTCTTGTAACCAAGCTCACGCAAACCACCCCACCAACTCCCTCAGTGTCAATTTCCTCCTTCCCCAGGAATGCCAATAGTCCTGCACGCCATGTCACTGGCAATTCTGACGAGTCCTCTCCTGCCTGGGATTCCTCCGATGCATCCTTGCGTGTAACGCCTACTGCTGCTGGCGCTGCTGTTGTTGCTGCTGGGAGTTGATGGTCATCCCAGAGGGGAAGTCGTACTCGTAAGCCCACTTTTACTACTTCCACCAAGCAATTGACTGTCCAACAGTCCTTTGCGAGGAAGATGAAATATCACAGCAGTCATCCTGCTGCAAAGCGGATAACTGAGGCCTTGGCATCCTGGGTGGTGAGAAACGTGGTTCCGGTATCCATCATTACTGCAGAGCCAACTAGAGACTTGTTGGAGGTACTGTGTCCCCGGTACCAAATACCATCTAGGTTCCATTTCTCTAGGCAGGCGATACCGAAAATGTACACAGACCTCAGAAAAAGAGTCACCAGTGTCCTAAAAAATGCAGCTGTACCCAATGTCCACTTAACCACGGACATGTGGACAAGTGGAGCAGGGCAGGGTCAGGACTATATGACTGTGACAGCCCACTGGGTAGATGTATGGACTCCCGCCGCAAGAACAGCAGCGGCGGCACCAGTAGCAGCATCTCGCAAACGCCAACTCTTTCCTAGGCAGGCTACGCTTTGTATCACCGCTTTCCAGAATACGCACACAGCTGAAAACCTCTTACGGCAACTGAGGAAGATCATCGCGGAATGGCTTACCCCAATTGGACTCTCCTGTGGATTTGTGGCATCGGACAACGCCAGCAATATTGTGTGTGCATTAAATATGGGCAAATTCCAGCACGTCCCATGTTTTGCACATACCTTGAATTTGGTGGTGCAGAATTTTTTAAAAAACGACAGGGGCGTGCAAGAGATGCTGTCGGTGGCCAGAAGAATTGCGGTACACTTTCGGCGTACAGGCACCACGTACAGAAGACTGGAGCACCACCAAAAACTACTGAACCTGCCCTGCCATCATCTGAAGCAAGAAGTGGTAACGAGGTGGAATTCAACCCTCTATATGCTTCAGAGGTTGGAGGAGCAGCAAAAGGCCATTCAAGTCTATACAATTGAGCACGATATAGGAGGTGGAATGCACCTGTCTCAAGTGCAGTGGAGAATGATTTCAACGTTGTGCAAGGTTCTGATGCCCTTTGAACTTGCCACACGTGAAGTCAGTTCAGACACTGCCAGCCTGAGTCAGGTCATTCCCCTCATCAGGCTTTTGCAGAAGAAGCTGGAGACATTGAAGGAGGAGCTAACACGGAGCGATTCCGCTAGGCATGTGGGACTTGTGGATGGAGCCCTTAATTCGCTTAACAAGGATTCACGGGTGGTCAATCTGTTGAAATCAGAGCACTACATTTTGGCCACCGTGCTCGATCCTAGATTTAAAGCCTACCTTGGATCTCTCTTTCTGGCAGACACAAGTCTGCTGGGGTTGAAAGACCTGCTGGTGAGAAAATTGTCAAGTCAAGCGGAACGCGACCTGTCAACATCTCCTCCTTCACATTCTCCCGCAACTGGGGGTGCGAGGAAAAGGCTCAGAATTCCGAGCCCACCCGCTGGCGGTGATGCAGGGCAGTCTGGAGCGACTGCTGATGCTGACATCTGGTCCGGACTGAAGGACCTGACAACGATTACGGACATGTCGTCTACTGTCACTGCATATGATTCTCTCAACATTGAAAGAATGGTGGAGGATTATATGAGTGACCGCATCCAAGTAGGCACGTCACACAGTCCGTACTTATACTGGCAGGAAAAAGAGGCAATTTGGAGGCCCTTGCGCAAACTGGCTTTATTCTACCTAAGTTGCCCTCCCACAAGTGTGTACTCCGAAAGAGTGTTTAGTGCCTTGTCAGCAATCGGCGTACGAGGTTACATCCAGAAAATGTGTAGAAGATGATGTTCATTAAAATGAATTATAATCAATTCCTCCGTGGAGACATTGACCAGCAGCAATTGCCTCCACAAAGTACACAGGGAGCTGAGATGGTGGATTCCAGTGGGGACGAATTGATAATCTGTGAGGAGGGGGATGTACACGGTGATATATCGGAGGATGATGATGAGGTGGACATCTTGCCTCTGTAGAGCCAGTTTGTGCAAGGAGAGATTAATTGCTTCTTTTTTGGTGGGGGTCCAAACCAACCCGTCATTTCAGTCACAGTCGTGTGGCAGACCCTGTCACTGAAATGATGGGTTGGTTAAAGTGTGCATGTCCTGTTTATACAACATAAGGGTGGGTGGGAGGGCCCAAGGACAATTCCATCTTGCACCTCTTTTTTCTTTAATTTTTCTTTGCGTCATGTGCTGTTTGGGGAGGGTTTTTTGGAAGGGACATCCTGCCTGACACTGCAGTGACACTCCTAGATGGGCCCGGTGTTTGTGTCGGCCACTAGGGTCGCTTATCTTACTCACACAGCTACCTCATTGCGCCTCTTTTTTTCTTTGCGTCATGTGCTGTTTGGGGAGGGTTTTTTGGAAGGGACATCCTGCGTGACACTGCAGTGACACTCCTAGATGGGCCCGGTGTTTGTGTCGGCCACTAGGGTCGCTTATCTTACTCACACAGCTACCTCATTGCGCCTCTTTTTTTCTTTGCGTCATGTGCTGTTTGGGGAGGGTTTTTTGGAAGGGACATCCTGCGTGACACTGCAGTGACACTCCTAGATGGGCCCGGTGTTTGTGTCGGCCACTAGGGTCGCTTATCTTACTCACACAGCTACCTCATTGCGCCTCTTTTTTTCTTTGCGTCATGTGCTGTTTGGAGAGGGTTTTTTGGAAGGGACATCCTGCGTGACACTGCAGTGACACTCCTAGATGGGCCCGGTGTTTGTGTCGGCCACTAGGGTCGCTTATCTTACTCACACAGCTACCTCATTGCGCCTCTTTTTTTCTTTGCGTCATGTGCTGTTTGGGGAGGGTTTTTTGGAAGGGACATCCTGCGTGACACTGCAGTGACACTCCTAGATGGGCCCGGTGTTTGTGTCGGCCACTAGGGTCGCTTATCTTACTCACACAGCTACCTCATTGCGCCTCTTTTTTTCTTTGCGTCATGTGCTGTTTGGGGAGGGTTTTTTGGAAGGGACATCCTGCGTGACACTGCAGTGACACTCCTAGATGGGCCCGGTGTTTGTGTTGGCCACTAGGGTCGCTTATCTTACTCACACAGCTACCTCATTGCGCCTCTTTTTTTCTTTGCGTCATGTGCTGTTTGGGGAGGGTTTTTTGGAAGGGACATCCTGCGTGACACTGCAGTGACACTCCTAGATGGGCCCGGTGTTTGTGTCGGCCACTAGGGTCGCTTATCTTACTCACACAGCTACCTCATTGCGCCTCTTTTTTTCTTTGCGTCATGTGCTGTTTGGGGAGTATTTTTTGGAAGGGCCATCCTGCGTGACACTGCAGTGACACTCCTAGATGGGCCCGGTGTTTGTGTCGGCCACTAGGGTCGCTTAGCTTAGTCATCCAGCGACCTAGGTGCAAATTTTAGGACTAAAAATAATATTGTGAGGTGTGAGGTATTCAGAATAGACTGAAAATGAGTCTAAATTATGGTTTTTGAGGTTAATAATACTTTGGGATCAAAATGACCCCCAAATTCTATGATTTAAGCTGTTTTTAGTGTTTTTTGAAAAAAACACCCGAATCCAAAACACACCCGAATCCGACAAAAAAAATTCGGTGAGGTTTTGCCAAAACGCGGTCGAACCCAAAACACGGCCGCGGAACCGAACCCAAAACCAAAACACAAAACCCGAAAAATGTCCGGCGCTCATCTCTAATAGCTACATCACCAGTGTGGAGGGCATTGTGGCATAAGGTGAACTGGGCGCACTACAGTGTGTTTATCACATATGTGGCGCTAGGGGTATTTACACACTATACTTTTTAATTAAATAACAAGCATGTATTATTGCCAGTTTTATTGCTAGGGGCCCCCACAAGTATGTTGCATTGGGGCCCCTTAATTTGGCCCTGTATATACCCATTTACTTCATGAAACATACGGTGTATTTATTTCTAAAATATTCTCTGTCATCCCCCTTAGCGTTCCCTAAAATGCTTTTATTTAAGCAATGTGCCATCTACAGTATATAAATATAAAAATAGATCTATGTATGTATGTATGTATGTATGTATGTATGCGTGTATGTATGTTCCAGCATAACTCTGGAATTTACACCAGACTTGTAACACATACGACTTACAATCTGGAAAAAAATACTATGGGGGTAAGACACGCCTAGAACTCCTAGGTGTGGGTGTGGGAAGGGGGTGACATGTAAAAATCCATAGTTTTCGGCATAACTCTGGAATGCTTGGAGCAATTTACACAGAGGTACACATGGGTAGGGGAAGAGGCACCCACGTGTAAGGGCAGAGTAATAAACGGGCAGGGGCAGAGGCACACATGTGTAGGGGCAGAGCTGCACATGGGTAGGGCAGAGGCACACATGGGTAGGGGCATAGGCATACGGGTAGGAGCAGAGGCACCTACGGGTAAGGGCAGATGCACACACGGGTAGGGGCAGAGGCACACATGGGTGGGAGCAGAGGCACACTGTAGTTTCAAAGCTAAGCAAGGAGACCTAGGGCCCTTTGACATAGAGTCAGCCTGCAAACCTAACATATTTTACATACAGTGGGCGGAGCTTGACTGTCATCCCAGCATTTACATCGCCGAGCAGGGCAGCATCAGAGGCGGGACGGGGCAGAGAAGGAGGCGGATTAGTCTCCTCAGCACCAGCATTTAGACAGCATCAATCTGGGGAAGCCCAGAGGTGTGGCCTGACAAAAATTGGCCTTGTTCTTTAAATTCCGTAACGAAGCACGAGTATTCAGCTAGTTAATAATAAGAACTGCTTGTCCTAGATTTCTGATTCTTTTTCTTTTTATCTTAGTACTGTACACATACAGTAGATACAGTTCTGCCATTAAACAGTGCCTCCTCTCTAGTCTGTACTTGCGCCTGTGATGTCTTTGGAATTATTTATATTAGCTTTTGGTGTGTTCTGTTCTATGGGCTGAAGTTCCTGTAACATTAATCTCACGTGACTATTGATAGGCAGACACAGCCAACCAGACGATGTTGCCTGCCACCCATGGGAGAGTGCAATCCTGCGTACACTCTAGGTGATATGCACGATTTGTTGTTCCAATATGGCAAATCGTGCCGATATTGCTCTAGTGTGTACCTACCTTTACATTCAACAGTTAGCCTGCCCAAAGCAATCGTTATCTTTATAAGGCTTGTAGTTTTGCATTTATCATACAAAATAATACTAAAGTGCTTTCAAAATAAGACATATAAATGCATAGTAAAATTCTTTATGCAAGTAGTTCCCAAACTGGATGCTGTGGCATACCTCCCAACATGCCCCATTCCAGGAGGGACAAAATGCTCTGTTTCTTGACTTCCCTTATAACTTGTAATTGTCATCACCTGTTTTGAACAGGTTAATTGATAAGAAACGTGTTTCAACACCAGTGATGGCAATCATAAATTAAGAGGGAAGTCCAGGAGCAGAGTATTTTGTCCCTCAAGGAAAGGGCCATGTTGGGACGGGAGATATTCTTACAGGGATGTCACTGGTTGATGGTCCAGGACTAAATCAAATTATTTATGGCCCATGTGATAGGCACAACCAGTGTGGCTGCTGTGAATCATACAATATATGAACAAACAGAAGGTCAACCTTGTCCTCCACCCTAAAGCTGAGAGGTAAGTACAATTTCTCAATAAGAAACTTTTTGCCTGGAGGTGTCATGAAAAAATGTTGATAGTCTTGGGCACGGTGATTCAAGAAAATGTAGGAACCACTGCCTTAAGCTTTTATCCAGTCCTGCCCAAACACTTTCGTGAAATCAGAATTGTACTTTCAAAATCTCACCAACTTCCCTTGCAGAAATCAAGTAAAAGAGTTTGGCATGAATTGAATTAATACACATATCATGTGTTCTAGAGAGTTTGGCATCAAACATAGTTTTTCACATATCAATCAAATTTGACATTTGCTTGGAATCCATCAAGTTTAATGGCTATCCTGCAGCAAGCTAAACATATGTAAAAGTAATATCGGTAAAACAGAAAATATACACATCTAAGTCTGATTACACAGGTTATTGAAATAGTTCAAAGAGGCTGGAAAAACTTAGTGACTTGTATGAAAGGAACAAGAATGTTTTAATTCACTTGGAGGATTATGGAGTGTGTCGCTTCAATCCCTCTTGGCACCTAAATTATTACCTTGGTAGCAAAACTCATCTCAAACCTAAGGGCATTGCACCTGTGACTGCGGATTGTAGTAATATATGTTGCCAACATCATTTCATCATAATAAGGTAATTTTTATGGCTACAAAATTACTTGACATTTATATGTTATACTGTATATTTACCATAAATATTTTTTTCTGTCAGTTTCAATTGATCTTCAACTGCAGAAACTATTTTTTTTGTCCCTTAAAACACCTTATTTGTTACCTATATATATGCATATAAGACAGCATCAATTATATCTGGCAATGTCTTTTACCTTAAGGGCCCCAGACACTACAACGATATGTCTGAGGCTGAAGTCGGAGGCGATTTCCCTTGAACTCTCCCGGGAGCTTACCGGGAGTAGTTCCATACGATTCCATATGATTTGGTACATTTTGCAAGCGATATATCGTATGCGATCCCAGCCATGCCTGCGGGAACTGACATATCACAAGTGCAGCACTAACGATCTAGGGGAGCCGATCCGACCCTCACGGGAACGCACATCGGATCGGAAACCCATCCAAAATGTCATATTTCACCCGATATGTCGGCCCGAATGCCTGAAATTGGATGAAATCGGGCATTATCGTTCTAGTGTGTAGGGCCCTTTAAATTACTAGTATTGAACATTTTAATGTAGTTTAAAAAATACTGCTAATGTTTGGGTTATATACTGCATATGGGAATCTATTTAAAGCCAACACGTTTAAATTGCTATTTAGTAAGATAGTTTTTCCACTGCGCTATGTATGTACTGTACTGTACATATACAGTACATTTATGTTCTGCACAGTGTTTGCAAAACATTACTATAGGGTATATTCAATAAGAGTAGGATCCATTCCGACATGCGTTTGTCGGAATGGATCGGATAACCCCTATTCAATAGAGTGTCCAAATCCAACTGTCGGATTTGAGCCTAATCCGACTGTCGGATTTGGCCGGTGTCCGTGCGGCTGTCAGCAGCTCTCTGTGTGTGAACACAGGGAGCTGCTGGAGCCGCACATCATGGCTGCCCAGTGCCGCGCTGCAGGGAGAGAGGTGCCTGGTGGGGGACGGCTGTCAAGGTACCTGCCAGCCCCACTCCCCATAGCCCGCTGCACTGCTCCCCGTCTACCCACCTCAATCTAACTTTTTCTCTTTTTTTTCAATCACAAGTTTTTATTGATAAGAAATCAACTATGACAAGTAGAGAGCATAAATGCAGTCAGTTTGGAGTAAAGAAAAATGAGAAATGTAAAAGTACATATTGACACAATCTGAAATCTAGGTAAGAGCAGACATTTGTATAATGACTCAATCCAACTTTTTTAAAGTCGAATTGAGATTGTCGGAAAGGGGGCCAAAACCTGTCGGATTTGGCCCAGTTTCCGACAGAAGCATGTGGATCGGCGGCTATTCTGCCGATCCACGTGTTTTAGACAAGTTGGGAATTCCTGACTTGTCAGAAAAAAACTGCCTATATTGAATAGGTCGGAACCCCTTCCGACCGAAATCTGTCAGAAGCTGCCGTCTTTCCGACAAGATGGCAGCTTCCAACAGATATTGAATACACCCCTATATGTGGAAATTAAAACAATATAATGAACCCATTGTACTGTTATTGTACTGGATATGAAGTTTTTTTGGGGGGGAAACAGAGTAATTAGCACACATACCACTTTTTGGAAGTTCTGCCATTAAACAGTGCCTCCTCTCTAGTCTGTACTTGCGGCTGTGATGTCTTTGGAATTATTTATATTAGCTTTTGGTGTGTTCTGTTCTATGGGCTGAAGTTCCTGTAACATTAATCTCACGTGACTATTGATAGGCAGACACAGCCAACCAGACGATGTTGCATGCCACCCATGGGAGAGTGCAATCCTGCGTACACTCTAGGTGATATGCACGATTTGTTGTTCCAATATGGCAAATCGTGCCGATATTGCTCTAGTGTGTACCTACCTTTACATTCAACAGTTAGCCTGCCCAAAGCAATCTTTATCTTTATAAGGCTTGTAGTTTTGCATTTATCATACAAAATAATACTAAAGTGCTTTCAAAATAAGACATATAAATGCATAGTAAAATACAGTGTCAAGATAAAACAGGAGAAACTTACAGCATATAGACCATTAAGGATTATATCTTCTGGTACAGTAGCTGGGTGCCAGCAGGAAATAAGATACTGTCTCTTAATTACTGTCTTTTAATTACCTGCGCCGTGTCAGTGTACCAGTGCAACACCCAGGGCCATAGCTAGGGGTGTGCGAGTCGTCAGACAGGTTTGCCGGGCTTTAAGGGTGGAACTATCGCTGCTCCACGACACCTGTATGTGGCTTGCAGGGTGACAGGAATGACAACCTGTAGCCAATAGCACTGCTGCAAAGCCGCTCAGTGTGTCCCTTGGGTGCTCCAGGTAAGAACCCTGCAGTCTGTGGAGCTGGCCAGAGTGTCTTTAGAACGCTCCAGGCAGTGTTCTACTTCCCAGAGCCAGTGGTCACGCCCCTGGATGTGATGTCATGACATCACATTTTGTGGGTGGGGACAGCACACTTCCTCCCTGTTACAGCATTTGCCACATGAGTTCTGTTTCCTTTCACTCCAGTCCCCTTTGTGCTTAGCCAGGTTACCTGCATTGCTGCCGTTCCTGTCTAGCTTTCAGCCACTGAGATCCATCTTATTAAAATGGTATTCAGCAATTTCTGCAGCGGTGACCACTTGCAGCCCTGTACCTTTATATCCTGCAGAACTTACAAATTCATCCCAGCTTTTGCTACTGCTGTCCAGTTTTGTGACAGAATGAGTTGTATTACACAACCCCTTGATGATGTCATTATGTCATCAGTGGTGCCAAGAGAGGGGGGAGAGAGTACAATTTACCCGGGCCCAGGTCTGACAGAGGGTCCCCTTAACTGGCAGCAGCAGCTGTAGCTTTTCTTCCCAGCACAGCACATGCTACTGTGTGCTGGGCTGCAGTGTGGCTACTGAGGCGCTTAAAATACAATTTTTTTCAGTATTTTTTTCTAAGGGTGCATGGCCACGCCTCCTGTGATTAGGCAACACCCCCTATATAGTACCCAGGCCCAGCCAGGCTCTCTACTGCCCTGTATATCATGGGGGTGTCAGCAACTAACTCTCAAGTGCCATACTGTCCATTGTGTCAGACATGGATTATGTTTTCAATTCAATTTTACCTTAAAGATTTTCATCTAGACAGATGTTTTATCTTTTAAATGTCATACACAGCTTCGATGAGCACCGGGCAGGAGGCTGCCCTCATCTACCACCCCTGTACATGGCCCATGTTATAAACAAGTCACTCATTAGCATGTATGTGATCATGAAATTAAAAAAAGTGGCTTGTTGTTTTTAAATAACATGAGGCAAACCCAGTGTGGTGTGACTTTACATTCCATAGGAAATGCTGTTTTTCTCTCACACAACGGTTCCATCACTCTAACAATGGGTGTGGTTCAATAGATCTACGGTAAAAATGTCTACAGTCAATAGGTTATTTTCCCAACGTAATGGCATTGGAAAAATCCATTGGTTACAGATACTGCATTGGGTCTTCCAAATGTCATTATGGTACTTTGGAAGCAGTGCTATAACACAATGGAGCAACGGTCCAACAGTGTACACTGCACAGCTTTTAATGTTGATCTAAAGCACTAGAGGTCTATTCATGAAGCAGCGAAAAGAGTTGAGCAGTGAACCTGTGGAGAAGTTGCCCATGGCAACCAATCAGCTGCTCTGTACAGTAGTATAGTGTGCAAATTATAAATGTTACTTCAATGCTGATTGGTTGACATGGGCAACTTCTCCACTGGCTCACTTCTCCACTGTTTTCACTGCTTCATGAATCGACCCCCATATTTTACAGGGGTCCTGTCACACAAAGCAAAGGGTTGCCCTTTAAACAGGGGGCATTCGTTTTTTTCAAAGGACATTTTCAACAGTGAAATTGCCCTTTAAACACATGGAAGCCTATTAAAGCAAAACTACAATGAATAATTTTACTTTTACTCCAGACTTTTCTGTGATTACCCTAAAAAAATGAAGATGAAAAAACTAGCTCAGTTTGAGATTAGTACTGTATTCAAAGTACATTATTTGAGAATATGGCCTCTATAAATCATAAAGAATGCAGACCTCATTTTATTTCTTTATGTTATGTATAGTTTGTATTAGTTTGTTGGGACTGCTGGTCTTTCAGACATTTGTTTTGCTGTTTGGCTAACAACACTGAGCATTCCAGATTTTAATTTCATTGTTGTAAACTAGATTTATGAATATGTTTGGAAAATACTTTTTGTTTTACAATTTCTCATTATTCATGTAGAAATTAGATACCTTGTTGTTTGCTTAGAGGAAGTTCCAGGTCACTGAAAAAGAAAACTGGCTAGATCAAAGATGTGCTCCCAAATTGTTACCATCTGCAAAGCTTGTATGAGATACTCTATAATATAAATTATATATGCTCAATATTTCCGCTAAGATATATTTCTATTCCTAATCAGACATTTATCATTGCAGATATTATATTATTTTTAAGTGTATTAGTAAAATGAATAACCTGTTGTGAGCACAACATTTCGAATGCTATAGAAGATTAGCGCAAATTTAAATCTAAAGATATAGGTTGAAACGGAAGTCTGCAAATGTTATTCCGATCTCCTTAATTGATAATAAGATGATTTCCAATGTATTGCTATAAGATTTTCTCCTGCCCTGTGGTGGAAAAAATACAGTATATTTAAGTTGCTCCAAACCTATCTACTTTATAGGTTAGCTGGAGACTTCAACATAATTTGACCAGGAACCAATGTTTATATGATTTGTTTACTTTGATGCAAGGAAGTCTCAGCTGTCTGCAAAATAGTTAATCCCTTGTGCTGCAAAAATATTTTTTTTTGCCTTAAGAGAGCAGAAAATGACTAGCAATATTACTAATTAATGTATTATTAATTGGAGGATATTAATTTACATCATTACATATGCATCTCCTTATATTACTATATATTATAGAGTGTCTCTTAACTTTAGCAAAACAAATGTAAACATTTCAGGAACATGTTAGAAGTAAAGTTCAGCAGGGCCGTAACTAGGGTGGTGCGACTGCACAGGACACTGCAAGGCAGCTGTCAATATTCAGTTTTAATCAATGTCACTTAAAACTTCCTCCTCTTTAATCCACAGGATCACCTGGCAGCCCCCATCTCCCCATCATGTCCCTAAGCACCTTGAGCATACCTCCCAACTTTTCCACCCCATACCCAAAAAGGGGCGTGACCTCGGTGGGTAGGGGCTTGACCTCTGATGGGTGGGTATGGCCTCACGGCTCGCCCTGCTTTTCTTAATTTTGGGGGCGTGCCAAGCGTTCCCCGAGTAGCTGGGCAGCCCCCTGCTCCCCTCCTAGCAGTGAATACATGGCGTGCACGTGCGCACAGCATGTATTCAGAGATCATTCGCTGCTTTGCGGAGCAGAGCACCAGGAGATCAAAGGCTCCCCCAACTGCCCCCTCACCCGCAGGACGCTGCGACCCACGAGTGGGACAGCGGGACAGTATCCGAATAGCAGGACTGTCCCGCTGGAATAGGGACAGTTGGGAGGTATGCCTTGAATCACACAGTCCTTTATTTAAGACACACATTGCAAAATACTCTCATACTTACCATACAGGAGCAAACAGCTCCATGAGTAATGTGTCTGACTGAAATATGGAAGGTCATAAGTTCGATTCCTGTGTATGACAGTATTTTGAAATGTGAGCTTTAAATAAAGGAGGTTGTGATTGAAGTCCTGTGTATGACTGCTGAGAAATGTGTGATTTAAAATAAAGGATAATGTAACTAAAAATAAATGAGCTCTCAAATTAAGTGTCTAAATAATGGTATAGGATCGGTGTCCAAATCTATTTTATTGGGAGTGATCTGTAAGTATAGGTGCTCTATAAATGTGTGTGTGTATATATATATACACACATATATATATATATATATATATATATATATATAGGTGGAAGAAGGCGGCACTCGGAGACTTTCACAAATGCAAATAAGTGCTTTAATGTGGGTCGACGTTTCGGGAGACGTACTCCCTTCCTCAAGACACAGCAAACTAGTGAAAAACCAGTGCAATACAACATTTATAAGGCTTACCGTCCCCTAGGCACGCCAACCTCCGTCGCGGCCAACGGCGTCCCGTTCTCCGGCACCCGCACTTCCGGGTTCGGCTGTTTCCGCCCCTCAGAGTGACGTCATTCCGTAGACGGGAGACGCTGCCGCTGGGAGGGTAAAGACAGGAAGTGGATGCACCTTGCCATGGGAATGGTCAGCTGTAATAACAAAGTAAAACAAACAAACAAACAAACAAACAAACAAACAGTGTTACCTTGTAAAATCAGACCACCTAAGTGGAAATCAGTGCTGCAAATCAAAACAGATATTTAAAACAGATATTTAAAACCCATGGTGAACAAGACACACACTGTATTAAACGTGTGTGAAACATGTGGTGAAACAAAATATTAATAAATATATAGATGATAGTGACTATAATAAAATACAATACAATACAATACATATTACTGGCATATGGCTGGATCTTATTAAAACACCACCTTAATGGACAGTTACATATTGTAGCGAACCTAGAGCTTACTCTAGTCATATCCTCAATACACACACAATATAGGTGGGAGCATCAAAGATACTGCCGGAAACACTGGACGAAACTACAGGAGTTATACTTCAGAAGCGAAGGATACACTATCTCCCTTTCAATCACAATAATGGTGAACAACATGAGACGACCAACATTTGTGAAAGTCTCCGAGTGCCGCCTTCTTCCACCTATACATCGAGCTATTGCTGCTTAAGGAGGGCACCGGAGCGGCTACCCTGTGGGGACGAGGAGTGCCAGACCAATTCTTGGACTATATATATATATATATATATATATATACACACACACATACACACACACAACCGCGTTCACCTTACCCACAAATGGGTCGCGGGGGCAAATTAAGCAAGATTGCTACTGTTCGTGGTAAGCAGGTCCTCGTTTGCAGAAGCGCCCGCATCATGCAATCCTAAGGATCGCAGGTATGTGCCCACTGCGGGCATGCTAATTGTAGTAAACAAGTCGTGTTTGAGCGATTAGACCGTAGGACCAGCAAGGGCACATCTGTGTGTGTGTGTGTGTGTGTGTGTGTGTGTGTGTGTGTGTGTGTGTGTGTGTGTGTGTGTATATATACAGATGGGTCCACCTTTATCTTGGCCTTTAACAGGATTAATTGAGCCAGGGCAGTCAGACTTAACCCCCTGCTGTAATGACTTAATCCCTTGATGTATTGTTCTCTGTATTGTAATGCGGCTGAGAACAATAGATGAAGTCCGTATGTTAATAAACCATGGCGTGCCTAGGCGCAACAGAGAAGCCAAGATGAGTGTGGACCCATCTGTATGTATATATATGTGGGAAGGGGCATCATAGCAAGTGCTTTCACTGGGGGCCAAGGCTCGCCTTGTGTCCCGGTTTGAAAAGTATGGGGGGGGGGGGGTGCCAATGCTTTTTCAGGCTCTGTGGTTAAGCTAGCAGAGAAACATTTGCTCTTCTCTGCATATAGATTTTTTTTTATCTTTCATTTGATCAATTTTAACATTCTTTCGAAATTTTTATATAAATAAATAAGATTTTAAACCTACCGGTAAATCTATTTCTCCTAGTCCATAGAGGATGCTGGGGACTCCGTAAGGACCATGGGGTATAGACGGGCTCCGTAGGAGACATGGGCACCTATAAAGAACTTTTAGTATGGGTGTGCACTGGCTCCTCCCTCTATGCCCCTCCTCCAGACCTTAGCTAGAGAACTGTGCCCAGAGGAGATGGACAATACGAGGAAAGGATTTTGTAAATCTAAGGGCAAGATTCATACCAGCCCACACCAATCATACCATATAACCTGGAATACACATAACCAGTTAACAGTATGAACAAACAACAGCAACGGTCCAAGACCGATTCCAACTGTAACATAACCCTTATGTAAGCAATAACCATATATAAGTCTTGCAGATTTTCCGCACTGGGACAGGCGCCCAGCATCCTCTACGGACTAGGAGAAATAGATTTACCGGTAGGTTTAAAATCTTATTTTCTCTTACGTCCTAGAGGATGCTGGGGACTCCGTAAGGACCATGGGGTTCATACCAAAGCTCCCAATCGGGCGGGAGAGTGCGGATGACTCTGCAACACCGACTGAGCAAATGCTAGGTCCTCATCAGCCAGGGTATCAAACTTGTAGAATTTAGCAAAAGTGTTTGACCGCGACCAAGTCGCTGTTCGGCAAAGCTGTAATGCCGAGACACCTCGGGCAGCCGCCCAAGAGAAGAGCCCACCTTCCTAGTGGAATGGGCCTTTACTGAATGTGGTAACGGCAATCCAGCCGTAACATACGCCTGCTGAATCGTGTTACAGATCCAGCGAGCAATAGTCTGCTTTGAAGCAGGCGCGCCAATCTTGTTGGCTGCATACAGAACAAACACAGCTTCTGTTTTCCTAATTCCAGCCGTCATGGCTACATAAATCTTTAAGGCCCTGACTACATCGAGGGACCTGGAATCCTCCAAGTCACTCGTAGCCACAGGCACCACAATAGGTTGGTTTATATGGAATGAAGAAACCACCTTAGGTAAAAATTGAGGACAAGTCCTCAATTCCGCTCTATCAACATGAAAAATCAAGTAGGGGCTCTTGTGAGACAAGGCCGCTAATTCTGACACCCGCCTTGCAGATGCCAAGGCCAATAACATGACCACCTTCCAGGTGAGAAATTTCAACTCAACCGTGTTAAGGGGTTCAAACCAGTGTGATTTTAGGAACTGCAGCATCACGTTCAGGTCCCATGGTGCCACTGGGGGCACAAAAGGAGGCTGGATGTGTAGCACTCCCTTTACAAAAGTCTGGACCTCTGGAAGAGAAGCCAATTCCTTCTGAAAGAATATCGACAGAGCCGAAATCTGTACCTTAACAGAGCCTAATTTTAGGCACATATCCACTCCTGTCTGTAGGAAGTGGAGAAAACGACCCAAATGGAAATCTTCCGTAGTAGCATTCTTGGTTTCACACCAAGAGACATATTTCCGCCAGATACGGTGATAATGTTTTGCCGTCACCTCCTTCCTAGCCTTTATTAGAGTAGGTATGACCTCTTCCGGAATACCCTTCTCAGCTAGGATCCAGCGTTCAACCGCCATGCCGTCAAACGTAACCGCGGTAAGTCTTGGAACATGCAGGGCCCCTGCTGCAACAGGTCCTCCCTTAGAGTAAGAGGCCAAGGATCTTCTGTGAGCATCTCCTGAAGATCTGAGTACCAGGCCCTTCGAGGCCAGTCTGGAACAATGAGTATTGTCTGTACTCTTTTTCGCCTTATGATCCTCAACACCTTTGTGATGAGAGCAAGAGGAGGAAACACGTAGACCGATTGGAACACCCATGGCGATACCAGAGGGTCTACAGCTATTGCCTGAGGGTCCCGGGACCTGGCACAATACCTCCGAAGCTTCTTGTTGAGGCGTGACGCCATCATGTCTATTTGAGGAACTCCCCAAAGACCCGTTATCTCTGCAAATACTTCTTGATGAAGTCCCCACTCTCCTGGATGGAGATCGTGTCTGCTGAGGAAGTCTGCCTCCCAGTTGTCCACACCCGGAATGAAGACAGCTGACAGAGCGCTTACGTGATTTTCCGCCCAGCGAAGAATCCTGGTGGCTTCTGCCATTGCGACTCTGCTCCTTGTCCCGCTTTGGCGGTTCACATGAGCCACTGCTGTGACATTGTCCGATTGAATCAGCACCGATAGGTTTCGAAGAAGACTCTCCGCTTGTCGAAGGCCGTGGTATATGGCCTTTAATTCCAACACGTTGATGTGCAGGCAGGACTCCTTGCTTGTCCATAGTCCTTGAAAATTTCTTCCTTGGGTGACTGCTCCCCATCCTTGGAGGCTCGCGTCCGTGGTTACCAGAACCCAGTCCTGAATGCCGAATCTGCGACCCTCTAGGAGGTGAGCACTTTGCAGCCACCATAGAAGAGACACCCTGGCCCTGGGGGACAGTGTTATCTTTTGATGTAATTGTAGATGGGACCCAGACCATTTGTCCAGAAGGTCCCATTGAAACGTCCTTGCATGGAACCTGCCTCGTAGGCTGCCACCATTTTCCCCAGAACACGAGTGCATTGATGAACTGACACTCTTTTTGGCTTTAGCAGGTCTCTGACCATGTTCTGGAGGTCCTGGGCTTTTTCCAACGGGAGAAAAACCTTCTTTTGTTCCGTGTCCAGTATCATACCTAGGAACGCTAGTCGAGTTGTTGGAACCAACTGTGACTTCGGTAGATTGAGAATCCAACCGTGTTGCTGGAGTACTCTCAGAGAGAGTGACACGTTTCTCAGCAATTGCTCTTTTGATCTCGCCTTTATCAGGAGATCGTCCAAGTATGGGATAATTGTGACTCCTTGCTTGCTCAGGACCACCATAATTTCCGCCATTATCTTGGTGAAAATCCTCGGGGCCGTGGAAAGCCCAAACGGCAACGTCTGAAACTGGTAATGACAATCCTGTACAGCGAATCTCTGGTACTCCTGATGAGAGGGATATATGGGGACATGAAGGTAAGCATCCTTTATGTCCAGTGACACCATAAAATCCCCCCACCCCCTCCAGGCTGGCTATTACCGTTCGGAGCAATTCCATCTTGAATTTGAATCTTTTCAAGTACAGGTTTAGGGATTTTAGATTTAAAATGGGTCTGACCGAACCCTCCGGCTTCGGGACCACAAAGAGGGTCGAATAGTACCCTTTTCCCTGTTGGTTCAGGGGAACCCTGATAATTACTTGCTGTTGACACAGCGTTTGAATTGCAGCTAACACTACATCCCGCTCTGGGGTAGAAGTTGGTAAGGCCGACTTGAAAAATCGTTGTGTGGGCACCTCTTCGAATTCCAGTTTGTAGCCTTGAGAAACTATTTCCAACGCCCAAGGATTCACGTCTGACCTGACCCCAGCGTCATGCAGTGGGTTTTGTAGAAGCCGGGGAGGACTTCTGTTCCTGGGCACCAGCCGAAGCAGGTGTTCTCTTTCCTCTACCCTTACCTCTGGCAAGGAAGGAGGATCCCCGACCTCTTCTGGACTTTTGCGACCAAAAAGACTGCATGTGATATTGTGGAGTTTTCTTTTGCTGTTGGGGAATAAAAGGTAAAAAGGTAGATTTACCCGCGGTAGCTGTGGAAACCAGGTCCGCGAGCCCATCCCCAAACAACACGTCACCCTTATAGGGTAAAACCTCCATATGCTTTTTCGAATCCACATCAGCCGTCCATTGGCGGGTCCATAAGGATCGTCTCGCTGAAATAGCCATGGCATTGGCTCTGGAACCCAGCAACCCAATGTCCCTTTGAGCGTCTCTCATATACAAGACTGCGTCTTTAATATGGGCTAGAGTTAACAAAATAGCATCCCTATCTAGGGTATCAAGGTCAGCCGACAGGGTATCTGTCCAAGCTGCAACTGCGCTACATACCCATGCCGACGCAATTGCCGGTCTGCACAAAGCACCAGTATGTGAATAAATAGACTTTAATGTAGTCTCCTGCCTGCAGTCCGCAGGGTCCTTGAGGGCCGCTGCGTCTGGAGACGGCAGCGCCACTTTCTTGGACAGGCGTGTTAAAGCCTTGTCCACAGTGGGAGAGGATTCCCAACGTACCCTGTCCTGTGTAGGGAAAGGGTATGCCATATTAATTCTTTTGGGAATCTACAGCCTCTTATCTGGAGTCTCCCAAGCTTTTTCAAATAACTCGTTAAGTTCATGAGATGGGGGAAAGTTTATTATCTGTTTCTTTCCCTTAAACATGTGTACCCTCGTGTCTGGAACAGAGGGTTCATAGCAATATGCAACACATCTCTTATTGCAATAATCATACACTGAATACTCTTTGTCACCTTAGGGTGCAATCTAGCTTCATCATAGTCGACACTGGAATCAGAGTCCGTGTCAGTATCTGTGTCCACAATTAGTGACAAGGGACGCTTTTGAGACCCCGACGGGCCCTGTGAGTCGGTCCAATCCGAGGATTGACCCCCTGATGCCTCCCTGGATTCAGCTTTATCTAGCCTCTTATGTAAAGATGCCACACTTGCATTCAACATATGCCACATGTCCATCCATTCCTGAGTCGGCACTACCGACGGGGACACACCACTCATGTGCTCCACCTCCTCCTTGGAGAAGCCTTCAGCTTCAGACATGCTGACACGCACGTACCGACACCCCACACACAGGGGGATATACCTATAAGGGGACAAATCCCCAACCAGGCCCTTAGGAGAGACAGAGAGAGAGTATGCCAGCACACACCCAGCGCCAAACTGACACTGGAAAATCCAGACAGCGCTTTTATATTATTATACAGTATAATGCCCATCTTCCCACTCACTGCGCTCCAATGTGCCCCCCTCCTCTTTTTCAGCCCTCTGAAGTGTTCAGCAGGGGAGAGTCCGGGGAGCCAGCGTTCTCTGCAGCCTCTTTGGAGAAAATGGCGCTGGTTAGTGCTGAGGGATCGAGCTCCGCCCCCTCCAGCGGCGGGCTTCGGTCCCTCTTCAATTTTAATAAAATGGCGGGGGATCATCTATTTGCTGCCTCCGCAGCCTAATGTGACCTTTTTTGCCCAAAAATGAGGTTTATTGCTGCCCAGGGCGCCCCCCCCCCCCCCCCTGCACCCTGCACCCATCAGTGCTTTCTGTGTGTCTGTGTGTGGGAGCACCTCATGAAGATCTGAAGTCTTCTGCCGCCTTTGACGTCTTCTTGCTTCTCATACTCACCCGGCTTCTATCTTCCGGCTCTGTGAGGAGAACGGCGGCGCGGCTCCGGGACGAACCCCAGGAGACCTGTGTTCCGACTCCCTCTGGAGCTAATGGGGTCCAGTAGCCTATCATTTAAGTAGGTCTGCTCCTCTCCCCTCAGTCCCACGATGCAGGGAGCCTGTTGCCAGCAGTGCTCCCTGAAAATAAAAAACCTAAAAAAATTCTTTTTTCCACAGAAAACTCAGGAGAGCTCTCTGCAGTGCACCCTTCTCCTCTGGGCACAGGATCTAACTGAGGTCTGGAGGAGGGGCATAGAGGGAGGAGCCAGTGCACACCCATACTAAAAGTTCTTTATAGGTGCCCATGTCTCCTGCGGAGCCCGTCTATACCCCATGGTCCTTACGGAGTCCCAAGCATCCTCTAGGACGTAAGAGAAAATAAGGTGCAGATTTTCCTTCAAAGTTTATCAATGAAAGTTATCTAAGGAGCATTTTGTCAGATCCCAGACATTTTCTCCTGGATTTGTAAAAACTTTTGGTCACATTTTTTTAGTTTTATTCTTTGTATTTGTCCACTTCTACATAGCTGGATTTCACAGCAGTTAAAATAAATATATAACAGCAGCTGTAAGTGTAGTAAGAAGGAATTAAAATGGTACTTTGACAACATCACGCTAAAATCCTGCATGTATGTGTGATCCAGTGCTGCGACCTAGGATGCGGCTTTGGATCACCTGCGACACCATTGACCTAAGCAAGACAGTCGTCACAGCCGGGCCCGGACATCTGTGTCCGCAGCTGCGGCGACTGTCTTGCTTAGGTCTCTAACAGAGAGGAGAGGGCCCGGGTCGCTCATGCCGCCATCCGCCCGACGCCATTGGTCCCCATCATCCGCCGCTGCCGTCCACAGCTCCCTAATGAAAATGTCCCTCTCAAAATGGCCGCTCTAGTATCTTTAATAACTGTCTCCTCTGAGGTGATTTTGGGAGGGACGTTTTCAATAGTTCTAACTATTGAAAGGAAGGAGACAGGCATGAACTGGTTGCAGCGGTGGCACCAGCTCCCAGTGGGGGGAACCCCCTGACAACGATCAGAATCCCCTTACAACAAGCAGACCCCTTGACAATGAGCAGGCACTGCATATTTATTGTGTGGGCATATTATGGTGACAAGGGCATTGATGTGGGGGCGTAATATGTAGTCAGGGGCATTACTGTGTGGGGCATAATATGGTGACGGGCATAACTGTGGAGGCATAATATGGTGTTAGTGGCATTACTGTGGGCATAATATGGTGTAAAATATATTTTATATATATATATATATATATATATATATATATAATTTTCTATTTTTATTTTTATTTATGTTTTTTTGGGGGGGCCTGCCTATTTTGTCAGTCCTGGGCCCCACAATTTCTTAAGGCAGCCCTGGCCGCAGCTCCTACAGGGAGGCTAGGAAATATCCATCGGAAGACGAAGATCCTGGCCTTGGCACTCCCCCAAATGGAAAATGGAGGCCATCGCTGCCCCCTCCCCGCCCACAAACGGCTGCAAATTGTCAGTCAACTGACACCTGAAGCCATTATGCTTCTGAGGATGCCTGGCCCGTACTGCAGATGCACAGTACGGGTCCTGCGCATGCGCAAACTACCGAACATTGGTACTTTGCAACATATAGAGGAACAGCAATGAGATCTGAATGAGGCCCATAGTCCTTAACTGATATGCAAATTTTCAATATATATGTTTTTGTGTCGTTAATATTTATTTCTTTCGATTATTGCATGTGTTTTGAAACACGTAATAGTAATACACAGTCTCACATCCAGCAGGTCAGTTGTCCAATGACAGGACATTCAGGACCGTATCTTGTGTGTTTTCACATGCACATGCTAAGGAGCCAAGCGCATATATGTACACATGCAAATAAGGGTAATGACTAAGAAGACATAACTGGAATGTAACATGGAAATTTCCACAACCAAAGTTCAGTGGTGGCATGCCAATGGAACCACATGCCATCTGGAAATAGATGTAAATGCCGTTGTTGCAGGCATATCCTTTGCACTATGGTTGACTGGTGCACATATGCACTGATCATGATGTCTAGTAACAAACCAAGTATATAGATAGGGCGGTGGTGCATAGAGTCAGATAAATATACGACTTAATTCTGTGCACTCAATACGAGAGCACTTACCTACATTCTCTGTCCAACTCAGGCCCTCACTCTGCTATGTGCATTTTTCTTTTTTTTGTCTGTTGTTTCAGACTGTACTCCATACCAGGTTAGGGAACTCTTGTGAGAAATGGGGTAGCACCCTGTAGGGACAGACAACAATGGAGTAGAAAGTAAACTGTGACGGAACTTGATAAAGGGAATGATGCTGCTAGGATCAGTTTAGTAAAGGATCACACGTAGGAATGCATGCAGGGCTGTTTCTACACAATTTGGCTCCCACTCAGTGTAACAGTTAAAAATGCGCCCCCAATAGACATTCTAAAATTCTCCCCCCCCCCCCATAAGCATAAAAAATATATATTTTGCGCATGCCTTCGTGGCCTCGCTAAAATGGGCATGGCTTCACAGGAAAAGACTACCTTACACCCCAGTTTTTGACCCAGCACCAACAGACCTTGGCTACCACAGAAAATAAAATAATTCCACCATATTAAGCCCCACAAAGTAATGCCCCTTGCACCATATCATGCCCCCTGCGCCATATTATGCCTCCTGCACCATATAATGCCACATACCACAATGCCGTGATACATTATGCTCTACAGTAAGGCATGCTCATTGCCAGGGGTTTCATGGTCTGGATTCCATGCTCTTTGCCAGGGGTTTCATGCTCTGGGTTCCGTGCTCATTGACAGGGGTTTCATGCTCTGGGTGTCATGCTTGTTGTTAAGGGGGTTCCATGCTCATTGTCATGGGTTTCATGCTCTGGCTCTGAGTGTCATGCTTGTACCCAGGGGTGTGTAATGCTCATTGCCAGGGGTTTCATGGTATGGGAGTCATGCTCATTGCCAGGGGTGTGTAGTGCTTGTTGCCAGGGGTATATGTTCATTGACACCAGGCCACCAGCACTGCTATCCTGCTCCCCTCTACTCGTGACGTCACAATGCAACCACGTCATTTCACAAAACTCCGCCCCCTGAGCAGAGTACTAAGGGAGGGAGGCGGGGGAGCAGGATAGCAGGCAGCAGATGTCGCAGAGGGCGCCCTGTGCGGTCACATGGCTTGCCCACCAGTAAAAACGGCACTGAATACACGTACTGTATGTATTTTTATTTGTTTCTTATTGTCACACAGCAACAAAATAGAAAAAAAAGTTAGACTCCTTTTGGGGGCACGCTTTTAGATAAATGTGTGTTTTAAAATATAACTTTTAATAAATATTTCAATAAAATATTGTTTTAACAAGTCTCTATGAGTATTGACTTGTTTTTCTTAAAACATCTATTTCTGTTAACCCTGATTGCAATCTCGAGAAATATACACTAGGCCCTCATTCAGCTCGAATCATTAAAGTCCAAAAATTGCAATCAAGCGATTTTTGTACTTCTGTGCATGTGCTACGTTCACACAGCAGGCGGCGGGGAATAGGGGGGGGGTGGCAGCGGACCATTGCGGGGGGAGCAGTCGGACCATTTTTGGGGTGGCTGCGAGATGCCACACGCAGCTGCTGTGGTGAAGAAAATGGCGTATGCAGGGGGTTCATTAATTCTTGCCTCAGCGGTGTGATTGCAATTGTTTTGCGATCAAATTGCTGGCCGACGATTAGCATGCTGGGCCGCCTTGCCCTGCCCTGTGCTATAGAAGCAGCTGCAGATTCTGTATTTTAGCAGAATCTGCAAATCATACTGAATAAGGATCTTACTGTAAATACGTACAAATTTAAAGGAGTGTAAGTGTTCACACAATTTAAATAGCTAGTTGTGTACTCCTTCTACCATGATCTCAATTGTCAAGGTGGAAATATATGTGATCCAAAGCACCGCTGAGTGACAGTATTACCCACAGAACATACAGTAATTCTGAGGTGACAGATCGTATAATCTTTGTATTAGAATAGTGGGTCCTGCCTGCTATAGCATCTGACAAATAATTGTTTCCATAGGTTCCGTACCATAACATCTAGTGGGAGAATGTAAAAAGTGTTTTAACCTGTCAAATTCATAAACAGAGTCTCTAATTGTTGTGGGGTTCAGGTTTTAATAGAATTCTTCACTAAAATGTGATATCGCAAAGCAGACTACCACACAGATGAAAATATATATATACAGGGCTACCAAGAGAAATTCTGGGCCCCGTTAAAGCAACCTCCCGGGGTGCCCCCTGCAGGGGGTGTGGCCACACCCTGTTAATTGCATGGCTGCACCATGTTCCTCTCCAGGAGGGACACAATGCTCTGCTTCTGGATTTTTCTCTTCATTTATGATTACAGACACCTGTGTTGAACAGGTAATGGATAGGAAAGGTGTTTCACTACAGGTGATGGCAGTCATACAGTAAGAGGGAAGTCCAAGAATAGAGCATTCTGTCCCTCCTGGAGAGGGTCATGTTGGGAGGTATGCACTCACAGGAGCATGACATACCTCCCAGCAGTTGGGACAAAAATGTTCACTATTAGGATGGTGGGACAGTCACATAAAAGCGGCATTGGTTGCAGAGCGCATTCCCTGGAACAAATCAGTTTGTGTAAATGGATCCTCCATTGTATTTTTGGGATAAAAGATGCCCTATAGCGTGTAAGTGCAATCACTGTATACACACACACATATATAAACATACAAACATATAGTATATGCAGAAATGCCATACAACTTTCAGGACTTACTATGATTAAAGTTGAATAAACTGAAATGTTGACTTGCACCATACTTGCCTACCTGACCCTCTCCATGAGGGAGAAAATGCTCTGTTCCTGGACTTTCCTGGTAATGTATGATTGCCATCACCTGTGGTGAGCTAGTTCATTGATAAGAAAGGTGTTTCACCACAGGTGATGGCAATCATACATTACCAGGAAAGTCCAGGAACAGAGCATTTTCTCCCTCATGGAGAGGGTCAGGTAGGCAAGTATGACTTGCACATTAGTGGTCATCACCAGAATATATTGTTACATTAGTAAGTTCCAAGAGTGCCACAGTATTTCTGCTTATACTACCTGTCATCCCACTAAAGGCACCCAGGAGAATTACACAGTATTTTGGATAGAGTGCCAGCCATGATATATATAGATATAGATATAGATAGATAGATAGATAGATAGATAGATAGATAGATAGATAGATAGATAGATACACACACACACACACACATACGTATATACTGTATATAGATAGATAGTATGTCTGGGGTCAGGTACTTTTCAGGGGCCGTGGACTATTCACAGTAGGTAATGCACCTTTTTAAAAAATACCCCCAAAATGCTATTTTAAGCACCACCATGGCCACGCTCCAGCCCAGCAGTCAGTAATGTGTGCTGGGATTAGGGGAAGAGATGTTGCTGCTACTGCCAGATAAGGGAGAGGAAGCCCGGGGGCCCCCACTGGGCCCTCACTGGGCCCCTCCATCAGACCTGGGCCTGGGTAATTTGTACCCTTTCCCCCCCTCTCTCGGCACCACTGCATATATATATATATATATATATATGTGTGAGTGTTTACAGTAAGTCACGTGCTCGCATTCATGTTTCACAGACAAAGTAATAATTACACAATAACCTGAAACATTGGTACATTGTCGATACTACCATTGATAGTCTCGATTCTTTATCCCAGTTTCGCAAAATATGATATCACAAGGCAATCCATAACACAATTTAGAATAAGAAAATGTATATCTGTATAGTGTCAGGTCATGTGTCAGGATTCATTTTTCACTGAAAAAAGCAATAACGCAGTGATCTGAAATATTGGTTCACCATCAATGTTATTGACTCCTTTTCCCAATTTCATGGAGTATGGTATCACAAAGCAGTCGGGTGTGGTTCATAGGGTCGACCACACTTAGGTCAACAGTGTCTAGGTTGACCACTATTGGTCGACAGTGACTAAGTCAACACCCAAAATAGATTGACACAAGCATTAGGTCGAAGGAAGCAAGGTCGACATGAGTTTTTTTTAAAACAATTGGTGTTGTTTTCTTCGTAGAGTGACCAGGAACCCCAATTAGTGCACTGTGTCCCCTCGCATAATCCGCTTTGCTCGCCATGCTTCGGGCAAGGTGCCTCGCTGCGCTTGGCACAGGTTACTGTTCCCAATTGTAGTCCACGTGGATTGTAAAGTATGGAAAAGTTAAAAAAATGAAGAAAAAAAATTGTGAAAAACTAATGTCGACCTAGTGACCAAGTCGACCTAACCATGTCGACATAATGCATGTCGACCAATAGTGGTCAACCTAATGACTGTTGACCTAAGTGTGGTCGACCTAGAGACTGGATACCAAGCAGTCTACCACGTGAATGAGAATGAAAGGACACATACAGTATATGTGTGTATGTTGAGATCATGTGCTAACATACATTTTTCATATAGACATACAGTACATTGCATTATATCCCGAGTCATTGGGACATCATTGATAATATCAAGTACTTGTCTCAATTCAAATATATTGCAAGAAAAGGACCGATTGTGCAATGTCAGACAACTGTGGACAGGGTAGTTATTGAATGACCTGGCATCCTAACAAGAAGAAATTCTGGTTATACTGTAGGAGTGCAGATTACATTTTTATCTTCATAATATGATATTACCACATGGTGTATAGGTAAAGAGAAACACTGTAGCGTCTTGCTACTTCTCCTGTCTGTCGTCGTCGTCCTCTGGATTGGATGGCAGATGAGAGGGTGGGGAGACAGTATCATTGTCTGTCGTCGTCCTCTGGATTGGATGGCAGATGAGAGGGTGGGGAGACAATATTATTGAAAATATAGTGACAGTGGTCACTGGCGGGACCTATTTGGGGGGGGGGGGTACACTGCAGGGACATACAGTATGAGACATAGAAAAAAATTAGGATGCAGCAGACCACAGTATACGGTAAGTATTGAATAGGCATCATGGCATGTCTTGAACCAGAAACAGAAGCCTGTCACCTGGAGAGCCGTCCGACAGCCGCCCGGTGCATCCTGGTTGCAGACACCTCTAATATGTAATGGAACTAGAAACTAGAAGTACTATATTTTTCTAGAAAATACTTTAAGTCACATACAGTATCCACTGAGCTAGTGAGGCTATCTATATCCACATTGAAACCTTTTTTCACTCCTACCTGCTCCAATTAGCTGACAGGATGTCTGTGACGAAGGACTTAACAACTAGCGGGTAACAACATGACTGGTTGTAAATGTTGACATGCTCCTAGCCTTTAAAGTATAGCCTGTCCTCTTGGTGGTCCTCTTTTATTACTGTAAAGTAAATCCCTCCCCTCCTTTGGTCTGTCTGGAAGAAAACATGCACGTTATGGTGATATAATGCAATGCAGAACCCTGTCTCTCCCTCACCAGCCTCCTACTCCACGCCAGCTCCTCTCACTAGTATAGTGCTATACTGTGCCAGAGCTTGGGACCATAGTGGCTATGAAGAGTGTGCTGTTTGGGCAGTCTAGGTTGATAGCCTGGCTGATTAGCATGCTAAGCAGCCTAACCAACATGCAAATTGCCTGAGGCTTGGGTGAAAAAGGGGGAGATTGCTGTTATTCAGACTTCACGTACAGTAAGTCGTCTTTAAGTAAAATAAATACCATAAGGAATAAGTAACTCGTTTGGGGCTCCCATGTGCCCTTGTTTGCCCCATTTGTTAGAAATAGTTATTTTCACAATTTCTTTGTCCAGCACTTAGATATGAGAAACTGTTTGGTAAACGTAGCTACAGTTTTGCATTTATTTTAGATTTTAGTGTGAATGGACAAATTTCATGCAAAATCTCTTCTTAATGCATCAACAAACTGAAAAGCAGAGAAATACATTCTGCTAACAGTTATGGGTTCACACCTTAGTGAGTGAGACAGTTTTCACATACAACTGACATAAAACCTTTATTTCTGGATGAGGGATGAAATGGCTGATACAAACTGTTTAACTTCTGCTTCAAAGACGCTAGCATCTGTTGTGGGGAAAGAGGCTAAATTGCCTCCATCTATAAACGTATTACATCAATGTCAACTGCCAAGAATTTAATAGGTTTAAGGGTGGCCATTTCTCTGTGGGGGGAAAGGTAAAATTCTTATGGAAATCATCAAATTAAAAAAATATATACTTTGAGGCACACGGCCAAACCAACAGATGTTTCACCCTGTTTGCCCTAGAAATATATGGTTTTTGAGCAGCGTAGACATGGGAGAATGGACACGATGCCTTGGTCACAGTCAGGTTAACACTACAGGTATTAGAAGCTGTTACACAGAGCACGGATAATTTGCATTGTGCAGTACACTGTTGGACGGATTACAGCAACCAAGTACCAGGTGGCATTATTCCAGGTAGCAGTTGATTTATCGACGGACACAATACCGACAGTCATAATCCCAACAGCCATTGTCCGACAGTCAAAATACTGACACGGTCAAAATACCGACATTCATTATGCCGGCATTTTCAAAATGCTGACATAGTCAGAATACTGACATTTGAAATGCCGACCTGTGAAAATGCCGACAGGTATTTTTAAAGATTTTTTGCTCAAAAACAGACTTGTTCATATTTTACCATCCCAGTGGACCTGGAGGGGGAATATAATAGTGTGCTGAGCGCAGTGGGGCACCGCGCCCGAAGCATGGCAAGCGCAGCAAGCCATGCGAGGGGGCGCGGTACACTTAGATGGTGTCCATGTCAACCTATGTCCACACTGACACACAAAAAACAGAAAAATGCATGTACATAATTTGACATGTCGGCATTTCAAATGTCGGCATTCTGGCTATGTCGGCATTTTAAACATGTCGGCATAATGTATGTCGGTATTTTGACCGTGCTGGTATTTTGACTAGGTCAATGGCTGTCGGGATTATGACCATCTGTACTGTGTCCGTCGGTAAATCATACTGAACCCATTATTCCAATGTCCGTCAGTACCTTGCTTGGAACTCTACACAACAATACTTTTTAAATGTAAGCTCAGTTTTTGTATTTAGCATCCAAGTACTATATGGGGGTAATTCAGAGTTGATCACAGCAGTTGGGCAAAACCATGTGCACTGCAGGGGGGGCAGATATAACATGTGCAGAGAGAGTTAGATTTGGGTGGGTTATTTTGTTTCTATGCAGGGTAAATACTGGCTGCTTTATTTGTACACTGCAATTTAGATTTCAGTTTTAACACACCCCACCCAAATCTAACTCTCTCTGCACATGTTATATCTGCACCCCCATGCAGTGCACATGGGCCCTCATTCCGAGTTGTTCGCTCGCAAGCGGATTTTAGCAGATTTGCTCATGCTAAGCCGCCGCCTACTGGGAGTGAATCTTAGCATCTTAAAATTGCGACCGATGTATTCGCAATATTGCGATTACACACCTCGTAGCAGTTTCTGAGTAGCTCCAGACTTACTCGGCATCTGCGATCAGTTCAGTGCTTGTCGTTCCTGGTTTGACGTCACAAACACACCCAGCGTTCGCCCAGATACTCCTCCGTTCCTCCGGCCACTCCTGCGTTTTTTCCGGAAACGGTAGCGTTTTTTCCCACACGCCCATAAAACGGCCTGTTTCCGCCCAGTAACACCCATTTCCTGTCAATCACATTACGATCGCCTGAACGATGAAAAAGCCGTGAGTAAAATTCCTAAGTGCATAGCAAATTTACTTGGCGCAGTCGCAGTGCGGACATTGCGCATGCGCATTAAGCGGAAAATCGCTGTGATGCGAAGATTTTTACCGAGCGAACAACTCGGAATGAGGGCCATGGTTTTACCCAACTGCTAACAAATTTGCTGCTGCGATGAACTCTGAATTACCCCCCCCATGTGTCTGCGTGATCGGCTGAAGTGCTGAATATGGACTGCAGAACTGTCACTGTGTACAACAGTAGCTTGAGCTGGCAGTGAAAGTTTGTTTTGCATCTGTGTATAATTGTACACTAGTTCTTGGAATATACAGACCTCAATTCCTTGTGTGGTGAGACTGAGATAACATCAGTGAGTCTTATTTATTTTTATTTAAATGAAAGCATCTGTTTAATAAATGAACCCCATAGGATAAACACTGAATATGTACATTTAAACACTGAATATGTACATAAATTGTATATATACAATTTAAAATGATAGGATACCATCAGGAATACAGTAGCGATAATAGAATTTCTATAACACAAATATTATTTTTGCAATAAAACACTATGACTATAATAATAAATTAGTAGCAACAGTAGTAGTCTTGGATGAAAACAAGTTGGACATATTAGCTATGCTTCGTTTACATTAGACACCACAAATATTCGGCACCAGTTTGCCAGAACAGTCACATTACTGAGCCTGCTGTTAGGAACAATTTATGCCTGCAATAGCCACGTTTCCCCAGCCCTCCCACTTCATACACAAAGATGTGCTGAAATATTTTGTGCTGCTGTTAACATTCTAAGGTTATGATTGGGTGCAAGTTACCCATTACACTAATTAGCACTATTTTAGTAAAAAAACTATTTAATCTTATGATGGTTTTATATTGCATCATAGTGGATACATTTTATGACACTGTCACAGTTAAAATGACTCTTTCCTTTCTATATTCTGTAGTGCCCAAGAGAATTACTTAAAACTTAAAAGGTAACTTAACTAAGGGAAATGGCTCCATTTAAGAATGAGTCATAACCTCCTCTAGCGCTCGTTACTGAGAATAGCGTGCCGCTGTTACACAGAGACGCTATTGCATGTATGACCGCATTTATTTATCACCAGGCAGGGTGATGCTGCGTGGTGAGCAAGATTGATGTCTGCAAACAAGTTGTCATCCACTGCGGGCACCCAGTAGTAGATCCACAATAGTGAAAGCAGGGTATTTCTAACCAGTCTCGCTCCGTTTCCTGGGAGCTTTGAAAAAGGACGGTCAGCAATCTTGCTGACCGTCAGCCACAGAAGTGAGCCCCTGTACTGATGCTGCATGGTGATTCCGGGAATAGCGTCTCTGTGTAACAGGGGGAGATTTCAACCAGCTGCGTGGTGATACATAAACGCAGTCATACATGCCAGCCGCTTATTCTCTGTGGATGAGGCGTAACAAATTGTGAGTACACAGCCAAGCAGCGGGATCCGGTGATGTGACCGGTAACTCAGGATCCTGGCGGTCACCATGATGATGCCGGGATCCCACCCGCTTACCAGCCCGACAGTCGACTGACAGGGACTATTCCCACTCGTGTATGTCCACGACACCCATAGAGCAGGAATAGAACCTGTGGCGAGCGCAGCAAGCCCGCAAGGGGCTCTGTTGTGCTTGACACCCCCCCATCCCCCGCCGCCCGCGGGCATTCTGCTGCCGGGGTAGGTATGCTGACCACTGGGATCCCCGGCGCCAGTCTCTCAGCTCCAACACCAAGCAGCATGTTATATTACACAGGTCCAAGGCACTAAGGCGATTTCAGCCCAGGAAATCCCAGTAACCTGGCCAGCAATTACAGGACTTTGGAAATCTGCTCCCACTTCTTGTTTCCAGAAATCCATTTTGACACAACATTGATTACACCCAAAAGGAAAACTGCTGTGGTGAGCTTTCACACTAATTAGCTAGTAACGGGGGATTTTTAAAGTGGCAATCATTTACATAGCAAAACCAGCCTGGTCCTGCACATACTGCTTCTCGGCGTCTCGCAGGCTATTACATTTTACCCACCTTGTTTTAATGTGTTTATTGTGAGTATAATGTAATAAAGACAGTGTTTTGTTTTTTGTTTGTTGTTTTTTAAAACAAACAAACAAAAAAAACTGTATTGCGTATTTGGTTTTGCTTTTTAACTTTTCATATGCTGGGATACACAATCTTGGGGGTCTGTTGCTGGGGACCTGTGGAATAGATTAAAAACCATATGATATACCTCTGACCCAAGTGGTAGTAACATAGGAGTCTTCACTTCAGCGTTCCTTTGTCTTGCAACTTATCATCTATCTTACAGTACAAAGGATGTAAATACACATTCCTTCCTACAGGAGTCACTGTGGTGAAGTGTACTTATTTATGATTGGACATACTGCACTACTGTAGTATACGTTCTTGTATTGTTTTGAGTCTTTATATATGGAATTCTAAATGCAACTGTAGAAGAAGAAAAGAGGGAATCCCATCGCTGAGGGAACGTCACAACATAAATAACTTATTCAATATAGAATATGTCTAAATCATATTATGCCTCTTGAAAGAGGGGCATTTAAAAAAAGGAGTATGATATGTAACCACTGGGTTCCTTGTTTTTAACAGCATAGCATGTTTATTATTATTTATTAGCAGTTTATGTGGCACAGCAAATTCTGTTGCGCTTTACAATTGGAAACAACAGTGATAAAATAAAACTGGGTAATTACAGACAGTCATAGAGGTAGGAAGGCCCTGCTCGCAAGCTTACAATCTTTATCAACGATTGATTTATAGGTGATAAACTATTAGTTATAATCCAATATGATTAATAAGTCACCAATCCACTCCTGTAATCATACGATTACAAGTGTGTATTTTTCAACATGACACTTTTAAACTAATGCGAACATTTCTAAAGTTATTATAATAATTACTTAACTTAGGACACATGACGCTGGAAATCATCAAGTACTATTTTATTTTGAACCCTTCAATATTTTGACAGTCCAGACATAGCTAAAACATTATTTTAAATGGCCGTATTTCCTTTAAATGTATTTAGTGCTTTAATCTATGCCTTCTGAATATACAAGATGGGCATAGTTGATATACATCAAGCTAACTTTGTTTTTCCAGCCTCTTTTCAAGTCTTCATGACTATTACGGTTAGAATGACTATGTTAACACATGATGCAATATTGATGAATCACCCCTAGGAGACCTGACAATGTAGATCAATCAGAACAGTAATCACTTGCAGCTCACCCTCTCTGAACTCTACTTGGCTCATAAAGGATGTTCATTTGATGTCAGCAGTTCTTAAAGATACTTTACCCAGGAAAAAGATGTTCCTTCACTGACAGATAGATAGAGAGGAGGAAAGAAAACATTCGGCATAACTGGAAATTTTGCTAAATGATGTCACTTTTTTTGAGGCATAACAGAAACAGTAAGAACGCCATTAGGACATCTATGTAAATCAGCAGACTATCCAGAAACGCAACTGAACAGTCAGCATGAGTTTGTCCCTGATGCTCCCCCTCATATCAGCTGATTTTCGTAACTTTGTCTTAATAACCATCTTAAAAAATGACTTATTGACAAACAAATAGGTTAGTGCATAATATTGATCTCTTCTATTAGACTTTCAGGTCAAAGAAGAATAGAAAAGAAAGTCTGCTCCAATGTAGGGTGATTTTTCAAAATGTTGTATTTATTAATTCAAGATGAAAAAATATTGAGCAACAAACTGCAGTTTCATGGAGTCTTATAGTAACTGCTTCATTAGATATAGGAACCATGAAACATGAGGATCGTACTGTTGTCAGTACAGAGCCATTCAAGGAAGCATTGTTTGTTGTGAAATTGCCACACTCAGAGCCATCCACTCTGCTTATATACTAGAAGGGGGTTTGCTCTTCTTTGATCTCAGAGTGTCATAGAAGAGAACATTATTATTTATTACATAATAAACACATTAACCCACAATATATCTTTTTTTCTTGTATCACCTAAGGAAATTCTGGATTTCCCTTCACCACAAAGTGGAAGCAACACTGACTAGTAACCTCTGTTCAGAGAAGTGGGGCGGATCTTGCACCCCAACATTGTTTTTACGCTATTAGTACCCTGCTGAAACAGCCTGCCCAAGTATGTATCATAAGAGAGGACACCAGTATTGAGGTAATGCATTCCAAAGGGATGTAGTTCTTATCCTGGCATACTGACGATGGGATCCCGCCCGCCAGAATGCCGGCTAGGGGCCCAGGACTATTCCCACTCGTGGGTGTCCACGACACCCATAGTGTGGGAATAGAACCTGTGGCGAGAGCAGCGAGCCACCAAGCCTGCAAGGGACTTCGTTGCACTCGCCCCCCTGTCAGCATTCTGGCAGCTGGGATATACTGTGTAGGAAGACATGGGCATAGGAGAGTCATTACTGTGTAGGAAGACGTGGGCATAGGAGAGTCATTACTGTGTAGAAAGACATGGGCATAGGAGAGTCATTACTGTGTAGGAAGACGTGGGCATAGGAGAGTCATTACTGTGTAGGAAGACGTGGGCATAGGAGAGTCATTACTGTGTAGGAAGACGTGGGCATAGGAGAGTCATTACTGTGTAGGAAGACGTGGGCATAGGAGAGTCATTACTGTGTAGGAAGACGTGGGCATAGGAGAGTCATTACTGTGTAGGAAGACGTGGGCATAGGAGAGTCATTACTGTGTAGGAAGACGTGGGCATAGGAGAGTCATTACTGTGTAGAAAGACATGGGCATAGGAGAGTCATTACTGTGTAGGAAGACGTGGGCATAGGAGAGTCATTACTGTGTAGGAAGACGTGGGCATAGGAGAGTCATTACTGTGTAGGAAGACGTGGGCATAGGAGAGTCATTACTGTGTAGGAAGACGTGGGCATAGGAGAGTCATTACTGTGTAGAAAGACGTGGGCATAGGAGAGTCATTACTGTGTAGGAAGACGCAGGCTTAGGAGGAGGGCATGCTGCCCACCGGGATCCCGACTGCCAGTCCCCCGTACCCAACCCATTCCAAATTATCACAAATAATGTAGCTCTTGAATGAACATAAACTGATTACTTCTGTGTCCTAGTCAAAAGCTCTCCAACATTAAGAGGGATCCCGTCTCTGTTGAGACTATTAGATAGAGCACAAATGTTACAGTTCAGATTTTTATTTTGGATGTAACAGTCTCAATACATAATTGCATGACATACTGTAGGCGCCTATACATCATCACTTATAGGCCAATTACACATGTGGAAACACTAGTTTCCACGTGTTTCATATAACAAGCACATTCATTATTAGGGGCCCAATAGGGCCGGCAAGTATTCAGCAAATCGGATCCCTCCGCCACCTCCGAACTCCTTGACCTTTATTCTGGCTTACCAATTTACTTCACTCCACTCTGGTTACACATTCATATGTATATCATAGCTAAAGATTGCAGATAACCCCAACATTCTAGTTTCTGCTGCTGTCAAGTCTGACACACACCAACAGTGTTCTGCTGAACTAATAGGTAAAAACTCACATGCTAGTCTGGATTTATGGTAGCCATTCACTGCTCATTAATACAACTGTCATTGACACGTTTCACTGGTACTTTTTCGAGGCAGAACCTGTTTTTGAAATTAGCAAGGTTGGCACCATTGAAACCCAAAAGTCTCCTGATTTATATCTCACAAACCCTGTATAAGCCCCATATCCATCATTTTATCCTTTTATTTGTTTGAGTAGGTGTTTGGGAAGGAGAGGAACGTTATGGAGAGAGGGACAGAGAGAGATTTGTGGCTTTTGCTTTGTGCTGACATGTCTTTCAGACTCAGAACTAGGGGTGAGGAGAGCCAGGAGGAGGCGGAAAGGAAGTTGATCCTCTCCCAGGGCGACACTAAGGAGGAGGAAGAGAGGAGTGAGAAGAACCAGGAGCAGAAGGAGGAGGAAGAGGAACCAGCTAGACCTGCGCCCGACTGGGCATAATGTTCGATTCACTTATGATAATAACTGCACCCTGGTCCATGCCATGGTGGCAGTATATCCACATCTCCTCAGTACCCATGCACACAAGACACCAGCATCCCACAAGAAGGAAATGTGGAAGTCAATGTTGGACGTTGTCAATGCAGTGAGCATATGGCGGTGTGACCTCAAGAATGTGAAGAAGCATTTTTGGGATATCAAGAGGGTCATCAACGACAAGATGGCGGGGGAGCGATGAGAAAGATGCAGGGCTGGGGTTGGTCTTGCAGATACCACCCACTATACAAGCTTTGACGAAGAACCAGAGCAGGCCTTAGCTATAGGCAGACTAAGCATTTCGCTAGGGCATCCAAGCATGTCTAGGGGCATCCAAGCATCTCTCTGCATGATTTAATTGCTGAAAGGGACAGTCTGCAAACTGTTACTTTCCAAATGTATTCAGTCAGTACTTGTATACACTGCTGATTACATTTTGTCAAGTAGATTGCAGACAGTCCCTTAAACTCCCTCTGACATGCTTGAATGCCCCTGACTTGTGAGATCTCAGACAGCAGAAGCCCAGTAACTGCAATTCCTGTACCTGTGACATTTTCACTGACTATATAAGGTTATTACTGGATGGCTCCTTATGATACCACATGTGTATTTTGGAAGACTGTTCCACATAATACTGAAATCACCTATATTTTTTGTCTTAAAGTGTGCACATGAGGGAGTGGGACCCTGCCATCATGTGTGTGTGTTCCTTATCCCTGTGCAAACCCGAGGTGTCTGCAGGGATGTAACATGGGCAGAGTTCTCCCCACACTTTATTTCTCAGTCAGTCCACGCCATAAAATTCCTGTCACCCAGCACTGTAACGTGGTCAGTAAGTTGTGTTACGCTATTTCTATATGAAACGTCAGTGCAGCGTGATGTTTGGATGCATCAGACTGGAGAGCAGAGCATATCCCACCTGCAGTATAAAATAAAGGGCATGCACTTGCCGGGATTAACAGACACCAGCAAACACACTGAACATTGAAGAGAATGGACAGTTGCTACATGTTTGTTATTGGTCTTTTTGTATAACCAGCAAGTGTGGCAGTATCTGGACATTGCTGCCATCTGTGTCCAACCAGCAAGCGAAAATAAAGGGTGAGGTTTGCAAAGGACAGCATACCCTGTGAGGTCACATCCCTTGAACGGGTGTCCCTTTAACGGGTGCGAGCGCAAGCACGCAACCACCCATCCTGCCACCCCCATCTCACAAAGCGCAGTTACGGATCCATGGAGCTGCATGGGCGCACACACGGACAGCCAGCAAGCAAAAGTAAGTTTTATTTAAAAAAAGCTACTAGCATTACTAATGTGGGGCATATGTGTAAGGTGCATTATTGTGTGGAATTATGTATATTATGGGCATTACTAATGTGGGGCATATGTGTAAACTGCTTTACTGTGTGGAATTATGTGTATTATGGGCATTACTAATGTGGGGCATATGTGTAAACTGCTTTACTGTGTGGAATTATGTATATTATGGGCATTACTAATGTGGGGCATATGTGTAAACTGCTTTACTGTGTGGAATTATGTATATTATGGGTAGTGCTTAAAGTGGTCCTAGAGAGGTGGTGGAACTCATCCCCCCCCCCCCCCCCCGACTGCCCATGTGCCTGCAGCGCATGCCACAAAAAGGGGCGTGGTCTCAAAAAGAAAGGGGCATGGTCACCCAATAGTATCTCCAATTCAAATTACGCCGCACAGTAGCACAATCTTATTCACATTACACTACATAGTAGTGTCCCTTATTCATGTTATGGCACACATTAGTGCGCCTTATACAGAAAGCCCACAGTAGTAGTGCCCCATATGCAATGCCCACTGTAGTGATAGTGCCCCTTATGTAGAGCCCATAGTATTGTTGCCTTATACTGTGCACCCAGTAGTAGTGCCCCTTATGTCCCCAGAAGTGATGACCCTTATGAAATGCCACCTATGCAATGACCTCATTAGTAATGCCCCCAGTAGTAATGCCCCCATGCAGTATTGCCCCAGTAGATATTCCCCCAGTAGTTAAGCCCCTGTAGATATGTCCCCTTTAGTCATGCCCCTTGTAGATATGCCCCCTGTAGATATGCCACTTGTAGATATGCCCCCATATAGTTATGCCCCCTTTAGTGATGCCCCTTGTAGAAATGCCCCCAGTTGATGTGCCCCCTTTAGTGATGCCCCTTGTAGAAATGCCCCCAGTTGATATGCCCCCTTGTAGAAATGCCCCCAGTTGATATGCCCCCTTCAGTTATGCCCCTTATAGAAATGCCCCAGTTGATATACTCCCTTTAGTTATGCCCCTTGTATAAATGCCCCCAGTTGATATGCCCTTCTTTAGTTTTGCCCCTTGTAGAAATGCCCCAGTTGATATGCCACCCTTTAGTTTTGCCCCCTTTAATAGTGCCGCTTACATACAAAAAAACAAACACAGTATACTCGCCTTAAGACCGCTGAGGTCCACTCCTTCCTTCCTCCGCTCTTCGGAACTAAGGGAGAAAGGTCATGACCATCCAAAATCTTGCCTAAGGCATCAAATTGTCTAGGGCCAGCTCTGGGGAGAACTAAAGCAAATCCTCCCCCTTGAACTTCTTCCTACACCCATATAGTGGACACCGACCGACCAGCATCCCCAAGGAGTCCTGGTGAGTAAACAAACAAGTCTCCCGCTTTTAACTATACTAGTCTAAATCGGTATCCGGACTCTAGGTCGACACCCATTAGGTCGACAGTGGATAGGTCGACACTAGAAATAGGTCGACATCAACAAGGTTGACATGAAAAAAGGTCGACATGAGTTAATCACATTTTTTAATTTTGTTAACTTTTTCATACTTTACGATCCTTGTGGACTATGATTGGGAACGGTAACCTGTGCCGAGCGCAGCGGTAGTGGAGCGAGGCACCTTGCCATCTGCGAGCCATGCAAGGGGATGCGGTGCACTAATTGGGGTTCCCGGTCACTTGACGGAGAAAACGACACCTAAAAAACATAACAAAACTCATGCCGACCTTTTTCATGTCGACCTTGTTGATGTCAACCTAATGGCCGTGTCGACTTATTTCTAGTGTCGATCTATCCACTGTCGACCAATGGGTGTCGACCTAATGGGTGTCAACCTAATGGGTGTCGACCCTGAGTCCCATACCCATCTAAATCAGTGTCAAGTGATCCTTTTTTAATTTCTTCAGGCACAAATTAATGTTACACATATATAATTATTTTTTTTTACATTTTATTTTTAATTGTGTTGCCTGTAAACAGATTTAAAAAAAAATTATATTATTACCAATGTTGTCAAAAATATAGCTTCACAAGTAAAAAAGCAATGCATTTAAAAATAGCAAGACATATAAAAAAGACAAATGTGGCAGCATCCCTGAAGAGGTTACGTTTTTCTTTGTAAATCATATAAATGTTACTGTACAGTATGTTTTAAATTGTATGACTGTGTGACACCGTAGCAGAGTAAAGAACATTTGTAATGTGTGCACTGTGCAACCTACAACCAACAAACTTTAGCTACTAGCATATAATGGCCGGGTTTATTTTTATTATCCTATATGATGCATATTCTGCAAAAGGTACATCATTTAAAAAATACATTAACCACTTAACTGACGATTATTTTCTCAAAAAAACGCTCAGAAATAGTCGGGGTTTTATGAGTGAATTAGGTGAAGAACATTAATTTAACTATAAAAATGATTTTAGTAAAAAAAGAAAAAAAATTTTTTCATTTTTTTGTTATATATATATATATTTTTCCCCAAACGTCAGAACATTGGTCGGCACCATTGGAACATTGGAAACATTGTAACTTTACTTTTTACAGCCCTGACAGCTGTAAAAAGGGGGGGCTTTGGGGGCTGGATTTAGAGTTCGCCAGTGGCTGCTATTGTCTGCAACCACTGGGTGGGGGGTCCTGCAGTGCTGACCGATCAGCAATGATCGGTAGCATGGCAAACACTGTGGGAGGGTACGGGAAGGCTGAGGGACTTTCCAGTCCCTCTGACAGCAGGAGCGAAAGGAAGTTTCTCCTCCGTGCAGCTGCTAATACTGTTTATCTGACTGGTCGCATCTGTTTATCTTGCTGGTATGGTCGCATCTGACCATACCAGGCAAGTGGTTAAACATCACTTATATTTAACATTTGTTTTTCCTCAGTTGCTGCACCAAGGAGAACAGCTCAAGCAAAAAAGCAGCACACTGAGATGGGCCAGCGAGAGTACAAAACACACAAAAAACACGGCACCCAGTTTGGAAACCGTTGTGAACGCCCGTGCGATCAGATTTTTTGCACCATCCCATTGTTGAACAGTGTTGCCCTTTGTTGTTGTCCGACGCTCGTGCGCATTGCGGTGCATACGCATGCGCAGTTAGTACAGCACAGCAACGATCAGGTCTGAATCACCCCCATTATCAATCACCAGTATGGGTGATGGTACTGATGGTGGTTGCTGTAAGCAGAGACAGTGAAAGGTGAAGACATAAAGGGTTAAAACTATGTAGATTAAGGGGCTAATTTTTGCTGAAAAGATGTGGGCGCATGTACAGCGCCTGTCCTGCGCATGTGCCTGCATTTTCTGCGGTGGGGGGGCTGCAATGTTCCGTATCCAGGGAGGAGATGGAGCGTTGTGGGGGGCGGTGCGTCGTGAACGGAGGCAGAGGCGGATGAACGGGGGCGTGTCGTGGGTGTGATTACAACGGGTGCATGACGCCACATGCAGCCGCTGTGATCAGGAAACTGGCGGCGAGACTCCTGTGGCCGCAGCTAAGCTGCGCCGGCAGGAGGCTCCCACAGTTTCTGCTAACAAGCAGAAATTGCGAGCCAATAGCTACCAATCAGATTTTGTCTATCATTTTCTATAAAACAATTGACAAATAATATCTCAAATCTGGCTTGTTGCTACGGGCAACTTTTCTACTTTTCATGTTTCAAAACCTTTGCAAAACTACCTCTAATGCTTCAGTGATAGACTACTGCCATTTTGTATTACTGCAGGAGTGTCCTAATGTTTAAAATTACATGAGACATTAAGGAGGGGGAGATGTACTAAGCCTTGGAGATAAAGTGGAGACAGATAAAGTCCTAGCCAATCAGCTCTTAACTGCCATGTTATAGGCTGTGTTTGAAAAATGACTGGAGCTGATTGGTTGCTACTTTATCGCTTTCCAGTTTATCTCTATCCAAGGCTTAAGGGGGGTACTGACGGGAGAGATGTGTGCTGAGCGATCTTAACACAGACCGCTCAGCACAGATCTCTCCCCCCACTCAGCACAGCGCGATGTGCTGAGCGAGGGGACGGACGGACGGGGGGCCGCTCACTTTACACAGCGATGAAGTGAGCGACCCGCTAGATTGAGCCTGCATGCAGGCTCAATCTAGCACCAGCAATTGCGACGCGCGGGGCCGCGCATTGCTATTGCTGGGGGGCATACACACTGAAGATCCGTGCTTAATATCTAAGCAATCTAGTCAGATTGCTTAGATTTTAAACACGGATCTCTCCGTGTGTACCCCCCTTTAGTTCATCTGTCCTCTATTCTGTTATCACCTTAGCTGGAGAAGGGAAAGATCTGATAAATCGCAGTCATGGGCAGTTCCAGATTTGAATCGGAACCATCCGATCAAGAACCAGTTATCGTATCCAGATCATCATCAAAACCTACAACCTACAGTAATGTAAAGCCTACAGCACAATCCCAGGTTCAAAAGTTTCTTACTTTACAACTACAATGCTACATTAACAAAAAATGGCATTACTGTTTCCGCAGCAGGGAATCATGTCCAGTTATTACGCTATTAAATTCATACCAAGTGCATTAAACACGGTAATCTGATCTATTAAATGTGTGTAATACAAGTCTGACCACTACAAGGCCCATGACTGCCTGTCAGCGTCCCAGAATTTATTAGTGGAATTGTACCTGTCTGCCATACTTTAAATATTTACTGTACATGCTCTATTATTACTTAAAATATGAGCTGTCCGCATGTATACATTACACTGCAGTGTGCTGCCAACTAATGTACGCCTAAAGACAAGCTTAATATGAAAACTACAATGTCTTCTAAATAGGCAGTAATACATTCTAGCTGCTATAGAGAAAACAGCACAGGATATGTGAGGAACCACCCTGGTTGTTACCTGGCGGATACTGTACATAACAAAAACAGATAGTAGGGAACTTGCATTCCTGTACAAGGATAATCTGTGAGAGATTATAACCACCCAGGAACATAAAGTAAACTGTTGAAATACTTGCTGTATTTAGGCCAAATCTAATATCAATAAGAACAGTTGGAAAGTAAGAATAAAATAAAATAAAATAATATCAGCATATGGAATGTTTTCTAAAAAAAACAGTTTTGTATGGGTAAAGCTAGGCAAACACATAATGTTTTTATAGAGCAGTTTCTGAACAAGCTCAGTTATGAATGCACGGTAAAATAAAGGCACTGGATTAAATGAAAGTATATTATGTAGCTAAAAGAGTTCTTCATAAAAGAACATCTAGCACCACATAAACTCTTATTGTCAACTTTGCTAAATCAGTCAATCACCCCTTACTCTTTTTTCTTTGTCCTTTTGGACAAGGTTGTCATTCCCGTTGTCTCTCAATGTATGTGTACATTTTACTGGCGATGGAGTTATGATGCCCTGCCCTATATATACTACAAATCTACTGAACATAAGGATTGGGTTCAATATGGCGGTGGTCAGGATGCCAGCAGTCAAAATACCAACTGTGGCATCCCAGTGGTGATAATCCCAACAGGGGTATACTTACCTGTCTCCAATGCCCCCCTTACCGTATCCCTCCCTTCCTGCAGCCTAAACCTAATCCTAAACCCCCACCCCCCGCAGTGTAACCCTACCCTCCCCGGTGGTGCCTAAACCTAACTCCCCTTCCGCAGCCTAAACTTAAACCACAGTCTATCCCTAACCCTCCCCGGGGTGCCTAAACCCAACCCCCCTTCCCCGCAGCCTAACCCTAACACCCACCACCACCCAACCTCCACCTGCGGCATACCGTATCCAACGGCCAAACAACCAGTAATTCGGGAAGCTGGCTGTCAGGATTCCGGAGCTGGGCTTGTGATTCTAGTTGGGATGCTAGCGTCGGCATTCTGAGCAGTGTCTGGATTATGCCGTAAAAATGATGCCTGTTGGGATCCTGAACAGATCCCGTATATGTACAGCTGTGTGAAAGATGATGGTGCTTTTTTAATTCAGTAACATTTATAAAATAATTCCTGAGGCAGGGGTTATTTTTCAGTGAAAATAGGTTGTTTGGAAAGACAAGATAAAGAAGCTGGAATACATAATTCAGGTGGGAAGGACAATTGTTCCTAAGCGGGGTAAACTGTCAGGGTTGTTCCAAGTCAATCCCCAAGTACCCCCAACAGGCCATGTTTTAAGGATCTCTGTCTCTGGAAATATGCGAGATAACTACTGACCAGCGGCGGCTCCTACCTACAGGTGAAACTCAGAAAATTAGAATATCGTGCAAAAGTTCATTTATTTCAGTAATTCTACTTAAAAGGTGAAACTAATATATTGGGGTATATTTACTAAGGTCCCGATTTTGACCGAGATGCCGTTTTTTCTTCAAAGTGTCATTTCGGTAATTTACTAAGCAAAAATCTCGGCAGTGATGAGGGCATTCGTAATATTTTGGAAGTCTTAGTAAAAAATCACGAATCAATACACCATCGGTCAAATACGCCTGCAATTTGGTAGAAATCGGTAATTTACTAAAAAGTGCAAATCACAAACACTGCCGACAATTGCCAAACACTGCCGTGCAGAAATACAATTCGTGAAAAAGTGCTAAAAAAAACCAGACCTGCTTTTTTATCCCGTGTTTGGATAGGCATGCACGGATCCATGAGATCCGTGCATGTTTATCAGTGGGAAGGGGATGGGAAAGTGTTTATTTTTTGAAAAAAAATTGCGTGGGGTCCCCCCTCCTAAGAAAAACCAGCCTCGGGCTCTTTGAGCCGGTCCTGGTTGCAAAAATATGGGGGGGAAAATGATAGAAGTTCCCCCATATTTAAACAACCAGCACCGTGCTCTGCGCCTGGTCCTGGTTCCAAAAATACGGGGGACAAAAAGCGTAGGGGTCCCCCGTATTTCTGAAACCAGCACCGGGCTCCACTAGCCAGATACATAATGCCACAGCCGGGGGACACTTTTATATAGCTCCCGGCGGCCCTGGCATTACATAACCAACTAGTCACCCCTGGCCAGGGTACCCTGGAGGAGTGGGGACCCCTTCAATCAAGGGGTCCCCCCCCTCCAGCCACCCAAGGACCAGGGGTGAAGCCCGAGGCTGTCCCCCCCATCCAAGGGCTGCGGATGGGAGGCTGATAGCCATTGTGTAAAAAAATGAATATTGTTTTTAGTAGCAGTTCTACAAGTCCCAGCAAGCCTCCCCCGCAAGCTGGTACTTGGAGAACCACAAGTACCAGCATGCGGAGGAAAACCGGGCCCGCTGGTACCTGTAGTACTACTACTAAAAAAATACCCCAATAAAAACATAAGACACACACCTTGAAAGTATAACTTTAATGCATACATCCACACCTCCATATACACATACTTACCTTATGTTCACACGAGGGTCGGTCCTCTTCTCCATGTAGAATCCATGGTGTACCTGTGGAAAAAATTATACTGACATACTCCAGTGTAGAAGCCTCTTCTTCTTGTAATCCATTTGTAATCCAGGTACTTGTCAAAATAAAAAAACGGACACCCGACCTCGCACTGAAAGGGGCCCCATGTTTTCACATGGGACCCCTTTCCCCGAATGCCAGAAACCCCCTCTGACTTATGTCTAAGAGGGTTCCATCAGCCAATCAGGGAGCGCCACATTGTGGCACCCTCCTGATCGGCTGTGTGCTCCTGTACTGTATGACAGGCGGCACACGGCAGTGTTAGAATGTAGCGCCTATGCGCTCCATTATAACCAATGGTGGGAACTTTGTGGTCAGCGGTTGACCGAAAGTAACCTCACCGCTGACCACAAAGTTCCCACCATTGGTTACAATGGAGCGCATAGGCGCTACATTGTAACACTGCCGTGTGCCGTCTGTCATACAGTACAGGAGCACACAGCCGATCAGGAGGATGCCACAATGTGGCGCTCCCTGATTGGCTGATGGAACCCTCTTAGACATAAGTCAGAGGGGGTTTCTGGCATTCGGGGAAAGGGGTCCCATGTGAAAACATGGGGCCCCTTTCAGTGCGAGGTCGGGTGTCCGTTTTTTTATTTTGACAAGTACCTGGATTACAAATGGATTACAAGAAGAAGAGGCTTCTACACTGGAGTATGTCAGTATAATTTTTTCCACAGGTACACCATGGATTCTACATGGAGAAGAGGACCGACCCTCGTGTGAACATAAGGTAAGTATGTGTATATGGAGGTGTGGATGTATGCATTAAAGTTATACTTTCAAGGTGTGTGTCTTATGTTTTTATTGGGGTATTTTTTTTAGTAGTAGTACTACAGGTACCAGCGGGCCCGGTTTTTGTGGTTCTCCAAGTACCAGCTTGCGGGGGAGGCTTGCTGGGACTTGTAGTACTGCTACTAAAAACAATATTCATTTTTTTACACAATGGCTATCAGCCTCCCATCTGCAGCCCTTGGATGGGGGGGGACAGCTTCGGGCTTCACCCCTGGTCCTTGGGTGGCTGGAGGGGGGGGACCCCTTGATTGAAGGGGTCCCCACTCCTCCAGGGTACCCTGGCCAGGGGTGACTAGTTGGTTATGTAATGCCAGGGCCGCCGGGAGCTATATAAAAGTGTCCCCCGGCTGTGGCATTATGTATCTGGCTAGTGGAGCCCGGTGCTGGTTTCAGAAATACGGGGGACCCCTACGCTTTTTGTCCCCCGTATTTTTGGAACCAGGACCAGGCGCAGAGCCCGGTGCTGGTTGTTTAAATATGGGGGAACCTCTATCATTTTTTTCCCCATATTTTTGCAACCAGGATCGGCTCAAAGAGCCCGAGGCTGGTTTGGCTTAGGAGGGGGGACCCCACGCAATTTTTTTTTAAATTTTAAACATTTTTTTTTTTTTTTACAAGGTGCACAATGAAGCCCAGCACGGATCTCTCAGATCCGGCCGAGATTCATTGTATTAAAGTCGGCAGTGTTTTACAAGTCACTCACGTAAAACACTGCCTAAAAAAACGAATGACATCGACTTCGGTAAAACCGAAAATGCAGAATACGGCAGCTTAGTAAATTAGTCGTACTAAATTCAAAAAGTTGCATATTTACACTTTAGATGTCATTCGTGATTGAACTTTGACCTCAAACGGGAAAATACGAATTTTAGTAAATATACCCCATTATATAGACTCATTACATGCAAAGTGAGATATTTCAAGCCTTTATTTGTTATAATTTTGATGTTGCTTACAATTTAAGAAAACCCCAAATCCAAAATCTCAGAAAATTAGATTATTACATAAAATCAATAAAAAAAGGATTTTAAATACAGAGATGTCGGCCCTCTGAAAAGTATAATTATGCATATGTACTCAGTACTTGGTTTGGGCCCCTTTTGCATTAATTACTGCCTCAATGCGGCGTGGCATGGATTCTATCAGCCTGTGGCACTGAGGTGTTATGGAAGACCAGGATGCTTCAATAACGGCCTTCAGCTCTTCTGCATTGTTCGGTCTCATGTCTCTCATCTTTCTCTTGGCAATGCCCCATAGATTCTCTATGGGGTTCAGGTCAGGTGAGTTTGCTGGCCAATCCAGCACAGTAATCCCACAGACATTGAACCAGGTTTTAGTGCTTTGGGCAGTGTGGGCAGGTGCCAAATCCTGCTGGAAAATGAAGTCAGCATCTCCATAAAGCTTGTCTGCTGAAGGAAGCATGAAGTGCTCTAAAATGTCCTGGTAGACGGCTGCGTTGACTCTGGACTTAATAAAGCACAGTGGGCCAACACCAGCAGATGACATGGCTCCCGAAATCAACACAGACTGTGGAAACTTTACATTGGACTTCAAGCATCTTGGATTGTGTGCCTCTCCATTCTTCCTCCATACTCTGGGACCTTGGTTTCCAAATGAGATGTAAAATTTGCTCTCATCAGAAAAGAGGACTTTGGACCACTGAGCAACAGACTAGTTCTTTTTTTCTTTAGCCCAGGTAAGACGCTTCTGATGTTGCCTGTTGTTCAGGAGCAGCTTGACAAGAGGAATACGACATGCCCAGGATCTGTCTGTGTGTGGTTGCTCTTGATGCACTAACTCCAGCCTCAGTCCACTCCTTGTGAAGCTCCTCCACACTTTTGAATGGCCTTTTCCTGACAATCCTCTCCTCGTCTGACCTGAACCCCATAAAGAAAGATGAGAGACATGAGAACAAACAATGCAGAAGAGCTGAAGGCCGCTATTGAAGCATCCTGGTCTTCTATAACACATCAGCAGTGCTACAGGCTGATAGAATCCATGCCACACCGCATTGAGGCAGTAATTCATGCAAAAGGGGCCAAACCAAGTACTGAGTACATATGCATGATTATACTTTTCAGAGGGCTGACATTTCTGTATTTAAAATCCTTTTTTTATTGATTTTATGTAATATTTTAATTTTCCGAGTTTCACCTATATGTGGAGGAGGGGGCTACCGCTGCCACTGCCCAGTCCGCTGGAAGAGTTACAGAGCCCCTGCTGCCGCCGTCGCTGGTCAGGTCCCAGCACCTGCATTATGAAGCTGACAGGAGTCGGGACCGACGCATGCGCACAAGTGGCAGCTTGATTGCGCTTGCACAAACACCGGCTTGTAAGGACTGCATCGGCTGCAGCCCATAGAAGCTGGCTAGGGCTGATGAGGCACGGAGCTGGCTTCCTACAGGAAGCTAGCTCTCTGCCTATCGTAACCCAGTCTGGCAGTCCCGGAGGGAGGAAACACTTCCCAATGGAACTGCCTGCAGTGTCTGTGATTGGCAAGTAGGACTTCCAATAGGAAGTCACTGCTAGTCACAGTGATGCTAGTGCAGTCTCACAGACTGCATCTTGCTTCACAGACAGTGAGCAGGGTGGCGGATTTTACCAGGGGGGACTGTAGTTCTGCAAAGAGACAAACTTGACTGTGTGTGATTAAATAAATCTATAATTTAACTTGTTGAGGACACATGAGACCTGAAATTAAAACCCCTTTGCTAAGTGGAATAAGGCAAAACAAGAAACAGAAATTGAGGGCTAGGGTTAAGGAAAGTCTGAGTGGGTGGTTGAAGAAGCATAACAAGAAGAAGGAGCTCTGACACTAATGTGTTTTAAAGCATTTTACATATGTGATTCATGAAGCTCTAATAAGCGATGCAACGTAGAAAGGTCACACTCACAATGAAACATTTCTAAGGTTTCATTGACCCTTTGTAACCATTCCTGTGGTACAGAAGTAGATTGTGTGCAGGGGTGGGTTGGGAATTCTGAGTCTACTGGGGCCTTTCGAGATTAGTAGACTGGGTTGGGCCACTCTTGACTCTCCTCAGAAAAGCACAGTTCAGGCTGATCCACGACAACAAGGTCAGTGATGGTATTGGCCCAACCTCACCCTGAAAACATGGACCCATATCTTGACTTGAATTCAATAAAAACTAGTCCAGGAGAGAAGATTTTACCATAACATCAAACTGGTTATATGTCAGATTTATTTTTATTGTCAGGATTTAAAAATAGCCTTTCTGCTGCAGACTATTTAAAATAAATTATTTAAAAGTAAAACAATAACACACATTAGAAGCATGACATATAGTAACTTCTATTATTTTTTATTATTTTTGAAACTTCAATAAAATGTATGTAAATTAAAGTTTTTGTTTGTTTTTGAACTTCTTAAATGTATATCGACAATGCTATAGCTCACCAACTGCTTCTTCTACAAAAATTCATACTTTTTTTTTCCTAGTGTCTGACTGTTGCAAGGACTTCATTGGGAAATAAATAATGCATCCACTACATTCAGACAGACCCGGGTCCAACCATATCTTTCTTTTACATTGCTTTGTACAGACTTGCAATACACAGCATAAGAAGTTTTCAAGTCTACTCACTGATCTAGACATTGGATTTACTGTATACTGAGATTAAGAGATGTTACATTTCACCTTCTGTGTATAGAGAAACATTGGATGAGGTCCGTGAAACAGCCTAGGCTACATTTGTCCATCTCATCATTCCTGATTCAGAGGTTGATGTAAAAGTTGCTGCATCTTTGTACACAACGGCTGTGTGACAATATTGAAAAGCCACAGGAGATGTCTTGTGTAAAAAGATGCCCATTTCCAGCTTTGCTAATTCGCCGCCTGGGGGACAAAGACGCAGCATTGGATCAACATCGCGACCTTCGGTCATAGCATTGGACCTCTGAGAAACCCTCAGGTTTCTCAGGATATCTGTCAAAACTGTGCTGCCAGGCCAGTGAAACTGTTCCCAAGGACTACTATCTACTAGCTTTGGCATGCTTGGAATATGGGGATGATACTGTAGGCCCCTGTTTTCTAGCACAGTATGTTCCCCATCACTGGCCTGAAATGTCTGTAGCCAGTCATTAAGGCTGCGGCTAACGGCACTGTGACCAGAGCCGCAGCACCACTGTGAAACAAGCTTACTGTGACCAAACCAGGGCTGAATCAGCCTTTCTATGTGGACGATTTCAAGAAGATTGCTTTCAGGCTCTTTCTGATGTCTGGCACTTTTATACTGAATAGATGATGCATTATTCCATGTAGAATTGTTGTTTATGTTATAGCGGAAATCCAGTGCATCTTTAGAATATTCTCATGATCATTTGCTTTTTACATTACTTTATTTACCTATATGGGCACATGTGTTCCCGATGCATGTTTTTCCCCTCACAATTATTAAATGGGAATGGTGAAAGGATGAATTGGTTTAAAATTAAATTGGTGATGGTTTGGGGTAAAGAAGTCTGGAGTGTCATTGCTAGGCTTTCCATACTTCATGTACCTACCCTACAAGATACTGTAGGTTCCCGACCTTTATTCCAATATCACTGTCTGTCTTCTTCCCAGATGCTCCACGTGACAGGTCACTAATTATGTACAGTTTCCAAGACTTTCCTCATTTTAGCATCTCTCTATTTTAGAGTTTAAGTCTAAGTACTTGAAGCCACTTTTTGCAACTGCCTAATTCAGACCTGATTGCTGAGCTGCATTTTTTGCTGCCCTGCAATCAGATAGTCGCCGCCTACAGGGGGAGTGTATTTTTGCTGTGCAAGTGTGTGATCCCATGTGTAGCAGAGCTGATTTTGTTCAGTATTTGCGCAGCCCAGGACTTACTCTTCCAGTGCGATTGAATCCTGCTGATCGGGGCCGGAGCTGACGTCAGACGCCCTCCCTGAAAACGCTTGAGCCCGCCTGTGTTTTTCCGGACACTCCCTGAAATCGGTCAGTTGCCACCCACAAACAGCCTCTTCCTGTCAATCTCCTTGTGAACACCCGTGCGAATGGATCATTCGCACTATCCCGTCGCTGACCGGAGATGCCCGTTGTAGCCGTGCGACGCACCTGCGCATTGATACACATGCGCAGTTCAGATCTGTGATCAGATCCGAATTAGGCCCTTTGTACAGGAATTTATGTTTGAATACGGCTAAGATCAGAACACTGTATGGACGCAATAAACTACTGTAACATAAACTGCAACTTTTGCCAAGAACATATATTTAGCTGTTTTGTTAGAGCTAAATATTTTGCCTTGTTAAAGAAAATGTTTCATGTTTAATAAAAGTAGATCAAATTTATTTTCTGTCCTAGAATTTATAAATGTATCATGGTTGTTATTTATTACACATGGACAATTACACCAAATTATTGGTTAAGGTCTGATATTACAGGAAGTTGGTTGTGGCTTACATTGCCTTAAGGGAAATTACATTTATAAAACAGACATGCACTCGATTTAGAAATAAAAATCTCACTGAGTAATTGCTGTATATTTCTACCGGACTGTGTTTAACAGTTAAGGGGTCTATGTACTAAGCCTTGGAGAGTGGTAAAGTGGAGAGAGATGAAGTACTAGCCAATCAGCTCCTGTCAATTTTCAAACACAGAATATCACACGGCAGATATGAGCTGATTGTTTGGCACTTTATCTCTCTACACTTTATTGCTCTCAAAGGCTTTAGTAAATATAACTCCAGTTATATAATAATATAAAACTGCTATGTTCTCAGTTATGCAGCTAGTTATGTTAAGATTTGTATTACAATATGATTCATTATGCTCCAATTTCTTAGCAACAATCGCATTATAAAAGTGCAAAATAAGGGCCAGATTCAGAGATGGACGGAAAATGCACAGCAGCTGAGTCTTTGGATGCAACTGCTGTGCGAAAATATGTAAAGTAGCAGGAGGTGACTCTAGTAGAAAGATGCCACTACAAGCCTTTGTGCAGTGGTGTCACTAGGGTGGGTACCACTTAGTGCACCCACTCTTTCTATCACCCCCACTGCAGGTCTACTTGTGTGTGCCTTCTGTGCGCGTGGCTTCACATACACAAGGTGTGTTACATTATGGGGGAGTGACCTTGTGTTGAATCCCTGTTTTAGTCACACTGGGGGCTTGCCCAGTGTTCTGTGAGCTGTTGGGCAGCCCGCAGCCTCCCTGCTTAGTAACACCATTAAAGCGGGTGACACCAAATTTAAAGCGGGTGACACCAAATTGCCATTTTATGGCAAACAACTAGCATACTGTAAATTACCATACCTCCTAGCCATCAGATTTTAGTGGCACCGTCCCACTTTTTCGGCACTGTCCCATCTGTGAGTCGCAGTGTCCTGTGGAAGAAACAGTGTTCGAGGTCACTCTCACCAACAGAGTTGTGATTGGATGGCTCTAAACCATGTAGGGAGAGGCTGCAGGCAACCCAGCTGCTCAAGAAGCGCTGGTCATGCCCCCAGCATGGCACGCCTCCAATGCGTCCCTCTCGCAAAATCTTGTATTACAGTTATTTTCTACTTACCACTTATAAGCATCATGTCACTTGCCATGTATCAACTCACTTGGATGCAGATAAGATGTGATAAATTCGCCCAAATCCACGATGCAATATTGGAATACATCACAAGGATGCATCTGATATCCCATGCAGGGACAGAGTGTACAAGAGAGCTCTGTCCCTGCGAATCCTCTTAGCGCACTTCTCGTGGTATTTTTTGTCAAAATAACCTAGAGCATGACCGTGTCACCGGTTACCTCCCGTGACCCCCTCCCAGCCACGACACCCCCCGTGACCACTTACAATTACCTGTACCTAGCAGTGGTGATCAGAAATCCTGCATTTGCCCAGGACAACAGTGGTGCCTGGACAGCATGCATGTGGAATGCAGCCTTACCTGGCAGCCAGTAAGGAACAGGTAAGAATTTTTATTTTTAAATAAAAACATTTTTAGGAGGTGGGCAGGGTATGAGGGGGAAGTAGACCGCAGATTTAAATAGAATGGCAAGAAATCTTTACCCACCCCTGTATGCGTCCCTTAGAGGTAGGGTCTAAGTTTAAGGTGCTATATAGGTGGTTTGTTTGAATTTTGGAGGCATTATTGCCCCCTCAAGTGTGATTCTTATTTCTGGACTTATATGAAATGCTTTTATGAAAACTTTGAGACAATACAATGGACAGCATACTCAAAATATCTCTAGTCTAGGAGGAAAATTTACATTAATACATTTGGAGCAAGTGGTTGGGGAGACGGTAAGTGGTGACATACTGTATGGGTGGTGGCACTGGTGTATGTAAAATGGGTGCACAGCATGTGGTGCACTAGGTCAAGGGGGTAGTCCACACCACACACCTGCATCCAAAACAGTATGCTTGCACCAGGTCGCCTCCTACCTGTTACTAGCAGCACCATCTCTCATGATAACTTGAGAAAGATGTCACTGGCTCAGATGACAATGAAGATTCTAGCACTGTGCCAGAGTGTTTTCTATCAAGTGCACATGCACCATATTATATTGTACATGGATGACGACAGGCAAAAGGTAGGAGGGGTTGCTGAGTGCAGGGGGGAGGGCTGCACAGAACAGAAGCCCCACTATTAATACACCTTTGGATGGTGGCCTATTTAAAACTGCCAAGAACCATTAGAAAAGGTAGTGAAGAACCAGACATTGACCTTACTAGAAAGAAAGTAAATGTTCTGAGGTAATAATGATGAGGGAAGGTCTTCCTGATATAACTAACAAGGCCCTCAATCCTACAGAATCCAACTATGGGTATTGGTGGAATACCTACTTGCCATTATATATAATATTGTTGGAAATTATGTGTGTGCAGGTGTTGATATTGCAGAATTATATAGGCACACACCAGCAGATGAATCAAACTACGAACAGCCCAGTTACTTAACCAGTGGTGTTAGTTTATTGATAGATAACAGGTACAGTCGTATTCACAGTTGTATGTACACCGGTGATGGAGCGCAGCTTGAGCAGAGTGGGGTTTCATACAGCTCACCAGCAGGTGAGTGTATGCTGCAAACAGGTAGTGGTTTAGGATGCCGGAACGGGTAGCAGTTGATTTCCCGTCGGACACAATACCAACAGTCATAATCCCGACACCCATTGACCGACAGTCAAATTACAGACACGGTCAAAATACCGACATTCAGTAAGTCGACGTGTTCAAATTGGCGACATAGTCTAAATACCGACATTTGAAATGCCGACGTGTCAAATGCCAACATGTGCTTTAAGGAATTTTTACCTTTTTTTTGACATGTCGGCATTTCAAATGTTGTTATTCTGATTATGTCAGCATTTTGAAAATGTCGGCATAATGAATGTCGGTATTTTGACCGTGTCAGTATTTTGACTGTCGGTCAAAGGGTGTCGGGATTATGACCGTCGGTATTGTGTCCGCCAGTAAATCATACTGATCCCGCTGGAACAGTGTTATAGCAGGTATGCATCTGGTTTCTCATAGGAACTAAGTAGGAGACTCCCACCATGTCATAGTACACTCTCAGACAGTAAAATACAAGATGACCGGTGCACATGCTCGGTAGAGATCTTGGCAGCCATCTTGGGATAGTGCATGAAGCCTCCCTGAAGAACAGGAAGACTGGAGTTAGCGCAGTAGTGTACTCCTATTCCAACAAATATAATCAAGCTGGCAATAAATAGAGAGAATGACTGGTGGAATTGAAGCCAAAAGTTTACAAAACATCAGTCTGGCCACTGAAAAATCAGAGGTTGTAAGGCATTACCATACCACATGCACTGTGCTAGAAAGTCACAAATGAGGGCAGCTTTGAAACTTTTAAAATAAATAGCTAAAACCATACACTTGTACAGTGGAGATTATTTAATCATGCAAACCATGATCTACTGTGTATATTTTGCACAATTTTGCTTTCCTCCATGTCTATAGGTTACGTTACGTCACTGGTTACTAACCATGCCCCTGTCAGTATTAAAGGATTACTGCCTTACAAATTATTTAAAGACCATTCTTCTGAACAGATAACCTAGAGAATTTGAAACTACTACATCTACAGATTCTTCCTAATGAAAAACAGGACATCAAGCTACGCAGCAGTGTTTTTGATTTGTTTTGTTCAGCTTTTATAAGTCCAGGCGCACACAATTCTGTGTAACGTCTATGATCCAGAAATTGGAGTTCAGAAACGTTAGGTCAGCTTTGGGTTGCCCCAAACAGCTTTTTATACAAATCTCAATCACCCAAAACAACAGGAAATGCTCTAGAAAAACTGCATGTCTAAAGCAAGTACAACAAGCTAACAAATAAACACTTTCAGATTTGTACACGTCATCAGCGATAAATAAGTTATTTCTTCAACTATATAAATATGATATACGGATAATAGTAAACATACTGCAGCTCCAAAAATGTATTTAGGTCAATTACTTTTTTTCCAGGGTTTTTGTATTATTTTATTTAATTTGAACACATTTTTAGGAGTTTGTTTTAGACCTTATAACTCTTAGAAGTGCAAGTCACAATTATCCAGACCCTCTGGAAGCCGGTGAAGTCTAGTTGGGGAAACTGAGAAATAATGTATCAGCAGTTCTGTTTTGTTGTTAAAGCAGTTTCTATTGTATAAATGTTGACTCTTATAACAGCTATTTGTTTTAGATATGATTCATACTCAGCCATGAGGCTAATGTTAAAAAGATGCATTAGTAAAAACTTGTTTACTCCTTGACAAAATTGCATGGTTCACATAGCTAAATCAAAAACAGGCTGAAATAGAAATTTATGAGATGCTGCCTGAAAAGAAAAAAATAGTTTTTAAAGAAAAATAAAAAAAACTACTGGTATTTCTAAATTCTGCCTGTAGCTAATTACGTATAGACTCTTTTATTCCCTCTGTTTAGAAATATATCAGAATACCAGGAAAAAAGTTAATAATTTCAGCTGCTCAGTGAAGTTTACCTATGTGAGAATTCCCCATTACAACCCGGTCACGCCCCCAAGTCACCAGATTTGATGCACACAGTATAAGCCCTAGCAACAAGTGTGGGTGTATCAGGGGACCAGTGTAATGCATCCTACACACTGGGCGACGGCAGCAATTTGGACGATGATCGATCTTGATATCGTCAAAATTGGCTTGCATTGCAAAACGACGGAAAACCAACAATGAATGACCGCGGGGCCGCACATCTTTCATCGTTGGTGCGTACACACTGAGCGATATGAACGATTTCTCATTCATTAATGAACGAGAACGTTCATATCGCCCTGCAACATTGCCCAGAGTGTAGGGCGCATTAGACATCAGAGAGCAATAAGGTAGCCTAACTCACTTGAAGGACATTGCTGGAGCTCTTCAAGGAAGAATGGTCCACACATTTATGGAAACCAGCGTTTCTTCCTGCTGGATTTGGCAATCTCAGCTATTTGGCAACCTTTGAATCTGGTGCTGCTGGTGAGACAATCTCAAACAGTAAGATGCTCTTAGAAGGAGAACTTAGTAAATCCTTTAAGCCTGGAGAAAGGATAAAGAAGTGATAAGTGCAAGGTGATAATGCATCAGCCAGTCAGCTCCTAACTGTCATTTTTCAAATCTGTAATGATTGGCTGGTGCGTTATCACATTGCGTTTATCACTGCTTTATCACTTCGTTATCCCTTCTGCAGGTTAATACATCTGCCCCTTTGTCCTCTGCTGCCCAAGTAAAGATGGGAGAGATTGTCTTCAGTTACTTTTTTCTGGAGGTCCTTACAAACATTTCCTGGACCAGCCCAAGAACAGTTAACGTTACAATATAAAGGGGACAAGCGGCAGATCTGTGGGGTTATACTGACCATGAATCAGTAAGAGCAGATGAGATAGGTACTGTGTCACCACTTTGCCTGTAGTCACAAAGGTTCAACTCTGCCCCAGCCCTAGAACTATAGAAGAGACTATAGAAAGGATGTATTATTCTTTATTGCAGTATATCGTGGCAACATGGCTATTTATGAAAAACCCCGTGCTGTAGAAGCTTGTCACTGTGTAGATGTTTGCAGCAAAGTGACAGCTATCACGATCAATTTACAGACTTCTCTGGCACTACATACAGCAAGCACATCCTGTATTGAGGCACAATTCCTAATCAGTGTGGAAACAGGTAACCTTGGAAGAACAAGTAGGATATTATAGGGGTTGTGATCATTTAGCTCCTATAAGACCTCTGTAAGTGCCAGCTACTGTACACAGAATTCCTCATTCTCACTAAGTGGTTAGGATTAAGCCACAGCCACCAGTTAAATTATATATTGCCCAAGAGAATCCCAAAAACACTATGGTGAATGTGGGTGGGATAGTTATCTATTACTATCACACAAGGGGGGTAATTCCAAGTTGATCGCAGCAGGCATTTTTTTTAGCAGTTGGGCAAAACCATGTGCACTGCAGATATAACATGTGCAGAGAGAGATAGATTTGGGGTGGGGTGTGTTCAATCTGCAATCTAATTTGCAGTGTAAAAATAAAGCAGCCAGTATTTACCCTGCACAGAAACAAAATAACCCATCACACATCTAACTCTCTCTGCACATGTAATATCTGCCTCCCCTGCAGTGCACATGGTTTTGCCCAACTGCTAAAAAAAAGCCTGCTGCGATCAACTTGGAATTACCCCCAAGGTGCGGAATGCCACACACAGTCATCTCCGGTTTTGACCTGTAATCTGTAATGATGTGACGGAATCAGCACTCTCTGTAATGTGAGCTCAGAATCATGGAGCTTTTCAAATAAATTAAAATAAATGAATCAAAAATAAAAAGCCATTGTGTTTTATTGGAAGATAATTGTCAGCCAAGCTGTTGATACAATACATTTCTGACTCAATGTTTGCATAATTTCAAGCAAATTAACATAATTAAAGTTTAATTAGTGCTATCATATCAATTTTATTTGTTTTCAGCTCTCAGTGTATACAAGAAATAATTTGCATACCTTCATTCATTGTAGTTAATATTTCCAGGCTAAGATAGACATGTGCATATAACTGGCATTTATTTTTATTACACGAGGCAACAGACGCCTTGTGTGAAAAACATAAACTACAATTAGATGATATCAGCATTAACTGCTTGGCTGAATGTACTCATAAGTGGTGACAAGATTGCGGATTACCAGTGCAAAAAACTATGGTAAGTAATGAAACAGCTTCAAACACAATATTGTAGGTGCAAATCAAATAAATAAACAGATATTTTACTATTAATTAATGCTTAGCTCAGTGGTTCTCAAACTGTGTGCCGTGGTACCCTGGGGTGACTCAGGACACTTGCAGGGATGCCTTGGATTGGTGGTCAAGAACCAATTCAAATTATGTATGGTCAATGCAATAGGCAAAACCAGTGCTGGTCGCTGCCAATCATAAAATATGTGGACAAACAGAAGCGAATCTTGACCCTCACCACATAATTGAACCTAAGGATGACATATAAACACAATTTATTTTATTTAATATTTCTTTCTACATTTCTCAATAAGAAACTTTTGGCCTAGGGGTGGCGTGAAAAAAATACTGATAACCTAGGGTGTTGTGATTCAAAAAAGTTTGGGAACCACTGGCTTAGCTAATAATACTTAACAGTTTCTTTAACACTACTATAGGTAAGAGCAGTGTAGATGCCATGACTTTAGCCTTCTTTGTGGACATACAATAATGATTTTTGTTATATTTTATCACGAGATGACTAGCTGAACACAAACTACACAATAGAGTTCTATATAACAACAGCTTCTGGTACCTTATCACTTGTATCATTTCATGCCACTATAAATAAGTTATGTCCTGCCAGAAGGGTAGTTAGTAAGAACAGATAGATAGATAGATAGATAGATAGATAGATAGATAGATAGATAGATAGATAGATAGATAGATAGATAGATAGATAGATAGATAGATACTAAAGTTTACTAATGAACTCTTAATTATAAATAGCTTCTAAATGGTTAATAGTATTGCATAATAAAACTTTCAGGCTGGGATGTACTTAAAGAAAAATGCACTTGGGGAAAAAGGTACCTTGCTTTTTTATTTATCTATAATATAAACTTAGGGGGTAATTCAGAGTTGATTGCAGCAGCAAATTTGTTAGCAGTTGGGCAAAACCATGGGGTCATTCCGAGTTGATCGCTCGCTGCTGATTGTCGCAGCGCAGTGATCGGGTAAAAAAACGGCAAAACTGCGCATGCGTATGCACCGCAATGTGCACACGCGTCTTACGGGTACAAACAGCATCATTGCTGTGCAATGCTTCTAGCGACGATTCCATTCGCACAGCCGATCGCAAGGAGATTAACAGGAAGAGGGCGTTTATGGGTGTCAACTGTCCGTTTTCTGGGAATGGTAGGAAAAACGCAGGCGTGATCAGGCATTTGCAGGGCGGGAATCTGACGTCAATTCCGGGACCTCCATCGCTAGGATCATCGCACAGGATAAGTAACTTCAGGGCTGGTCTTATTTTACACAAAATGTTTTTGTACCGCTCGGCTGCACATGCGATCGCACACTTGCAAAGCGAAAATACACTCCCCCGTGGGCAGCGACTATGCGTTTGCACGGCCGCAAAAAGTAGCCAGAGAGCAATCAACTCGGAATGATGGCCCATGTGCACTGCAGGTGGAGCAGATATAACATTTGCACAGAGAGTTAGATTTGGGTGGGTTATATTGTTTCTGTGCAGGGTAAATACTGGCTGCTTTATTTTTACACTGTAATTTAGATTCCAGTTTGAACACCCCCCACCCAAATATAACTCTCTCTGCACATGTTACATCTGCCACACCTGCAGTGCACATGGGCCCCCATTCCGAGTTGTTCGCTCGTTATTTTCCTTCGCATCGGTGCGATTTTCCGCTAACTGCGCATGCGCAATGTTCGCACTGCGGCTGCGTCAAGTAAATTTGCTAAGAAGTTTGGTATTTTACTCACGGCATTACAAGGTTTTTTCTTTGTTCTGGTGATCGTAATGTGATTGACAGGAAGTGGGTGTTTCTGGGCGGAAACTGGCCGTTTTATGGGTGTGTGTGAAAAAACACTGCCGTTTCTGGGAAAAACGCGGGAGTGGCTGGAGAAACGGGGGAGTGCCTGGGCGAACGCTGGGTGTGTTTGTGACGTCAAACCAAGAACGAAACTGACTGAACTGATCGCAGATGCCGAGTAAGTCTGGAGCTACTCAGAAACTGCTAAGAAATGTCTATTCGCAATTTTGCGAATCTTTCGTTCGCAATTCTGCTAAGCTAAGATTCACTCCCAGAGGGCGGCGGCTTAGCGTGTGCACTGCTGCGAAAAGCGGCTAGCGAGCGAACAACTCGGAATGAGGGCCATGGTTTTGCCCAACTGCTAACAAATTTGTTGCTGTGATCAACTCTGAATTAGGCCTTTAGGGTTCTATTTACTAAGCCTTGGATGGAGATAAAGTCGCTGGAGATAAAGTTCCAGCCAATCAGCTCCTAATTGTCATTTTTTAAACAGCCTGTGACATGGCAGTTAGGAGCCGATTGGCTGGTACTTTATCTACAGAGACTTTATCTCTATCCAAGGCTTAATAAATAGACCCCAAAGATTCCAAATTTTAGGCACATACTGGAGTGGATTTGAATATGTAATTATATTTTATAGGATAAGGTGTTATATGTGTTTAAACAGGGTATCTGAATTCTGATTAATATTATGCTTTTGTGATCCTTACTGAATTAGGCCCTATGTTAGATAGAATAATAGAGCAGTTTCTTCAGCATGAGCAGGATAATAGGATCTGCTGTAGGAGTAAATGATTATAATTTATGATTGATCCACATTGGTTTGGAATGGTAGCCTATTACATAACATGTCTGCACAGTAATACAACATATGTAACTGTGACAGGGAAGGTGGGCCCCTCATCACGGGGCCCAATAGCAGCTGCACTCCCTGCACCTATGGTAGCTATGCCCTTGTATAGAACACATGTAACTGTGACAGGGAAGGTGGGCCCCTCAGCTCTGGGCCCCGCAGCAGCTGCACTTCCTGCACCTATGGTAGCTACTCCCTTAAATATAACACATGTAATTAGCTTTATGCTACATAGAGCAGCACTCCCTGCATCTATGGTAGCTACGCCATTGCTGTACACATTATAGATATGCAACTTGTCCGATCTGCGATAAAAAATATCTACACCTCTTACTGCTTGCTTATAATGTATACCATTCTTGAAACAAAATCTCATTCTTGCAGTTCTAGTTCCTAACCCATAAGAGCAAAACGTCTAATTCATCATCTAGGTCAAACATCCCGAAGGTGCAACACATTCTAGCTTGCAAATGCATTTGCGGTGTATATACCTACGCACTCACTTTACTTCCGGTTTTGTATCCAACTTTAGGATCTATAAAAGTGTGCCTTGTTGCAGCCTTCATGCGTTATCTATCAGGAATCATGCTCTGTACAGCAAAGCTTTTCAGAGGTTTATAATTTCGGCAATATCTCAGAACCCATAGACTTCTATTCTGTGCCGATGGAAAATGAAACTATTGGGACCGCAGCACATATTAGTTATTTTTTGCCATGGAAAAAGCTTTGGCTGCTACATTGTAGCACTTTGTATACAGATTCAGAGACCCCACTGTACATATATCAAAATAATCAGCCCAGTCTCCTGGTGTGACATAGTCACATCGCATTATGACTAAGATGCATTTTTGGCAAAAAGGACATTAAAACATTCCCCAGGTGCAGGATTTGAGGAGGAGCCTGCCTGTACCCCGGGATCTCACTTCTATTAGGCAACTACATAAGGGCTCCGGAGCCTGAGGGGGCGGCCTACTGACAGACATATCCTTCTAGACCAATGGTTGGTAAAGTGTGGCACCCGATAACAGCAGGAACATATTTCCATTAACTACAGTACGCAATAAGGCGAGTGCGCCCACCCCTCTCTTACAATTGGCTGGAGGTGAGAGCTGTTAGATGGCAGTCAGATGGTTGTCACAACTGAGGGCCTGAGCTGACGGGAGGCAGCCTCAGTTGTAGGGGCTGAGATGTACCGGAACCTGGGAGGTTGTATCAGACCCCTGGACATGTAAGTAACATGAATAATAACTGCCCGAAGGCGTGACCACGACAACTTGGATAAAAGTCAATGATGTTTATTATGACAACTCCGCAACACAGCAGCTGTAAAAGAAAACGTAAAAGTCAGCAAAGAATAAATACAGTTCCTGGGTACTACAGGATGGCAGGAGCCACAGGGCACTGGTAGTGTGAGATAGTTCTTATGATCTTCTAGATGGAAAGTCCTTACCAGGCCCGACTGTAGCAATGGAGATAACCCAGGATTGTGCCAGCTGGTGTTCCAGGAAAAGCTGGGTTGCTGAAGATAAAACAGCTGCTGTGGATACTGGCTGGAACCAGACTGTTGTTAGCACGGAGTGGATACTGGCTGGAACCAGTTAAATAATAAATGAACTTGGGAGCGATGAAATATGAACTGAAATGTAGAACTTGAGAGCGGAGAAATAATAATACCGGTGGAGAGTGGTAAAGTGTAGAAAGGACACCGGCCCTTTAAGGGAAGCTGTACTCTGCTGGAAGCTGAGCTGGGAGCAGGTAATGTTGTAGCTGGAAACAGATGAATCCACAATGGATTGGAGAGTCAGGCTACACCGCAGGTGGAATGCTGGTGCGGGTCTCTATGGTGGAAGTCTTGAGACAGGAGCTGGAACCTGGAAGACAATCACAGGAGAGAGACAAACAGGAACTAGGTTTGACAACCAAAGCACTGACGCCTTCCTTGCTCAGGCACAGTGTATTTATACCTGCAGCAAGGAAGGGATTGGCTAGGCAATTATGCAGATTAACAATACTGACAACAGATTGGAGGAAATGATCAGCTGACAGAATCCAAGATGGCTGCGCCCATGCAGACACTTGGAGGGAAGTTTGGTTTGTAATCCATGTGGTAATGAAAACAGTAATGGCGGCGCCGGCCACTGGAGACCTGAGACGCCAGGCTGACAAGTGCACATCCAACCACGCGGACACAGCGGAGGCCGCGGCTGACGTAATCGCCACTCTGACACTCTGCATGCAGAAGCTCAGGGACGGCGGCGGAGGCCGCGGGTGACGCCATGCCAGATGTAATATGGCGCTTACTGTGACAGCGTCCCAGAGTGACAGGAGAGGATACAGGAATGTACACATCAGGATAACAGATGGAATCCGGTCCTGGAGCGCTGAGCCAGCTTTAGGAGGCATCTGATGGGTAAGAAATGGCGTCCAGATACCCGGATCGTGACAGCACCCCCCCCTTTAGGAGTGGCCCCAGGACACTTCTTTGGCTTTTGAGGAAACTTGGAATGGAATCTCCGGACCAAGGCAGGAGCATGGACATCAGAAGCATTGGTCCATGAACGTTCCTCAGGACCATAACCTTTCCAGTCAATAAGATATTGTAGTTGACCGTAACGGTGACGTGAGTCCAGGATCTTGGCCACTTCATACTCAACGCCTCGTTGAGTTTGGACTTTCGGAGTTGGAGGAAGTGAGGAATGAAACCGATTCAAGATCAGCGGTTTCAACAGGGAAACATGGAATGTCCTGGGTATTTTTAAGAAGGGAGGCAACTGGAGTCTGTAAGCAACAGGATTGATGACTTGTTCAATCTTGAAAGGACCGATATAGCGAGGTGCAAACTTCATACTGGGAACTCTTAACCTCAAATTCTTCGTGGATAACCATACCCGATCACCCACCTTGAGAGCAGGAACTGCTCGACGCTTCTTATCCGCAAACTTCTTGTACCTGAACGATGCCTTGAGCAGAGCTGATCGTACGCTCTTCCAGATATTGGCAAACTGATGCAAGGTGATATCCACTGCGGGAACAGAAGTTGCTGGAAGCGGTTGGAACTCAGGGACTTTAGGGTGGAATCCAAAGTTAGTGAAGAATGGTGTTGAAGCAGATGAAGAATGATACTGGTTGTTATGACAGAACTCGGCCCAGGGAAGTAATTGAACCCAGTCATCTTGAGAGGAGGACACATAGATGCGGAGGAAGGCCTCCAAGTCCTGATTCACACTCTCGGTTTGACCATTGGTCTGAGGATGGTAAGCCGTGGAAAACTTTAGCTTGACTTGGAGGACTTGACATAAACTTCGCCAGAATTTGGCTGTGAATTGAACTCCTCGATCTGAGATAATTTCTTCAGGAAGACCGTGGAGTCGGAAGATCTCTTGTATGAATACTTGAGCCAACTTGGAAGCTGACGGAAGACCGGTGAGAGGAATGAAGTGTGCCATCTTGGTGAACCGGTCAACTACCACCCAGATGGTATTGAACTTGTTGCACATGGGTAAGTCTGTAATGAAATCCATCGACAAGTGGGTCCATGGTCGACGGGGAACGGATAGTGGAACCAGTTGCCCCGCAGGCGACTGGCGGGATACTTTATGTTGGGCACACTTTGGGCAAGATGCAATAAACTCCAAGACGTCCTTTTTCAGAGTTGGCCACCAATAGGACCTAGAGATAAACTCCAGGGTTTTTTGGATACCTGTATGTCCGGCAAAACGGGAAGCATGGGCCCAATGCATGAGCTTCTTCCTTAGCATCGGCTTCACAAAACTTTTCCCTGATGGGGGCGTAGAGTCCATCCCTACCGTGGAGAATGCCAACGGATTTATAATAGGATGCTTGTCTGAAGACTCTGACTCATTTTCTTGCTCCCATGAGCGGGAAAGGGCATCGGCCTTGCGATTCTGAGAGCCCGGACAGAACTGGAGTTTAAAGTCGAACCTGGAAAAGAAAAGTGCCCATCTGGCCTGATGAGGGTTGAGACATTGTGCGCCCTTCAGGTATAAAAGGTTCTTGTGGTCTGTAAGTATGGTGATTGAATGAGAAGCTCCCTCCAACAGATACCTCCACTCTTCTAGAGCGAGCTTGATGGCTAGCAACTCCTGGTCGCCAATGGCATAGTTGCGCTCAGCTGGGGAGAACTTCCGGGAGAAGAAACTGCAAGGGTGTAAATGGCCATCTTTAGCCCTCTGAGATAACACCGCTCCTACTCCAACGGAGGAGGCATCCACCTCTAAGATGAAAGGAGAGTCGATGTCAGGCTGTTTCAGAACAGGCGCAGAGATGAACCTTTGTTTTAAAAGATGAAATGCTTGCATGGCTTCTTCAGACCACTTGGACGGGTTAGCACCCTTCTTAGTGAAAGTAGTAATAGGCGCCACAATGGTGGAAAAGTCTCGTATAAACTTTCGGTAATAGTTGGCGAACCCTAAGAACCTCTGGACCCCTTTGAGGGTTAAGGGTACCGGCCAATTTTGGATTGCTTGTAGTTTCTCAGGATCCATCTCTAGTCCGGAACCGGACACAATGTACCCTAGAAACGGAATGGACTTGACTTCAAAGACGCATTTTTCTAATTTGCAATAGAGATGATTGACACGGAGACGGGACAGAACCTCTTTAACCCAAAAACGATGTTCCTCTAAATCGTTGGCAAAAATGAGGATATCGTCTAGATAGACCACGACATGACGGTATAGAATGTCTCTGAAGATCTCATTGACAAAATGCTGGAAGACAGCTGGAGCATTGCTCAATCCGAAGGGCATGACGAGGTACTCATAATGTCCGTCACGGGTGTTAAAGGCGGTCTTCCACTCGTCACCCTCACGGATCCGGATGAGATTGTATGCACCTCGCAAGTCCAGCTTTGTAAAGATGGTAGCTCCGCTAACTCTGTCAAAGAGCTCAGTAATCAGGGGTAAAGGATAACGGTTCTTGATGGTAATGTCGTTCAAACCTCTGTAGTCGATGCACGGCCGCAGACCACCATCTTTCTTTTTTACAAAAAAGAAGCCTGCGCCGGCTGGAGAAGAAGAAGGTCGAATGAACCCCTTTGCTAGGTTCTCTTTAATATATTCCTCCATAGAATGCGTCTCAGGCAGAGACAACGAATAAGTTCGGCCTCGAGGTGGAACCTTCCCTGGAACGAGATCAATCGGACAGTCCCATTCTCTATGAGGAGGAAGGATATCAGCAGAAGCTTTACTGAACACATCCGTGAAATCTTGATATGGAGGAGGTGGAACATCAGACGACCTGGGGGAGGAAGAACAGACAGGCAATACTTTAAACAAACATGTCTCAGCACAGGAGGAACCCCATGCCAGGATTTGCGTAGTCGTCCAATCAATTGTAGGATTGTGAAGACGGAGCCATGGAAGGCCCAGGACCACAGGATGTGTGGCTCTTGGAATCACTAAAAAAGAAATAAGTTCGGAATGAAGAACTCCCACTCTCAGACGAACTGGTAGAGTCCTTAAAGAAATAACTGCATCAAAAATTTTGCTGCCATCCACGGCAGTTAAAGAAATGGACGAAGGAAGTCTCTCGGTGGGTAGGGACCACCGTTTAACATAGGCTTCGGTAATAAAGTTCCCAGCTGCTCCGGAATCAAGGAGGGCAATGACGTTCCGGTAACGTTGAGCAACTTGAAGCGAGACTGGGAGATTACAATCTTGAGGAGATGGAGAGGAGATCATTACTCCTAGCCGGCCCTCTCCTTGGCGAGCTAGGATTTGGAGTTTCCCGGACGTTTGGGACAGGCATTAATGGTGTGAGACGGAGCTGCACAATAGAGACAGAGAAACTCGGAGAGACGTCTTCGGCGCTCAGCAGGAGTTAAACGGGAACGGCCAAGTTGCATGGGCTCATCTTTAGATGGTGACAGTTGACGAGGAGGAGGAGCAGAAGATTTTGGAGCAAATGATCTTCCACGCTCAGTTGCTCTCTCTCTGAAACGTAAATCAACTTTCGTGCAGAGTGAGATTAGCTCATCTAACTTAGAAGGTAAGTCTCTGGTCGCTAACTAATCTTTAATACGCTCAGATAAGCCATGCCAGAATGCAGCATACAGGGCCTCGTCGTTCCATGCCAGTTCGGATTAGAGATGAGCGCCGGAAATTTTTCGGGTTTTGTCTTTTGGTTTTGGGTTCGGTTCCGCGGCCGTGTTTTGGGTTCGACCGCGTTTTGGCAAAACCTCACCGAATTTTTTTTGTCGGATTCGGGTGTGTTTTGGATTCGGGTGTTTTTTTAAAAAAACCCTAAAAAACAGCTTAAATCATAGAATTTGGGGGTAATTTTGATCCCAAAGTATTATTAACCTCAAAAAACATAATTTACACTCATTTTCAGCCTATTCTGAACACATCACACCTCACAATATTATTTTTAGTCCTAAAATTTGCACCGAGGTCGCTGTGTGAGTAAGATAAGCGACCCTAGTGGCCGACACAAACACCGGGCCCATCTAGGAGTGGCACTGCAGTGTCACGCAGGATGGCCCTTCCAAAAAACCCTCCCCAAACAGCACATGACGCAAAGAAAAAAAGAGGCGCAATGAGGTAGCTGACTGTGTGAGTAAGATTAGCGACCCTAGTGGCCGACACAAACACCGGGCACATCTAGGAGTGGCACTGCAGTGTCACGCAGGATGTCCCTTCCAAAAAACCCTCCCCAAACAGCACATGACGCAAAGAAAAAAAGAGGCGCAATGAGGTAGCTGTGTGAGTAAGATTAGCGACCCTAGTGGCCGACACAAACACCGGGCCCATCTAGGAGTGGCACTGCAGTGTCACGCAGGATGTCCCTTCCAAAAAACCCTCCCCAATCAGCACATGATGCAAAGAAAAAGAAAAGAAAAAAGAGGTGCAAGATGGAATTATCCTTGGGCCCTCCCACCCACCCTTATGTTGTATAAACAAAACAGGACATGCACACTTTAACCAACCCATCATTTCAGTGACAGGGTCTGCCACACGACTGTGACTGATATGACGGGTTGGTTTGGACCCCCCCCAAAAAAGAAGCAATTAATCTCTCCTTGCACAAACTGGCTCTACAGAGGCAAGATGTCCACCTCATCTTCACCCTCCGATATATCACCGTGTACATCCCCCTCCTCACAGATTATCAATTCGTCCCCACTGGAATCCACCATCTCAGCTCCCTGTGTACTTTGTGGAGGCAATTGCTGCTGGTCAATGTCTCCGCGGAGGAATTGATTATAATTCATTTTAATGAACATCATCTTCTCCACATTTTCTGGATGTAACCTCGTACGCCGATTGCTGACAAGGTGAGCGGCGGCACTAAACACTCTTTCGGAGTACACACTTGTGGGAGGGCAACTTAGGTAGAATAAAGCCAGTTTGTGCAAGGGCCTCCAAATTGCCTCTTTTTCCTGCCAGTATAAGTACGGACTGTGTGACGTGCCTACTTGGATGCGGTCACTCATATAATCCTCCACCATTCTATCAATGTTGAGAGAATCATATGCAGTGACAGTAGACGACATGTCCGTAATCGTTGTCAGGTCCTTCAGTCCGGACCAGATGTCAGCATCAGCAGTCGCTCCAGACTGCCCTGCATCACCGCCAGCGGGTGGGCTCGGAATTCTGAGCCTTTTCCTCGCACCCCCAGTTGCGGGAGAATGTGAAGGAGGAGATGTTGACAGGTCGCGTTCCGCTTGACTTGACAATTTTGTCACCAGCAGGTCTTTCAACCCCAGCAGACCTGTGTCTGCCGGAAAGAGAGATCCAAGGTAGGCTTTAAATCTAGGATCGAGCACGGTGGCCAAAATGTAGTGCTCTGATTTCAACAGATTGACCACCCGTGAATCCTTGTTAAGCGAATTAAGGGCTGCATCCACAAGTCCCACATGCCTAGCGGAATCGCTCCGTGTTAGCTCCTTCTTCAATGCCTCCAGCTTCTTCTGCAAAAGCCTGATGAGGGGAATGACCTGACTCAGGCTGGCAGTGTCTGAACTGACTTCACGTGTGGCAAGTTCAAAGGGCATCAGAACCTTGCACAACGTTGAAATCATTCTCCACTGCACTTGAGACAGGTGCATTCCATCTCCTATATCGTGCTCAATTGTATAGGCTTGAATGGCCTTTTGCTGCTCCTCCAACCTCTGAAGCATATAGAGGGTTGAATTCCACCTCGTTACCACTTCTTGCTTCAGATGATGGCAGGGCAGGTTCAGTAGTTTTTGGTGGTGCTCCAGTCTTCTGTACGTGGTGCCTGTACGCCGAAAGTGTCCCGCAATTTTTCTGGCCACCGACAGCATCTCTTGCACGCCCCTGTCGTTTTTTAAAAAATTCTGCACCACCAAATTCAAGGTATGTGCAAAACATGGGACGTGCTGGAATTTGCCCATATTTAATGCACACACAATATTGCTGGCGTTGTCCGATGCCACAAATCCACAGGAGAGTCCAATTGGGGTAAGCCATTCCGCGATGATCTTCCTCAGTTGCCGTAAGAGGTTTTCAGCTGTGTGCGTATTCTGGAAAGCGGTGATACAAAGCGTAGCCTGCCTAGGAAAGAGTTGGCGTTTGCGAGATGCTGCTACTGGTGCCGCCGCTGCTGTTCTTGCGGCGGGAGTCCATACATCTACCCAGTGGGCTGTCACAGTCATATAGTCCTGACCCTGCCCTGCTCCACTTGTCCACATGTCCGTGGTTAAGTGGACATTGGGTACAACTGCATTTTTTAGGAGACTGGTGAGTCTTTTTCTGACGTCCGTGTACATTCTCGGTATCGCCTGCCTAGAGAAGTGGAACCTAGATGGTATTTGGTAACGGGGGCACACTGCCTCAATAAATTGTCTAGTTCCCTGTGAACTAACGGCGGATACCGGACGCACGTCTAACACCAACATAGTTGTCAAGGACTCAGTTATCCGCTTTGCAGTAGGATGACTGCTGTGATATTTCATCTTCCTCGCAAAGGACTGTTGAACAGTCAATTGCTTACTGGAAGTAGTACAAGTGGGCTTACGACTTCCCCTCTGGGATGACCATCGACTCCCAGCGGCAACAACAGCAGCGCCAGCAGCAGTAGGCGTTACACGCAAGGATGCATCGGAGGAATCCCAGGCAGGAGAGGACTCGTCAGACTTGCCAGTGACATGGCCTGCAGGACTATTGGCATTCCTGGGGAAGGAGGAAATTGACACTGAGGGAGTTGGTGGGGTGGTTTGCGTGAGCTTGGTTACAAGAGGAAGGGATTTACTGGTCAGTGGACTGCTTCCGCTGTCACCCAAAGTTTTTGAACTTGTCACTGACTTATTATGAATGCGCTGCAGGTGACGTATAAGGGAGGATGTTCCGAGGTGGTTAACGTCCTTACCCCTACTTATTACAGCTTGACAAAGGGAACACACGGCTTGACACCTGTTGTCCGCATTTCTGGTGAAATACCTCCACACCGAAGAGCTGATTTTTTTGGTATTTTCACCTGGCATGTCAACGGCCATATTCCTCCCACGGACAACAGGTGTCTCCCCGGGTGCCTGACTTAAACAAACCACCTCACCATCAGAATCCTCCTGGTCAATTTCCTCCCCAGCGCCAGCAACACCCATATCCTCCTCATCCTGGTGTACTTCAACACTGACATCTTCAATCTGACTATCAGGAACTGGACTGCGGGTGCTCCTTCCAGCACTTGCAGGGGGCATGCAAATAGTGGAAGGCGCATGCTCTTCACGTCCAGTGTTGGGAAGGTCAGGCATCGCAAACGACACAATTGGACTCTCCTTGTGGATTTGGGATTTCAAAGAACGCACAGTTCTTTGCGGTGCTTTTGCCAGCTTGAGTCTTTTCAGTTTTCTAGCGAGAGGCTGAGTGCTTCCATCCTCATGTGAAGCTGAACCACTAGCCATGAACATAGGCCAGGGCCTCAGCCGTTCCTTGCCACTCCGTGTGGTAAATGGCATATTGGCAAGTTTACGCTTCTCCGACGACAATTTTATTTTAGGTTTTGGAGTCCTTTTTTTTCTGATATTTGGTGTTTTGGATTTGACATGCTCTGTACTATGACATTGGGCATCGGCCTTGGCAGACGACGTTGCTGGCATTTCATCGTCTCGGCCATGACTAGTGGCAGCAGCTTCAGCACGAGGTGGAAGTGGATCTTGATCTTTCCCTAATTTTGGAACCTCAACTTTTTTGTTCTCCATATTTTATAGGCAGAACTAAAAGGCACCTCAGGTAAACAATGGAGATGGATGGATTGGATACTAGTATACAATTATGGACGGACTGCCACGGTTAGGTGGTATAAAAAAACCACGGTTAGGTGGTATATATTATAATAATAATACAATTATGGATGGACGGACTGCCTGCCGACTGCCGACACAGAGGTAGCCACAGCCGTGAACTACCGCACTGTACACTGGTTGATAAAGAGATAGTAGTATACTCGTAACAACTAGTATGACACTATGACGACGGTATAAAGAATGAAAAAAAAACCACGGTTAGGTGGTATATATTATAATAATAATACAATTATGGATGGACGGACTGCCTGCCGACTGCCGACACAGAGGTAGCCACAGCCGTGAACTACCGCACTGTACACTGGTTGATAAAGAGATAGTAGTATACTCGTAACAACTAGTATGACACTATGACGACGGTATAAAGAATGAAAAAAAAACCACGGTTAGGTGGTATATATTATAATAATAATACAATTATGGATGGACGGACGGACTGCCTGCCGACTGCCGACACAGAGGTAGCCACAGCCGTGAACTACCGCACTGTACACTGGTTGATAAAGAGATAGTAGTATACTCGTAACAACTAGTATGACACTATGACGACGGTATAAAGAATGCAAAAAAAACCACAGTTAGGTGGTATATATTATAATAATAATACAATTATGGATGGACGGACTGCCTGCCGACTGCCGACACAGAGGTAGCCACAGCCGTGAACTACCGCACTGTACACTGGTTGATAAAGAGATAGTAGTATACTCGTAACAACTAGTATGACACTATGACGGTATAAAGAATGAAAAAAAAACCACGGTTAGGTGGTATATATTATAATAATAATACAATTATGGATGGACGGACTGCCTGCCGACTGCCGACACAGAGGTAGCCACAGCCGTGAACTACCGCACTGTACACTGGTTGATAAAGAGATAGTAGTATACTCGTAACAATTAGGATGACACTATGACGGTATAAAGAATGAAAAAAAAACCACGGTTAGGTGGTAGGTATATAATAATAAATAATACAATTCTGGTCGGACGGACTGCCTGCCGTGTGCCGACACAGAGGTAGCCACAGCCGTGAACTACCGCACTGTACACTGGTTGATAAAGAGATAGTAGTATACTCGTAACAATTAGGATGACACTATGACGGTATAAAGAATGAAAAAAAAACCACGGTTAGGTGGTAGGTATATAATAATAAATAATACAATTCTGGTCGGACGGACTGCCTGCCGTGTGCCGACACAGAGGTAGCCACAGCCGTGAACTACCGCACTGTACACTGGTTGATAAAGAGATAGTAGTATACTCGTAACAATTAGGATGACACTATGACGGTATAAAGAATGAAAAAAAAACCACGGTTAGGTGGTAGGTATATAATAATAAATAATACAATTCTGGTCGGACGGACTGCCTGCCGTGTGCCGACACAGAGGTAGCCACAGCCGTGAACTACCGCACTGTACACTGGTTGATAAAGAGATAGTAGTATACTCGTAACAATTAGGATGACACTATGACGGTATAAAGAATGAAAAAAAAACCACGGTTAGGTGGTAGGTATATAATAATAAATAATACAATTCTGGTCGGACGGACTGCCTGCCGTGTGCCGACACAGAGGTAGCCACAGCCGTGAACTACCGCACTGTACACTGGTTGATAAAGAGATAGTAGTATACTCGTAACAATTAGGATGACACTATGACGGTATAAAGAATGAAAAAAAAACCACGGTTAGGTGGTAGGTATATAATAATAAATAATACAATTCTGGTCGGACGGACTGCCTGCCGTGTGCCGACACAGAGGTAGCCACAGCCGTGAACTACCGCACTGTACTGTGTCTGCTGCTAATATAGACTGGTTGATATTTAAAGAGATATTAGTAGTATACAACAATACTATACTGGTGGTCAGGCACTGGTCACCACTCCTGCAGCAAAAGTGTGCACTGTTAATTAATATAATTGTACTCCTGGCTCCTGCTAACAACCTGCAGTGCTCCCCAGTCTCCCCCACAATTAATTATAAGCTTTTAATTTATACATTGATGACTGTGCAGCACACTGGGCTGAGCTGAGTGCACACAGACTGAGTCACACTGTGTGACTGACTGTGCTGTGTATCGTTTTTTTTTTCAGGCAGAGAACGGATATAGCAGAGAGAAGTGAACGGATATATTATATTAAATAAAAGTTAACTAGCAACTGCACTGGTCACTGACTGTGGTAAACTAACTCTGTCTGCGACTCTGCACAATCTCTCTCTATCTAATCTATCTATCTCTATTCTAATGGAGAGGACGCCAGACACGTCCTCTCCCTATCAATCTCAATGCACGAGTGAAAATGGCGGCGACGCGCGGCTCCTTATATAGAATCCGAGTCTCGCGATAGAATCCGAGCCTCGCGAGAATCCGACAGCGTCATGATGACGTTCGGGCGCGCTCGGGTTAACCGAGCAAGGCGGGAAGATCCGAGTCGCTCGGACCCGTGGAAAAAAAAGTGAAGTTCGTGCGGGTTCGGATTCAAAGAAACCGAACCCGCTCATCTCTAGTTCGGATGCCAGGATCTGGAACTGTATCAGATATTGTCCTACAGTACGTGACCCCTGGCGTAAACGGAGAATCTCGGATGAAGCTGAGGTTACCCGGCCTGGCTCGTCGAAGATGCGCCTGAATGTTGACACGAAGGCAGTGTAGGAAGATAGCAGGGTGTCGGACCTCTCCCATAACGGTGATGCCCAATCAAGGGCTGAGCCACTGAGAAGAGAAATAATGTAGGCAATTTTTGTACGGTCACTGGGAAAATTGCCAGGTTGTAGCTCAAACTGAATCTCACACTGGTTGAGAAATCCCCTGCAGAATCTTGGAGATCCGTCAAATTTTGCTGGCGTTGGAAGATGAAGACGTGGAGCAGAAATAGGTAAGGTGGGTGGGGTTATAGCTGGAGTCACTGTGGTTGACGCACCAGACGCGCCTGATCCATGGAGAGTTGTCTGAATCCCATCCAGCCGAGTAGAGAGATCCTGGAGACAGCGGATGATGTGGCCCTGTGCAGCCTCCTGATGTTCTAGTCGGGCTGCCAGTTCTTGCATCGGCCTGGCCGCTTGATCCTGGTCTCCGGCTGGATTCATTAGGTCAGTGCTTACTGTCACAACTGAGGGCCTGAGCTGACGGGAGGCAGCCTCAGTTGTAGGGGCTGAGATGTACCGGAACCTGGGAGGTTGTATCAGACCCCTGGACATGTAAGTAACATGAATAATAACTGCCCGAAGGCGTGACCACGACAACTTGGATAAAAGTCAATGATGTTTATTATGACAACTCCGCAACACAGCAGCAGTAAAAGAAAACGTAAAAGTCAGCAAAGAATAAATACAGTTCCTGGGTACTACAGGATGGCAGGAGCCACAGGGCACTGGTAGTGTGAGATAGTTCTTATGATCTTCTAGATGGAAAGTCCTTACCAGGCCCGACTGTAGCAATGGAGATAACCCAGGATTGTGCCAGCTGGTGTTCCAGGAAAAGCTGGGTTGCTGAAGATAAAACAGCTGCTGTGGATACTGGCTGGAACCAGACTGTTGTTAGCACGGAGTGGATACTGGCTGGAACCAGTTAAATAATAAATGAACTTGGGAGCGATGAAATATGAACTGAAATGTAGAACTTGAGAGCGGAGAAATAATAATACCGGTGGAGAGTGGTAAAGTGTAGAAAGGACACCGGCCCTTTAAGGGAAGCTGTACTCTGCTGGAAGCTGAGCTGGGAGCAGGTAATGTTGTAGCTGGAAACAGATGAATCCACAATGGATTGGAGAGTCAGGCTACACCGCAGGTGGAATGCTGGTGCGGGTCTCTATGGTGGAAGTCTTGAGACAGGAGCTGGAACCTGGAAGACAATCACAGGAGAGAGACAAACAGGAACTAGGTTTGACAACCAAAGCACTGACGCCTTCCTTGCTCAGGCACAGTGTATTTATACCTGCAGCAAGGAAGGGATTGGCTAGGCAATTATGCAGATTAACAATACTGACAACAGATTGGAGGAAATGATCAGCTGACAGAATCCAAGATGGCTGCGCCCATGCAGACACTTGGAGGGAAGTTTGGTTTGTAATCCATGTGGTAATGAAAACAGTAATGGCGGCGCCGGCCACTGGAGACAGGAGACGCCAGGCTGACAAGTGCACATCCAACCACGCGGACACAGCGGAGGCCGCGGCTGACGTAATCGCCACTCTGACACTCTGCATGCAGAAGCTCAGGGACGGCGGCGGAGGCCGCGGGTGACGCCATGCCAGATGTAATATGGCGCTTACTGTGACAGCGTCCCAGAGTGACAGGAGAGGATACAGGAATGTACACATCAGGATAACAGATGGAATCCGGTCCTGGAGCGCTGAGCCAGCTTTAGGAGGCATCTGATGGGTAAGAAATGGCGTCCAGATACCCGGATCGTGACAATGGTCCACTCATGTGTCCCCGCTGTGACCTTCTGCTCTCCCCCGGTATTTAGGGCTCCTCATCTCTTGCTCCAGAGACAACTGCTTTCAAATTAATGCCTTGCCCCGGGTGATAAAAGTCCCAGTTTCGGCCCTGCTTCAATAGTTCTTACTAAAGCCACAAGACAGTACTGCCACATATAACCACTTATATTTGACTTACACATGGAACCTTGGGCCTAAGAAACTATGCAAGCATTTAGCATTCAGGGCTCCACCACACATTGTGGGGGTCATTCTGACCCGATTGTACGCTGCAGTTTATCGCAGTGGTGCTCGGGTCAGAACTGCGCATGCGCCGGCGCCACAGTGCGCCGTTGCATGCCAGACGGCCGAAGGCCGTTGTGCTGCTACGATCGCCTCTGCCTGATTGACAGGTAGAGGTGGTTGCTGGGCGGGGGGGGGGCGGAACGGCAGCGTTTGGCCGCCGTTTCGTGAGTGTAGTCCAACCAATGCAGGCATGGCCGGACAAAACGGGGGGCGGGCCGCTGCGGCTGTGTGACGTCACACGCAGCCACTGCGGGCCGGGGAGCAATGAGTAGCTCCCGGGCAGCACGCTAAAGCTGCGCTGGTCGGGAGCTACTCTTGAAGTGCAAAGGCATCGCCTCTGTGCAATGCCTTTGCACTTCTGCGGGGGGGGGGGGGGGGGGGGTGGCGGCACTGACATGCGGGGCGGGATAGCCCTGTGCTGGGCATCCTCCCACATGTCAGTGTGAATGATCGTAGCTGTGCTAAATATAGCACAGCTACGATCATCTCGGAATGACCCCTTGTATCTCTTATAAATTTTATTTTGCCATTAGCTCCTAGTAGCAGTCACCAGTCCTGAAACTTCTTGCCAGCTGTACATACTGTACCCCACTGGACCTACATAGTAAGTTCCCTTACAACAGTATAAGTTATATACAACTAGAACAGACACTCTTCTTCTCAGAATCCCCACACACACACACATACACTTCCCCGAACCTCCATTACCAAACTGAGAAATACATAACCTCATTCAAGGAAAGAGTCCTCAAATACCATTGGATCCAGATAGGTTTGACAAAGCTGCCAGGAGCAACGAAACGCGTTAGGTATTATTGCTCCAGATTGTTGGACTTCTCCACGGGCACTTGCACTGTTGGAAAAATTTCCAGGACGACCAAACCGACTTGCACATTGTGTACCAGGATCCATTTATCATTGCTGATGGTCACTGCATGGGTCATCACCCAAAAGGATTCATCAATTTGGAACACAGCCTACAGGACAACTTAATTGCCATCCTTGTCAACTGTGAACCAGAATCCATCCGTTTCAATATTGGTATATAGAAGCCCCCCCATTTGGATCCCTGCACTGGAACACCGGATCGGTAAAGCGTCACAGTAACAGTCTTGGTTTTTCGGACATAACCAATATTGTCCCAATCCATATTGCCTTTGTGGAGTTTACTATAAGCCCAACAACTGGTGTATGGTCAATTGACTGATTCATTTACGCATACTCAGGGCCGGCTCCAGGCCTACTAGTACCCTGAGCGAGAACATGTAAAAGCGCACCCCCCCCCCCCCCTATGTGTGCGCGCTCTTTGAAAAGTGGGTGTGGCCTCTGGAAAAGTGGGCGTGGCCTCATAACTTCATATTATTAGACTATAAATATATTTTCACACCCCCTCTACGCACACAATTAGCAGCCTTACACATAACAGCCACAGTAGTGTTCCTTACACACAATGGCCAGTATTTACTAAAAATCCGAGTTTTGCCGATTTGTGTTTTTTTTTCAAAGTCCCAATCCGGGAATTCACTAAACAGAAAACTCGGCAGTGTCTGGTCTATTCGTAATGGTTTGATTGGCAAAGTTCTGAAATACGAATTAATAGACCATCGGTCAAACGCAGCTGTTATTTCATACAATACGGGTATTCACTATTCACTCGTATTTGGGTGTTAGTCTCTGAGTGCTCAAGTGCGGGTCTATTTTTTTGCGAATCGTTAAAAAAAGCAGCAAAAAAATAGACCTGCTTTTTCCAGTCGAGTTTGGATAACCATGCATGGATCAGTGAGATCTGTGCATGGCTATCTATGGAAAAGGGTCTGTTTAGTGTAAAAACATTTAAAAAAATTGCGTGGGGTCCCTCCTCCTAAGCATAACCAGCCTCGGGCTCTTTGAGCCGGTCCTGGTTGAAAAAAATATGGGGGGAAAATGACAGGGGTTCCCCCATATTTCATCAACCAGCACCGGGCTCTGCGCCTGGTCCTGGTTCCAAAAATACGGGGGACAAAAAGCGTAGGGGTCCCCCGTATTTTTAAAACCAGCACCAGGCTCCACTAGCCAGGTACATAATGCCACAGCCGGGGGACACTTTTATAGTGGTCCCTGCGGCCTTGGCATTACATACCCAACTTGTCACCCCTGGCCGGGGTACCCTTGAGGAGTGGGAACCCCTTAAATCAAGGGGTCCCCCCCTCCAGCCACCCAAGGGCCAGGGGTGAAGCCCGAGGCTGTCCCCCCCATCCAAGGGCGGCGGATGGGGGGCTGATAGCCAAGTGTAAAAAATTTGAATATTGTTTTTAGTAGCAGTACTACAAGTCCCAGCAAGCCTCCCCCGCAAGCTGGTACTTGGAGAACCACAAGTACCAGCATGCGGTTAAAAACCTGGGCCCGCTGGTACCTGTAGTACTACTACTAATAAAATACCCCCAAAAAAACAGGACACACACACCGTGAAAGTATAAGTTTATTACATACATGCACACCTCCAAACATACATACTTACCTATGTTCACACGAGGCTCGGTCCTCTTCTCCATGTAGAATCCTCGGGGTACCTGTGAAAAAAATTATACTCACATAATCCAGTGTAGCTTCTGTCCTTTGTGTAATCCACGTACTAGGCAAAACCAAAAAACGAAAACCCGACCACGCACTGAAAGGGGTCCCATGTTTACACATGGGACCCCTTTCCCCGACTGCCAGGACCCCCCCTGACTCCTGTCAAAGAGGGTCCCTTCAGCCAATCAGGGAGCGCCACGTCGTGGCACTCTCCTGATTGGCTGTGTGCTCCTGTAGTGTCTGTGAGGCAGCACACGGCAGAGATACAATGTAGCGCCTATGCGCTCCATTGTATCCAATGGTGGGAACTTTGCGGTCAGCGGTTGACCGAAAGTAACCTCACCGCTGACCGCAAAGTTCCCACCATTGGATACAATGGAGCGCATAGGCGCTACATTGTATCTCTGCCGTGTGCTGCCTCACAGACACTACAGGAGCACACAGCCAATCAGGAGAGTGCCACGACGTGGCGCTCCCTGATTGGCTGAAGGGACCCTCTTTGACAGGAGTCAGGGGGGGGTCCTGGCAGTCGGGGAAAGGGGTCCCATGTGTAAACATGGGAACCCTTTCAGTGCGTGGTCGGGTTTCCGTTTTTTTGTTTTGCCAAGTACGTGGATTATACAAAGGACAGAATCTACACTGGATTATGTGAGTATAATTTTTTTCACAGGTCCCCCAAGGATTCTACATGGAGAAGAGGACTGAGCCTCGTGGGAACATAGGTAAGTATGTATGTATGGAGGTGTGCATGTATGTAATAAACTTATACTTTCACGGTGTGTGTGTCCTGTTTTTTTGGGGGTATTTTTTTAGTAGTAGTACTACTACAGGTACCAGCGGCCCAGGTTTTCCACCGCATGCTGGTACTTGTGGTTCTCCAAGTACCAGCTTGCGGGGGAGGCTTGCTGGGACTTGTAGTACTGCTACTAAAAACAATATTCAAATTTTTTACACTTGGCTATCAGCCCCCCATCCGCCGCCCTTAGATGGGGGGGACAGCCTCGGGCTTCACCCCTGGCCCTTGGGTGGCTGGAGGGGGGGGACCCCTTGATTTAAGGGGTTCCCACTCCTCCAGGGTACCCCGGCCAGGGGTGACTAGTTGGGTATGTAATGCCAGGGCCGCAGGGACCACTATAAAAGTGTCCCCCGGCTGTGGCATTATGTACCTGGCTAGTGGAGCCCGGTGCTGGTTTTAAAAATACGGGGGACCCCTACGCTTTTTGATCCCCGTATTTTTGGAACCAGGACCAGGCGCAGAGCCCGGTGCTGGTTGATGAAATATGGGGGAACCCCTGTCATTTTTTCCCCCATATTTTGTCAACCAGGACCGGCTCAAAGAGCCCGAGGCTGGTTGTCCTTAGGAGGGGGGACCCCACGCATTTTTTTTCAGAATTTTAAAGACTTTAAACACCTTTTTAAGGTACACAATGAAGCCCTGCACGGATCTCACAGATGCGGCCGGGATTCCTTGTGTTTTGTCAGGCAGTGTTTTACTCATCACTCCCGTAAAACACTGCCTGACATTACGAATCACATCGACATCGGAAAATACGAATTGTGAAAAGTCGGCAGCTTAGTGAATGACCGTATCAGGATTCAAAAAGTTGCAGTAAAATGCACCCGATACCATTCGAGATCAAACACCCTTCAAAACGGCAAAAACACGAATCTTTGTAAATATACCAGATGCATAAATGCCCCCACAGTGCCAGATATGTCCCAACAGTGCCAAATACAGAAATGCCCCAACAGTGCCATAAATGCCCCCACAGTGGCAGATACATAAATGCCCCCACAGTGCCAGATATGTCCCCACAGTTCCAGATACATAAATGCCCCCACAGTGCCAGAAATGCCCCCACAGTGCCAGATAAATGCCCCCACAGTGCCAAATAAATGCCCCCACAGTGCCAGATACAGAAATACCCCCACAGTGCGATAAATGCCCCCACAGTGCCAGATATGCCCCCACAGTGCAGATATGCCCCCACAGTGCAGCTATGCCCCCACAGTGCCAGATAAATGCCCCCACAGTGCCAGAAAAATGCCCCCACAGTGCAGATGTGATCCCACAGTGTCAGATAAATGCCCCCACAGTGCCATCCATAAATGTGCCCCCCCCAAAAAAATACCTGCGGCGCTGGGAGGGGGCGGAGTACTGCTGTCCGGGTCCGGGTGCGGGCGGGCGGGTGCAGGTCCGGGTGCGGGTGGGTGGGCGGGCTCCAAAGTGCTTGTGTGCGCTATGCGCGCTGCTCGGCGCCGGCGTCTGACGTTAGACACCGGCAGCGCGCATAGCGCACACTTCACGGCCGGGCCAATGCTGCACAGGGCCGGCTCCAGGTCCGAATATGGTGGCACCAGTGCGCTGCGCCCATTAAGGGTGGCTCCCTGCGCGGCCGCTCTATTCGAACATGCCTGGAGCCGGCCCTGCGTATACTAATTTATATTGTTTATGTTTTTAGTGTTAATACACAATAATTAAACAACAAATTTTAGTGATATTCTTTTAGCGCTGTATCTTTTTATATTGTTGTTCCTTCTTGCTTAAGGAGGGTGACATTCTCCTAGTGTTACAGCTGCTTTGTAAAACCACTCTTTAATGCGCCTGAATTCTATAAACTTGTTATATAACATATTTGCTTTCACACCCACACAGAAAACCAGTCGTTGGTGTTCAACTCTCCATTCCACAAGCCATCCGTTCAGTTGGTTTAACCATTTCCAGTCAAAGACAATTGGTTTACTCCATACCCTACTGCAAGGAGAACGCACCCACTAAGCCTAAAATTTAATTTGACAAACAAACTACTGTTCTTTACTGCCACACATACACTAATAAACCATACACAAAAAAGTGAAACAATAGGGCAGATGTATTAAGCCTGGAGAAATGATAAAGCAGTGATAAAGACGCAATAAACGGTAGGTGATAATGCACCAAACAATCATTACGGATTTGAAAAATGACAGTTAGGAACTACTGGCTGGTGCGTCATCACCGTCCGCTTATCACTGCTTTATCACTTCTCCAGGCTTAATACATCTGCCCCAAAGAGGCAGATCCCCTGACTCACATCAAACACAGGAGTCTATTCATGAAACAGTAAAAAAGTGTTGAGAAGTGAGCCAGTGGAGAAGTTGCCCATGGCAACCAATCAGCTACTCTGTATAAATTGTATATGCAACTTATAAATGTTACTTCAATGCTGATTGGTTTCCATGGGCAACTTCTCCACTGGCTCACTTCTCCACTCTCCACTGCTTCATGAATAGACCACAAAAACTCTTCCCCATTTAACTACTATTGGCCGTTAAAAATTAATCTGACTGCCTTAAAGGGGAAACTATCAACAAATTATTAAAGGGTGCAACACTCTAATGCTGGCCATACATTAGCACGACTCGCGCAAGTCGATCCCCCGCCAGCCGCTGGGCATGTGATAGATTGTACTGTATGTGCAGCACATATGATCAGTTGATGCGATGTACAACTTGCGGGGCCACATCACGTTGTGCATGCGATGGGTCGAATTACGGGTCTATATCATGTATGATTAGGGTGGCCAATCCTAGGCCATTTTTTCAATCCTGGGAATCGGGATTGAAAAATGATCAATCCTGGGATTCCCAGGATTGGTTCCTTTTGTCCTATGTTGGCGACCAAACCCCCCACCCCACCCCCGCCCAGTCTACATAATTTACCCTCATCCCATCAGGCGAGAGGGTGATCCTCCCCGCCCAATGGGATGGGGTTAAGTGAGGCGGAGAATTAGTGAGGTGCGAACGGAGGGTGGCTGGCTACGCAGCGCGACCTCTGACTTCACATCACAATGCGCAGCCAGGGAGAGGTGAGCAGGAGGAGCAGGGCAGCATTTGAGCCTCCAGAGGACGCTCAATTCTGCCAGGCATAGCGAAAACAAAGGGGTTTACTAATCCCGAAATCCCTGGCATTGGAAGCCCCAATCCTGGGACTGAATCCCGGCCAATTTTTGTCAAACTCCGGGGATCCCGACAATCCCGATCCCAGGATTGCCCACCATATACATGATATTGACCTAGTGTATGGCCAGCAAAACTCCTCCTGGTTAAATGTCCCTCAGGGTTTAAACAGCCTCCGATGGAACTTCTCTCATTCCCTTCAACTCCATGCTCATAGAATATAGACTGTTACCAGACCCCCACCCCACTTTATATAAATAATATAACACCAGCCTACAGTACCTCTGTAAACATGAATCTGCTGTTCAATAATTGATAGAAATTGGGATCTACAAAGATTTGGTGAAATGGTAGAATTGATCCACTTTATATTTAATAGGTCTAACAGGCATATTTAGCAATATAATTTTTACTAAAATAATGTGAAAACATGTGTTTTCACACTCTTTTCACATTATTTTAGTATCAACTAAATCTACTAATGGGCAATTGGAGGAGAATTCACAAAATTCAAAATGTGATGTGAATTCATCACATTGCATCTGCATCTGAGATGTGGATTGTTATAAATATGCCCCTAAATGTGTGAACCATGTGGAAATGTTATGCAAAGATTTATATGATGGGGCCAGTCCCGGCCTGACGCATATGCTGGCTACACAGTTTTGCTTTGTCAATTTCCTCTTTATTGATACTGTTTGTGTCTAATGCTCTATCTGTATGTTCATTGTTTCAATAAAAACAGTTTACATAAAAAACCTGTAAAATAATAACAAGCAGTCCAGTGTCAGTGGCCAGCAGTTTGGTCCAGCACATGCATTCTCCACCGCCATTACCATCATCATTATCAACCTCCTCATTAATGATTGAAGGTAGTCCATCCAAAAAAATATTTTGTGGGAGCCCAAACAAACCAAGCACTTCAGCCTCAAAAGTGGCAGTCCCTGTTGCTGAAGTGGTTGGTTTGTTAACCTGTGCATGTCCTTTTTTAATATACAACATGATGGTGGGTGAGAGGGCCCAAAGACTATTCCATCTTAAACCACTTTCTTTTAATGGGCTGTATTTTTTTGGGGGGGGGAGGGGCATTGGTGATGGTCTTTTTTGCATAAACAAATATTTGTATTGGTTATCGCTCTAATACATTACTAATCTATAACACTTTTTTTCCCATCAATAATTTTTTATTGAAAACAGATTTTTATTTTGCAGGGGGAAGGGGTACAGAAAAGAAAAAGGGAGAGGGGGGATACAAAACCAGGGGAACGGAATGCAGACATACAGTAATAAAAAATGTCAAATAATCAGATATAACATTCCAATATAGGTAAAATACAAGAAAAACAAAGAGATCTGGAGAGATATGGAGATGGGCATAAGTCAAACAATGAAACATAGAGGCAGACAAAAAATCTGTCGGAGTCACAGGGCTAGCATAGTCAGTACTCAAGGCGAAAATGGAAGCAGAGTCAGTTAGGGGGGAGGAGAAACGCCCCCACCTACAGTTACATACTCATGCCATGCCATTAATTTCACCAGCGGGGAGGAGGCTGAAGAGGAATAAGGCATAAACTTCGTTTCCATAGTAAAATGGAATTGAATTTTATTGCTAACCAGGGCTAGGGGAGGAGGAGAAGGTTGTTTCCAACTTTGGGCCAGTGCATCCCTAGCTGCTATGCAAATATGCCCAAGCAAATATCGTTGATGAGATGGTACCTCAGCAGGGAAAACATGGAATAAAGCCAAGGCCGGAGAGGGGGCGAGCGACAGGTTGAAACACATTTTTAAACAGAAATAACTACTGTGTCTTTGTGCCGCTGCTCTGGTGTTTAGTTTAGCCGGCCAGCCTTTGGCCAATATTGCTGAAAATAATGTGAGCTGTGAGGTGGTCAAAATTGACTGCAAATGACTAGAAATTAAAGTTATTGAGGTTAATAATACTGTAGGGAAAAAAACAGGCCCAAATTATATTTAAAAAAAAATACAAAATCAAAACGTGAGGGTGGTTTTGCTAGATCAGAAAACAAAAACAAAACAGCGAGGGTGGTTTTTGCATAACCAAAACATGAGGGTCCACATCTCTAGTCATATGGCATCATATGGCACTGAGCAGTTAGTAAACTAAGCTCTTCTAATACTAAACATTCAAGCTAATATAAATTATATGTTAATTAGTTTATCAGTAAAATTCTGTGGGGCATATTTATCACAATCTGTATCTCAGACGTAGATCGGATATGATAAATTTGGCTAAAATCGCAATGCGATTTTTGAATACATCGCAAGAATGTATCAAACACCCCATGCAGTGACAGAGCTTGCAAGAAAGCTCTGTCCCTGGGAATCTCTCCCCCACACTTCTCAGGTATTTTTCTTAACCCCCTACCCTTCCCCCATTCCCCAACTAAGCTAACACAATACATTCTGGAGATCGGTGATCTTGTTAGGGAGTCAGTCGGTCAGCTGATCACTGTTCTCCCTCTCTGTGACCCTGGTCATTTGTTCAGCTGTAAAATGAGATGCTGGACGGGAGTTTACAGTATCTCAGTTCACAGTACAGATCAGATGATCAGAAGGAGCACAGCGATCAGCTGACCAGATCACCAATCGAAGGTAAGTTTTATTTTATTTTTTAACTATTTTTTTTACGCTGTGATTAGTCTGTAGTCTTTCAGACACACATGGAAGATTACAGAAGGGAACCCCATGCTCTGCTTTTCCTGTCAGCAGATAGAAGGGGCAGAGTAGGAGTAAGTGAAACAGGAGAGGAACAATGCCATCTGAAGATGACAATAGTATCACAAGGGTCCCCCTCCCAGTATTAAAAAAAAAAAGTCAGGTTAGTAAATTAGAGCAAACCAGTGGCAGGAAATGTGACCTGCTTGCACTAAAATTCAATATTAAGGGCTTGGAAAAGAAATTAGCAAATTCTCCTCTAATTGCCCATATGTATATTTAGTTAATACTAAAATAATGTGAAAAGGGTGTGAAACCACCCGTTTTCAGTTTACACAATATTTTAGTAAAAGTAATATTGATAAATGCTGTATGCACGATTAGCTGTTGCTATAGCAAATACTGATCATTTTGGCCAGAAGTCCTACAGTTCATTCCTCTTCTATATAAATTGTGTTATGGTAACAACAGCATAAAACTAATAATCAGAATAATTGCTGTGCAGACTAATTGTGTTTTGACATATTTTAAGATAATGCTTATTTTAACAGCTTTGCTAATTGTAACTTAATGTGCACAATACATCTTGGTACACAATTTTAGGAGATAGACTTGTTAGTAAAATATCGATATTTCAGTTCTGGAGAAACAAGCACAAACATGTTTAAATGCGTGTAATTATCCTTTCTATCACTTACAGAACAGCATGACTTTATCTCGCAGAGTGGAACCAGCATTGTCTCCCTTCTTAATGTTGTTGATTTACTCTGTAGCTGAGAGATGCATTATCCAAGATTTATTTAAATCTTTGGGACTAGAGTCATAGGATGATAATGGTTTCCTGGCTGTCCGTTTTCACCATTTAGTACATAAACACATTAGCACAAAGCAGTGGCGTCACTAAGGAGTGCAGGGGGTATATACTGCACTGAGTGACATCATCTGAGGGGGTCACATCAAAATGATGCATAATAACATGATAGTGCAGTGCCTGGCTCCCGCTCACTCAGGCGTTGCTCTGATGCACCCGCCGCAATTGACACTGGCTCGCTATGGCTCCCTTTCTGTGGTTCTGGGTGGCTTCTGTTTGCTGTGGATGGGATAAAATGCCATGACATCTTATCCAAGGAAGTCTGAGGGAGGACAGAAGAGAGGCTGTAGGCGCAAAGTGCTCCGTTTGTGGTACTCCCGGCCTCTAGGAAAAATATAACTGGGGGGGGGGGGGGGGAGAAGAGTACTACAGTAGCTTCACCATAAATGTACAGTTGTGCTCATAAGTTTACATAACCTAGCAGAATTTGTGATTTTCTGCCCATTTGTCAGAGAATATGAATGATAACTCACAAACTTTTCTTTCACTCATGGTTAGTGGTTGGGTGATGCCATTTATTGTCAAACAACTGTGTTTACTCTTTTTAAATCATAATGACAACAGAAACTACCCAAATGACCCTGATCAAAAGTTTACATACCCTGGAGATTTTGGCCTGATAACATGCACACAAGTTGATAGAAACGGGTTTGACTGGGTTCTAAAGGTAACCATCCTCACCTGTGATCTGTTTGCTTGTAATCAGTGTGTGTGTATAAAAGCTCAGTGAGTTTCTGGACTCCTGAAAGACTCTTGCATCTTTCATCCAGTGCTGCACTGACGTGTCTGGATTCTGAGTCATGGGGAACGCAAAAGAATTGTCAAAGGATCTGTGGGAAAAGGTAATTGAACTGTATAAAACAGGAAAGGGATATAAAAAGATATCCAAGCAATTGAGAATGCCAATCAGCAGTGTTCAAACTCTAAGAAGTGGAAAATGAGGGATTCTGTGGAAACCAAATCACGGTTAGGTAGACCAACAAAAATTTCAGCCACAACTGCCAGGAAAATTATTCGGGATGCAAAGAAAAATCCACAAATAACTTCAGCTGAAATACAGGACTCTCTGAAAAAAAGTGGTGTGGTTGTTTCAAGATGCACAATAAGGAGGCATTTGAAGAAAAATGGGCTGCATGGTCGAGTCGCCAGAAGAAAGCCATTACTACGCAAATGCCACAAAGCATCCCACTTACAATACTCCAAACAGCACAGAGACAAGCCTCAAAACTTCTGGAACAAAGTCATTTGGAGTGATGAGACCAAAATTGAACTACCATAAACGTTACATTTGGAGAGGAGTCAACAAGGCCTATGATGAAAGGTACACCATTCCTACTGTAAAACACTGAGGTGGATCGCTGATGTTTTGGGGATGTGTGAGCTACAAAGGCACTGGTAACTTGATGGGAAATTGATGGCAAGATGAATGCAGCATGTTATCAGAAAATACTGGAGGAAAATTTGCACTCAGAAGCTGCGCATGGGATGTACTTGGACGTTCCAAGATGACAATGATCCAAAACACAAGTCGACCTGTCATTGGCTACAGCAGAATTAAGTGAAAGTTCTGGAGTGGCCATCTCAGTCTCCTGACCTCAATATCATTGAGCCACTCTGGGGAGATCTCAAACGTGCAGTTCATGCAAGATAGCCCAAGAATTTACAGGAACTGGAGGCTTTTTGCCAAAAAGAATGGACAGCTTTACCATCTGAGAAAACAAAGAGCCTCATCCACAACTACCACAAAAGACTTCAAGCTGTCATTGATATTAAAGGGGGCAATACACGGTATTAAGAACTGGGGTATGTAAACTTTTGATCAGGGACATTTGGGTAGTTTCTGTTGTCATTATGATTTAAAAAGAGTAAACACAGTGGTTTGACAATAAATGGCTTCACCCAACCACTAACCACGAGTAAAAGAAAAGTTTGTGAGTTATCATTCATATTCTCTGACAAATGGCCAGAAAATCACAAATTCTGTTAGGATATGTAAACTTATGAGCACAACTGTAACTGGGGGGTATGGGTACTGGATTTAGCATAAATGTAACTTGGGGGAGGGGAACTTTTATAGGATAAATTAAACTGGGGGGGGGGGCACTGTCTGATGAATGTAAGTCTACACCCTAGTTTGTACCCAGCGTAAACATCAATGTTCTATTCCAACTGTCACGGTCACTGCCAAGAGGCCGACCAATCAAAAAGCAGCAGGAACGAGGAAACATAACCTAACATCAGTACAAAACCTATTCATGAATGAGAAACCCTCCACCCCTCCCTCGTCTCATTGGACATCTCCCTCAAATTTTCAATATTTGTAAAATATTGATGTCGATGTCTATTCCCTAATGGGTATTTTTCTGTTTGTGGTGAGAGAGAATGTCAGGGAAAATTTGAACTTTATATTACAAACATTTACTTTTTGAGGTTTTGTTGTCCTGAACTACACCAAACAGCAGAACAAGTGTTTGTATTAAAAAACGTGTACATCAACTAAAACCGAGGATAATTATCAATATTAAAATCCAGGACACGAGGGACAAAAATTTCCTGGGACAAATCTTTAAATCCTGGGTTTTCCCTGATTATCAGGGCACCTGGCAGCTACAGTATGCAGATGTCTATGTTAAACGTTATAGTACAAGCTAGTCCAAAGGAAATACAAGTACATATCGCCTGCAGACATTTCCTATGCACATAATACTCTAATTTTCACATATTTTTCATTGCAGTAACAAGCACATGGGTGTTAACCTGCAGAGCACCTACTATTAAATATCATTACAGTTAAAGTGTAACAGGATCACTTCATGGTCCCTGAACAGTTTCTGGACATGATTAAAGATCAACACTTTGTTAACCCCTTCATGTCTGGGGACCAAATCACATTTACGAAATTAGGCAATAACATATTATTGTATACAATACATATCCTGGCCAAGTGTAACTGAATTAGTAAGTCCATAGAAAACCTGACCTTTTAATGTTTTTGTTTCATTGTTTTTTACAGTTGAAATTCGCCTCTTACTAATATTAATTTATTATTTTATAATGGGGACACATAGGGAAACTGCATAACTGAGCATAAAGGTCATCATTCTGTCCTTCATCATTATCGCACAGTAAGTACCAGTGGCGGAACTAGAGAATGGTGGGCCCAGGTGCAACAATATGCATTGGGCCCCCTCCCATATTAAAAACAGGGAAATGGCGTCGCCCAAAATACGGTGTTTTATCTCACTAACAAGGGGTGTCGCCACACAGTAGTACTCCCAATTCACAGTAGTACGCCACACAGTAGAGAAGCTTATACACAGTACACCACACAGCAGAGAGCCTTATACACGTTGCGCCACACAGTAGAGCGCCTTATACACGTTGCGCCACACAGTAGAGCGCCTTATACACGTTGCGCCACACAGTAGAGAGCCTTATACAGGGTTCGCCACACAGTAGAGAGCCTTACACAGGGTGCGCCACACAGTAGAGATCCTTATACAGGGTGCGCCACACAGTAGAGAAGCTTATACATGTTACAACACATAATAACACATTCAGTTATTGCCGGATTTTTCATCCAGTCTAAAAATCGTCAATTATTGGTCATTTTTAGGGCGAATGACATTTCCCCTATTCAATGCATGTGCAGGATTTTTCAACTGGTCAAAAAATCCAGCACTAACGAAAAACACGTGGATCTGTGAATTTCCTGGTGAGCCATGTGTTTTGACGAATTTGCAGGCATTTTCGCCCGTTTTTTGGGTCTGTTTTCTCCCATGACAATTCGACAAAAAAAGTGAAACGTCGTGGGCGAAAAGGGATTCAAAAATGGGCGAAAAACCCGCAATTAAATACCCATGGTCGAATTATACCGTTTTTTCGGCTAGCCGAAATTGAATACCCCACATAATAGAGAAGCTTATACACGTTATGCCACACAGTAGAGAGGCTTATACATGGTACACCACACAGTAGAGAGGCTTATACATGGTACACTACACAGTAGATCGGCTTATACATGGTACACCACACAGTAGAGAGGCTTATACATGGTACGCTACACAGTAGAGAGGCTTATACACGTTGCGCCACACAGTAGAGAGGCTTATACATGGTACACCACACAGTAGAGAGGCTTATACATGGTACACTACACAGTAGATCGGCTTATACATGGTACACCACACAGTAGAGAGGCTTATACATGGTACGCTACACAGTAGAGAGGCTTATACACGTTGCGCCACACAGTAGAGAGGCTTATACATGGTACGCCACACAGTAGAGAGGCTTATACACGGTACGCCACACAGTAGAGAGGCTTATACACGGTACGCCACACAGTACAGAGCCTTATACATGGTACGCCACACAGTAGAGAGGCTTATACACTGTACGCCACACAGTAGAGAGCCTTATACATGGTACGCCACACAGTAGAGCGACGCACACGTCAACATTTACAACCAGGAATGTGAGACAGATACAGATGAAGACAGCCTTATCGTTGCCGCGATGTGTTGGAACTGGCGTACGCATCACAGCAAGCTGCAGTGAAAGCCGTACTGTGGCTAGTCGCTGCCTCCGTTCACTCCATAGATATCTATGGCTTGCATGCGTACACACACACGCGCTTCATAGACATGGGCACACTAGTCGCGCCATCCATGCAGTGATGCGAACTCATCGCGGGTTGGATGAGTGTGGCTACATCTTAAGATATGGATATACACACACACACACACACACACACACACACACACACATAGTAAAACATACGCAAAGCAAGACACATATACACAGACACATCCACAGAAAACACACACACACACACACACACACACACACACACACACACACACACACACCACATAAATACAGCTAAACACACATAGCAAAATACATATACAGTATATACACAGAAACACACACACCCATAGCTCAACACACACACACACACACACACACACACACACAGCTAAACAGACATAGCAAAATACACATACAGTATATACACACACACACACACACACACACACACACACACACACACACACCCATAGCTAAACACACACACACACACCTACACAGACATAGCAAAATACATATAGAGTATACACTGAAACAAACACACACCCATAGCTAAACACACACACACACACACACACACACACACACACACACATAAATACAGCTAAACACACATAGCAAAATACATATACAGTATATACACAGAAACACACACACCCATAGCTAAACACACACACAGCTAAACAGACATAGCAAAATACACATACAGTATATACACACACACACACACACACACACACACACACACACACACACACACACACACAGCTAGACATAGCAAAATACATATACAGTATATACAGAAACACACACGCACACAGCAAAACAGACATAGGAAAATACATATAGAGTATACACTGAAACATACACACACCCATAGCTAAACACACACACACACACACACACACACACACACACACACACACACACACACAGCTAAACAGACATAGCAAAATACACATACACTATACACACACACACACACACACACACAGCTAAACAGACATAGCAAAATACACATACAGTATACACACACACACACACACACACACACAGCTAAACAGACATAGCAAAATACACATACAGTATACACACACACACACACACACACACAGACAGCTAGACAGCTAGACATAGCAAAATACATATACAGTATATACAGAAACACACACGCACACAGCAAAACAGACATGGGAAAATACATATAGAGTATACACTGAAACATACACACACCCATAGCTAAACACACACACACACACACACACACACACACAGCTAAACAGACATAGCAAAATACACATACAGTATACACACACACACACACACACACACACACACACACACACACACACACACAGCTAAACAGACATAGCAAAATACACATACAGTATACACACACACACACACACACACACACACACACACACAGCTAAACAGACATAGCAAAATACACATACAGTATACACACACACACACACACACACACACACACACAGCTAGACAGCTAGACATAGCAAAATACATATACAGTATATACAGAAACACACACGCACACAGCAAAACAGACATAGGAAAATACATATAGAGTATACACTGAAACACACACACACCCATAGCTAAACACACACATTGCCAGCAAAACACAAACTCTTTACTTTACATATGTTTTCATTTTCCACAAGTTGCACACTTTCCACCTCCTAGGCTAGCTCTGGCTCCGGCAAGGCTCCTCACTGTGCAGGGGCTGAGTGCACTGACGTGACGTCTCCTCAGTCCTCACACTTCTGTATACACACTGCTGCCGTGACTCCCCTCTCCCTCCCCCTCCCCCCCTGTCCAGTATGTAGTGACTCAGTCCAGGAAGCTGAGAGCTGCAGCCGAGATGAAGGGTGATGTGATCACCCTTCTCACATCACTGGTGCCGGGGACCGCAAACAGGCTTCCTCAGTTAGGAGTCTAGGACCCGCAGCAGTAGCTCAGCGGTAGCAGCGTGTAATGAGTCAGTCTGACTCATTATACTGCTGCCGGCTATGGGCCCCTTCACAGCGCTGGGCCCCAGTGCACTGCACCGCTTGCACTGCCGCAAGTTCCGCCTCTGGTAAGTACTGTATAGCAGCCCCACAAATCTTCCCCCTAAAAAACTATATTACTGTTTCATTTATTATGTGGGCCAGGCTAGATTAATAATGGGTCAGATGGAGCAGCAGCTCCAGGCCCCCATATACAAATAGGACCATTATCATAAGTATTGAATTTGTATTTCAAATTTTCTTGCAAAATTGTGCAATTTTTCTACTTTTATGTATTTAGGGAGACATTGAAGTGCATAGTGCAGGAGGTGTTCACGCCCACATGGCTCTGGCCACACCCACAGAACACTTGTCACAGCTCCTCCCCTTCTCAGTATAAGCCCTTGAACATTTTCAGTTCCAGGCCCATGTAGCCCTTAATACAGCCCTGTATGTGGGCATCAGTGCTATCAGAGGAGGATTTACCACAAGGCAACCAAAAGCAGCTGCTTAGGGCCCTGTTGGTCTCAGGGGGCCTGCCGACAAGACTGTATATCATTTCTGGCAGACCACGAGCTTCACCGAAATTGTCAGAGAGGTGGGCTAGCTCTCCAAGCAGGCAGTTATTAGACAGCTGTTGGGTGCCGGCTCCAGCGTATGCCTGTGTCTCCAGTCCTGCAGTATTTTGCGTGTGACCAGCCATGAAACACGTGTGCATGACGTCAGATGCTTAGAGAAAGGAGCCGGGATCTGCGCAGAAAAAACATGTGTTCTTCCAGTGTACTTTATTACAGTATTTTTTATATTTTATATAACATCCACCACCTACTTCAAATTCCAATCAGGTGTGAGTGGGGGATGATGGAGGGAATGATGGGGGGGTAGGCAGTGAGGATTGTTTGAGGAAGGGGGCCCCAAATCAGTGTCGTGCTCAGGGCCCCATGAGGTCACAATTCGCCTCTGAGTGCTATACTGTATCTATAATAGCCGCATGGTGTGTAGTACACATTGTCCAGAGTACCACACTGCATACCCTCACCTCCTCGGAGTCTGGTATTGCTGCAGAAATCATGAGGAAAATGCCACAGCCGTCATTTTCCAGGATATTTGCGCATGTGCAGTAGAAAACTTAACGGGAACATTTGTGGGGGTGCCTTGTTCTTGGAGACCTATGCATTCACAGTAATGACAGCAACATTTAACAAAAAGAGTCCAATCAACATAAAAATCCTTTTCCGGTTGTGTGCTTCAAAAAATAAAACTTCATAGCAGCAGCACTCTTGGCCCATTATCAAAATGGGTCCTGCATCATTAAAGCACACGCTCAACCATAGGAAGTTCAATAACATATCTCTCCTCTCCTAAATTAAATCTAATTTCCCTAATGTGCACAGGGAAGCAGCCACAGTGATTTGTGTGGGTACAAAAGACTGACAGCAGATCTAATTGTGATCAGTTGGGCCTACAGCCTGAAAATCCTATCAGTGGTTTGCAAAATTACAACCCATTTTCTTTCTTATTTTAGGAGTATACAGTATGTTCATCTGATGTGGTTGGGACAAAAGAGGGCGTAGCCATAACAAAGGAGGCATGGCTTCATGGGAATGATGCGCTTGCGAGCTACGCCTCCTGTTTTTGTCATTTTGGTGGCATGTCCAGCGCTTTGTGAGCTGCTGGACATGCCTTAGCCCATCTGTCTTCTGTGAATAGATGCTGTGCCAAACAGAGCAGCGAGTAGCAGGGGGATACCAACTGGCCCCCCAATTTGTCACTGCTGGGTTAAGCAGAGCAGTGAGTTACAGGGGGCCTCCCAACTTACTCCCCACACTGTAGCCCATGGATGGGACAGCCCCCCAAAAACTGTGGAGACAGTGAAATTGTAGCTGTAGACTGGTGTGCTAGGTAGCACAGGGAGGAGAGGAAAACTGATCAATTATGGCTGTGAAGCAGGATGGCTAGAGATGCTTAGTGTGTGTATGTATGGCTTTGTGTGCGGAAGTGGGAGTAGGAGGATGGAAGAGGTGCAAGAAAAGGAAGTTATGATCAGAGAGTAACATTGATAGATAGAGAAGTCAGAGATGATACACAGATGATAAGGCCTGGACATTGCAGTGTGCGGGATATGAGTACCACTGGGTGAGAAGATGCGCAGAGGTGAGGGAGCAAAGTTTGGAGGCAGCAGTGCAAGTTGTTTATTGTGTTGTGGAAGTCCCCAAGGATTTGAGAGTGGGTAGGTTGAAGGAAAGGAAGCGGCAGGTGGGGCCCAGAGGTGGGTGCAATGCAGAGGTGGGTATGAGGGAACAGACATATGATGTGAATCTCATAGAATGTTAAGGTGTTAAGGTGAGGGAGGCTTCTGGAGGAATGATGCTGAAGGTTCGGCCAAGAGATGGTAGGATACCTATGCCACCACCATGTCACCATGTGTGTGTACACGCTAGCCACATACACTCTTTAGTGTAACGTCGCTAGTGTGTGCTGCAAACACACAGCACCCCTAGGCCAAAGGTTTCTTATTGAGAAAATTTAGAAAGAAATATTAAATTAAGTAAATTGTGATTATATGTCATCCTTAGGTTAAGATGTGTGGTGAGGAACAAGGTTTGCTTTTGTTTGTCCACATATTTTATGATTGACCGCACTGGTTTTACCTATTACATTGACCATCAATAATGTTAATTGGTCCTGGACCACCAACTTAGGGCACCCCTTCAAGTGTCCTGAGACACCCCAGCGTGTCACGGCACACAGTTTAAGAACCACTGGCTTATAATAATGGCTCTACCATTACAAGTAACTATGTCAAAAATCAATAGTACAATGGTGAAAAGTAACATTCTTTGCATAATTGTTGATACAATGTCACAATCACATTCTATTTGTCATTTTTGGTATTCCACCATGGTCTGTGAATAACCGCTTAGGAACAGAAGTCAATGGGATTTAGGGAAGAGACAGAGGGCCTGGATCAGATGGAACGCAATGGCGATGGTGCACGTAAGTGGACAATGTCTGCACATGCGGTCAAGTCGCACTGCTCATGCACGCCAATGGTTACCGCTCAGAGACGCAGAATGAATATGATGCAGAGAGAGAGGATTTTATGGGTGTTCCTGGGAGGTAAGAAGGGCATGGCTAGCCAGCCGTGGGTGTGTCAGGGGCGTGTCATTGACAGTGTCTGCATCTAAAGAGGCAGAACCACTCGCACAGGATGCCATGTTCACACAGAGAAACGGCGCCTGCCATAGGACTGGCACACGTTTCGACGGCGTTACTGATGGTGCGTATAAAGACACACCAACACAGATTTACACAGGTTCTGGTGGGTTTCTGTCTGATCACCAGCCAACACAGAGTCAGCTCCAGGGGGATGCAATTTTTACAGTATATAGAGGGGTTTTTTTTTGCAGTCAAATTGTCATATGCTGTATTTATTTTTTATTTTTTTAAGAATCAGATTTTTTCACATCTTATCTATTCTAATCTTTACATATAATATAACTGTAAGGTTTCTGTTGGTACATAGCAATTATTGTTGAGAAATATACTTTTAGGGACTGTTTATGGAGACAAAAAAAGAAATTAGTGATCTGGAAAGAAACTGAGGTATATATGATCAAAACCAGACTTTTGACACTCGGCTCGTGCAGTGTACAGGCTCCTCTAGTCCAAAATGACTATAGGTACTGTATATAAATATATATATATATATATATATATATACACAGTGTATAGTATACATATATTGCACACTCCAAAAAACACTCAGGGATGCAATCGTAGATCTCAGGACCAGCTGCTTCTCCCATGTGCAGCTCTACGTGGCTTGCTCACAAGTTAGTAGCCCCAAGTAATCTTTTGTGTTAATCCCTGAAGGAAAAACTGCATATATTGTTTACGAAGAAATTTTGTGATCAATGTGCACGATATAAAATATTCATCACAATATTAGATGGCACCACTGTCATTGTAAAATTAATTCTGCTGAGGAATAACAGGCATCCATGCAAGCGAAGCTGAGGGCAAATGCTAGTTGCACAATAAAATATTCATCTTGCCACAAATGATCGCCAAAATAACTATATCTTATACTTTATAAGGGCAACGTTCAAATCATGCCCTTGTCTCAGAAGCACGTATTCACAGTATTTAAAGCTCTGGGATGGTACTGCCAATAGCCTGCTTACAGTATAAACCAAGATTAAGTAATTATTAACTAGATTCTCATTCTGTAAGAAACTTGAACCCAGTAAGAATCACTTCTTTCTGCACATTGTTGGAAGGGCTAGCATGCAAAGCGGACAGAAAGGCTGCAAGCAATCAAAATACTGTACCATGCTAGCTTAATATTCACTCACAGGTTGCTGTCCCACAGTGCTGAAGTCTGTTAATCAATCTAAAAACACATATTTATAACTGCTAAGAGGATTACAGCACTTTTTCACTCAGGGCTCTGTTTCAGGCTATCAAATGCTGTTAATTTGTCTCCACATGCTATAACCAAATAACGGAAGAGAGAGCTTAGACTGCCAATCAGTGTGTTTGCGCTATGTGCTGGCCTTCTGTTATTACGCACTGTGCAGTTAACCAATGCAACCTGGGAAGACATAATCATAACTTATTACTGTTGAGTCTTTATACTTTTCCATTGCATTTTGTTTCTTACTCTTGACCACCAAAACTCTTACTGTTAGTTGGTGCTAGTCTCTTGTTTTTAAAGAAGTAAATACAGTGCATCTGGAAAGTATTCACAGAGCTTCCCTTTATCCACATTTTGTTATGTTACAGCATTATTCCAAAATGGAATAAATTAATTTTTCCCCTCAAAATTCATAATGACAACATGAAAAAGTTTTTTTGAGATTTTTGCAAATGTATTAAAAATAAACTAAGAAATCACATGTACATATGTATTCACAGACTTTGCTCAATACTTTGTTGATGCACCTTTGGCAGCAATTACAGCCTCAAGTCTTTTTGAATGTGATTCCACAAGCTTGGCACACCTATCTTTGGGCAGTTTCGGTCATTTCTCTTTGCAGCACCTCTCAAGCTCCATCAGGTTGGATGGGAAGCGTCGGTGCACAGCCATTTTCAGATCTCTCCAGAGATGTTCAATCGCATTCAAGTCTGGGCTCTGGCTGGGCCACTCAAGGACATTCATAGAGTTGTCCTGAAGCCACTCCTTTGATATCTTGGCTGTGTGCTTAGGGTCGTTGTCCTGCTGAAAGATGAACTGTCGCTCCAGTCTGAGGTCAAGAGCGCTCTGGATCAGGTTTTCATCCAGGATGTCTCTGTACATTGCTGCATTCATCTTTCTCCATCCTGACTAGTCTCCCAGTTACTGCCACTGAAAAACATCCCCACAGCATAATGCTGCAACCACCATGCTTCACTGTAGGGATGGTATTGGCCTGGTGATGAGCGGTGCCTGGTATCCTCCAAACATGATGCCTGGCATTCACGCCAAAGAGTTCAATCTTTGCCTCATCAGACCAGAGAATTTTGTTTCTCATGGTCTGAAAGTCCTTCAGGTGCATTTTGGCAAACTCCGGGTGGGCTCCCATGTGCTTTTTAGTAAGGAGTGGCTTCCGTCTGGCCACTCTACCATACAAGGCCTGATTGGTGGATTGCTGCAGAGATGGTTGTCCTTCTGGAAGGTTCTCCTCTCTCCACAGAGGAATTCTGTAGCTCTGACAGAGTGACCATCGGGTTCTTTATCACCTCCCTGACTAGGGCCCTTCTCCCCCGATTGCTCAGTTTAGACGGCCGGCCAGCTCTAGGAAGAGTCCTGGTGGTTACAAACTTCTTCCATTTACAGATGATGGAGGCCACTGTGCTCATTGGGACCTTCAAAGCAGCAGATATTTTTTTGTCCACAGATTTGTGCCTCGAGACAGTCCTGTCTGGGAGGTCAATAGACAATTCATTTGACTTCATGCTTGGTTAGTGCTCAGACATGCACTGTCAAGTGTGGGACCTTATATAGACAGGTGTGTGCCTTTCCAAACATGTCCAATCAATTGAACTTACCACAGGTGGACTCCAATTAAGCTGTAGGAACATTTCAAGGATGATCAGTGGAAACAGGATGCACCTGGGCTGAATTTTGAGCTTCATGGCAAAGGCTGTGAATACTTATGTACGTACATGTGATTTCTTAGTTTTTTATTTTTAATACATTTGCAAAAATCACCAAGAAACTTTTTTTATGTTGTCATTATGGGGTATTGGTGTGTAGAATTTTGAGGGAAAAAATGAATTTATTCCATTTTGGAATAAGGCTGTAACATAACAAAATGTGGAAAAAGTGAAACGCTGTGAATATTTTCCGGATGCACTGCAAATCACAGTATACATCAATACAAAAACATAAATGTTAAAAACTGTAACTATTAACAGCAACACGTAGCCAGTAAGTAAAAATGGTGTTAACCATTCAACTCATAAGGTATTTGCTTACTTTTGAAAAAAGCATATCAGGGAGATTGTGTAAACAACACCTATGAGCGCGATGTGTACTGCTACATCTGAGAATTGTTGCATTGTTGCTTAGTAAGATCTACTGATACATTTCGTGGCTTGTTCATGTATTTCAAGGCTTGTTCATGTGTTCTAATTATACAGTATGTGTTTCTATACAAGTGGAACCATATATAAGTATACCTTATTTGAAAATGTATATATTCATAGGGATCATTCTGCAATATAACCAGTGGCAGCTCCTACCTGACGGTGATAGGGGGCTGCTGCTACCCATGCCTGCCCGGGGAGGGGAGAGGTGAGAGGAGGAGATGAGACAGTCAGCCCATCAGCTGGTTCCTGGCAACTGTGCAATAAGGTGCAAAGATTGGACTCAAAGATATATACATTGAAATAGGGTAATTAGTGCCATCTCCCTGCATTGGTTATATATCAGTGGCAGATTTTACCTATGGGCTGCAGGACTGCAACCCCCCCAGATAATTCCTCCACCCAGCTCAGTGTCACTGAAGCTAGATGCAGTCCGTGACTGCACTGGCTTTACTGTGACTGGCAGTTACTTCCTATTGGAAGTCCTACCTGTCAGTCACAGACACTACAGGCAGTCCCATTGAAAGGTGTTTCCTCCCTCTGGGACTGCCAGACAGGGCTGCGGTTAGCAGAGAGCTAGCTTCCTGTAGGAAGCCACTCACTGCCTCGTCAGCCCTATCTGGTTTCTATGGGCTGCGGTCGGTGCAGTCCATAGAAGCTGGGGGTTTGCGCATGGGCAATCCGGCCGCCACTGGTGCACGTGCGCCGATCTCGGCACCTGCCACCACATTACATTACTGAGTCGGACACAGTGTCGATGCGGTACACTGTTTTAAGTCTGTGCATGCGTCCTAGTCACACAGTGCATGCGCCCCAGTCACACAGTGCATGCGTCCTAGTCACACAGTGCATGCGCCCCAGTCACACAGTGCATGTGCCCTAGTCACACAGTGCATGCTCCCCAGTCACAGTGCATGCATACCAGTCACACAATGCATGCATCCCAGTCACACAGTGCATGCGTCCCAGTCACACAGTGCATGCGCCCCAGTCGCACAGTGCATGCGTCCCAGTCACCGATTGGTAGTGCTCAAAGACGTAGTACAGAATCAGATCCGTGAATTGTAGTGGGCATTCTGGTAAGTAACAGAGGGCTGATTAAGCCAATAAGAGCGTGTCACAGGAGGGTCACTGAAAGCAACTGCACTTGGAATAGGGCTGGTGCAAGTATCAATGGGGCACTGATGGAACATCAAAACATGCACAGAAATGGAAATGCACTTCCTCAAGACGCTGTAGGCATTTCAGTATTGTGAAAATCAGATGTAGCATTGGTGTGAGACTGCATCTGACTCAGAATCAGCCCCCATATATATATATATATATATATATATATATATGACGGTGCAAATTTTGTACAAATAGGTGCCTATGGGCCTGATTCAGACGTGGTTGGAGTGAGCAATGCTGCTGCTTACATGGAAGTGGCAGCGATGCACAGATATGGTATGCAGCATAAGGTATCTGGTAGAGATGAGCGGGTTCGGTTTCTCTGAATCCGAACCCGCCCGAACTTCATGTTTTTTACACGGGTCCGAGCGACTCGGATCTTCCCGCCTTGCTTGGTTAACCCGAGCGCGCCTGAACGTCATCATCACGCTGTCGGATTCTCGCGAGGCTCGGATTCTATCGCGAGACTCGGATTCTATATAAGGAGCCGCGCGTCGCGGCCATTTTCACACGTGCATTGAGATTGATAGGGAGAGGACGTGGCTGGCGTCCTCTCCGTTTAGAAATTAAAATAGATAGGAGAGTGAGAGTGAGACACTTCATTTACTTACTGGAGCTTAGGAGGAGTTATACTAGTGACTGATGACCAGTGACCTGACCACCAGTGCAGTTTTATAATTTATTATTATTTAATAATCCGTTCTGTTCTTGTTCTCTGCCTGAAAAAAACGATACACAGTGACTCAGTCACACTCACATACCATATCTGTGCTCAGCCCAGTGTGCTGCATCATCTATGTATAATATCTGACTGTGCTCACACAGCTTAATTGTGGGGGAGACTGGGGAGCAGTTATAGGTTATAGCAGGAGCCAGGAGTACATATTAAACAGTGCACACTTTTGCTGCCAGAGTGCCACTGCCAGTGTGACTGACCACTGACCACTGTGACCAGTGACCTGACCACACTGACCACCAGTATAGTATATTGTGATTGAATGTCTGCCTGAAAAAGTACACTCGTCGTGTGACTTGTGTGGTGTTTTTTTATTCTATAAAAATTAAAAAACTCATTCTGCTGACAGACAGTGTCCACTCCAGCAGGTCCGTCATTATATAATATATACCTGTCCGGCTGCAGTAGTGATATATATATATATTTTTTATATCATTATTTATCATCCAGTCTACTAGCAGCAGACACAGTACGGTAGTTCACGGCTGTAGCTACCTCTGTGTCGGCACTCGGCAGTCCATCCATAATTGTATACCACCTACCCGTGGTTTTTTTTTTTTTCTTTCTTCTTTATACATACTACATCTCATTATCATCCAGTCTATATTAGCAGCAGACACAGTACAGTACGGTAGTCCACGGCTGTAGCTACCTCTGTGTCGGCACTCGGCAGTCCATCCATAATTGTATACCACCTACCCGTGTTTTTTTTTTTCTTTCTTCTTTATACATACTACATCTCATTATCAACCAGTCTATATTAGCAGCAGACACAGTACGGTAGTTCACGGCTGTAGCTACCTCTGTGTCGGCACTCGGCAGTCCATCCATAATTGTATACCACCTACCCGTGGTTTTTTTTTTCTTTCTTCTTTATACATACATACTACATCTCATTATCATCCAGTCTATATTAGCAGCAGACACAGTACAGTACGGTAGTCCACGGCTGTAGCTACCTCTGTGTCGGCACTCGGCAGTCCATCCATAATTGTATACCACCTACCCGTGGTTTTTTTTTTCTTTCTTCTTTATACATACTACATCTCATTATCATCCAGTCTATATTAGCAGCAGACACAGTACAGTACGGTAGTCCACGGCTGTAGCTACCTCTGTGTCGGCACTCGGCACTCGGCAGTCCATCCATAATTGTATACCACCTACCCGTGGTTTTTTTTTTCTTTCTTCTTTATACATACTACATCTCATTATCAACCAGTCTATATTAGCAGCAGACACAGTACAGTACGGTAGTCCACGGCTGTAGCTACCTCTGTGTCGGCACTCGGCAGTCCATCCATAATTGTATACCACCTACCCGTGGTTTTTTTTTTCTTTCTTCTTTATACATACTACATCTCATTATCATCCAGTCTATATTAGCAGCAGACACAGTACAGTACGGTAGTCCACGGCTGTAGCTACCTCTGTGTCGGCACTCGGCAGTCCATCCATAATTGTATACCACCTACCCGTGGTTTTTTTTTCTTTCTTCTTTATACATACTACATCTCATTATCAACCAGTCTATATTAGCAGCAGACACAGTACAGTACGGTAGTCCACGGCTGTAGCTACCTCTGTGTCGGCACTCGGCAGTCCATCCAAAATTGTATACCACCTACCCGTGGTTTTTTTTTCTTTCTTCTTTATACATACTACATCTCATTATCAACCAGTCTATATTAGCAGCAGACACAGTACAGTACGGTAGTCCACGGCTGTAGCTACCTCTGTGTCGGCACTCGGCAGTCCATCCATAATTGTATACCACCTACCCGTGGTTTTTTTTTTCTTTCTTCTTTATACATACATACTACATCTCATTATCATCCAGTCTATATTAGCAGCAGACACAGTACAGTACGGTAGTCCACGGCTGTAGCTACCTCTGTGTCGGCACTCGGCAGTCCATCCATAATTGTATACCACCTACCCGTGGTTTTTTTTTTTCTTTCTTCTTTATACATACATACTACATCTCATTATCATCCAGTCTATATTAGCAGCAGACACAGTACAATACGGTAGTCCACGGCTGTAGCTACCTCTGTGTCGGCACTCGGCAGTCCATCCATATGTATACTAGTATCCATCCATCTCCATTGTTTACCTGAGGTGCCTTTTAGTTGTGCCTATTAAAATATGGAGAACAAAAATGTTGAGTTGGGTTTTTTGGAAGGGACATCCTGCGTGACACTGCAGTGACACTCCTAGATGGGCCCGGTGTTTGTGTCGGCCACTAGGGTCGCTTATCTTACTCACACAGCTACCTCATTGCGCCTCTTTTTTTCTTTGCGTCATGTGCTGTTTGGGGAGGGTTTTTTGGAAGGGACATCCTGCGTGACACTGCAGTGACACTCCTAGATGGGCCCGGTGTTTGTGTCGGCCACTAGGGTCGCTTATCTTACTCACACAGCTACCTCATTGCGCCTCTTTTTTTCTTTGCGTCATGTGCTGTTTGGGGAGGGTTTTTTGGAAGGGACATCCTGCGTGACACTGCAGTGCCACTCCTAGATGGGCCCGGTGTTTGTGTCGGCCACTAGGGTCGCTTAGCTTAGTCATCCAGCGACCTAGGTGCAAATTTTAGGACTAAAAATAATATTGTGAGGTGTGAGGTATTCAGAATAGACTGAAAATGAGTGTAAATTATGGTTTTTGAGGTTAATAATACTTTGGGATCAAAATGACCCCCAAATTCTATGATTTAAGCTGTTTTTTAGTGTTTTTTTAAAAAAACACCCGAATCCGACAAAAAAAATTCGGTGAGGTTTTGCCAAAACGCGGTCGAACCCAAAACACGGCCGCGGAACCGAACCCAAAACCAAAACACAAAACCCGAAAAATTTCCGGCGCTCATCTCTAGTATCTGGTATAAGTAGACACATCCTGCATGCACTGGTGACCCAATGCAGAGTCCAAGGACATAGCATCAGATCACTTGTAACACCGTAAGCCGGCTGAGTGACTCATGGGGTCGCGCAACCTAACCACCACCGCTCTGTCCAGGAGAACAGGAAATCTCTATTGGAAGACTGAGATTCTGGCCTTGGCATGCCTGCAAAACGGAGAGATGTCACGCCTCTGTTTTGTGAAACGGCTGCTGTCACCAACCAATCCCACCCAGAAGGCTGCAGACCAATGATGGCTCCAGAGGTGGGGCTGCAGCACAGTCCAAAATTCAGATTGGGGAGCCACACTAACTGCCACCCCAAACTCTGCCAAACATCGCCGTCCAGGGCTCACTGGCAGGTGGTTTGACTCCCGTATTTGAATTTTGGACTGCGCTGCAGCCCCACATCTGGAGACGTCACTGCTGCAGACTGTCAGACTTTGGTCATTTAAAAACTTTTTGCACTAACCATTTGCTTTAACCATTGAATGCCGTGATCAGAGAGCGATGATTTGTCTGTATAATTTAAAACATGTGATAAGAAAAGCAAAACACCCCTGATATGTCAGAAGCAGTAGGCAAATGGTCTAAGGGAGTTATTTATCACAGATTCACCCCATGGTAAACATTCCACCATTCCTAGTGAATAGCAAAGGCATTGCTCTAGAGGGAGATTTTTCATTTCAAATGGATTCTAGGTCTGTGGGAGACATGCAGAGAAGACAGATAATTCTTCAACAGTTACTAGTAAATTCTAATATATATATATATATATATATATATATATATATATATAAAATAGTGATTGGGAACTGCTGTCAGAAACATTCAAAGTAATGCAACGTAGCTTCAAAATGTGATCCACACACGATCCAACAGAAAAGTAATGTAATAAGATATGGAAATAATCAACCAGCATCCAGGTGAGAATGTGACATGTGGATGATGGCGGACCTCCATTTCAATCCATGGACATGTGTGTCCAGCTTATCGGACGTGCCCCTGAGTTACACTCTGTATTGGAGAGCCCCGTGAGACCCTAATTAACACTGTGCCACAACCAGAGCCTTTAGATATAATCCCAATGCTACCACTTATAATATACTATATACATTGAGTGCAAGATCCAGCTTACACCCAGCAACCCAACATACATTCCTGGCTGTAACTGGACAAGCCAGATAACCTGTACCTGCTATTAACCCTGCGCTTACCTGTTCCTTGTTAATAAGCCTCCACCTGGTTAGGTCATCTACCCTGTGGAGTAACCTCGATTGCACGCAACCAACCATCACAGTGTCTGACAATATTGCTGCACTTGACACTGGGGATCTGATGTTATGATATTGTGACTACTTCTGGTGCGAAAACCCAGGCAGGAGAGGTGGAGTCACCCTTCAACCACAGTAGAGCCAGCCACTGAGCCACATGGTGCAGTTCTGGAGCGGACATGCACCTAGAGTGATGAAAAAAGAGTCAGGCCACGTGGCCACGTCCCATTTTCGAAGGCACAAAAAAGTCATCCATATTTAGGAGTTAAAGGAGGGCAAAATATGTTGTTGCACCTGAACCCAGCACTAACTAGTTTTGTTACGGATGTAACTGGTATTACTGTACTTCTTTATCAAATCATAACCAAATATTATTTTCTCTGCATATAAACATATTTTTGGTTTCTGTCTGTGTTTGTTAGAAAGCAAAAAAAAACCTTACACACGTAATAAAAACAACATTGCCATTCAATTTGTTCTGGCTTTTTTTTTCTTTCTTGAAAATGACAGCATTGCTTAGTTGTGGTATTAAGGGTAACAGCAGTTACAAACCGTGGAAAAAGAGTTTAAACCATGGAAACATAGCCAACCACATATGTATAATCAACTTTAAGCATTTAATTATTCTCTACAAACACTCACATGCTTTGTGTTTTTTCCTGCCACTATTTTTGCAGTAGTGCCTTACTATAAATACATAAACAGATTTACACTGAGCATATATGCAGTGGCAAACGCAGAATTTCTAGAGGGGGGTTTTCAAATGCAATAAACAATTTCCCACTCTGCGGAACATGGAATACAATATTAATATTTAACACTATAGGTGGTCTATAGTACAGGCTGTATCAAACACAATTAAAATAAATAAGATAATGTTAGTGGTCAGGAAAAGGTTAAACATACCATAATAAATAAATACACAAACATAATAGAACCAGTACTGCACTTTCTAAGCACACATTCTCCCACCTCATGGTAAAGCTCCTGTCTCTTCTTCTTGGTAGCTACTCTCTGGTCCAGTGCACTGATTGAAGCCTCAGAAGCAGAAGAAGCTTTTACCCCTTGGCATGTGCAGCAGCTTAAACTGCATGATGTGGCGGCAGCTCTAGTAATTGTATTATATACCATGGCAATTGTCATAATTTGAGCCACTTGCCAAGATGGGGGGGGGGGGGGGGTTGGGGTTCCAGGCAACCAGAACCCCCCCCCCCCCCCCCCCCATCACCCTGCGTTTGCCTATTATATGATACCCTTTTCTGACAGAAATTCTGGCAATTACCCGGCATTTCAGTGTCGGGTCATTTTGCCAGTTGCTGCCTGACCCCCCCCCCCCCCCCCCCCCTTTCACACAGAGAAGCAAATTACCGGGTGAAGAATTTCTACCTGGTAATTTGTGTATCAAAACGGGGATTTCGTCTGTGTGAAAGGGTCAAGCCGGTTTGAAATTCCCAGGTCTTCAACTCTGGTAAATTCCTGGGTCGAAATCCCAGGAATTTCAACCCAGGTTGGCCCTTTCACACAGAAAAAGGACCCGTGTTTATCTGCAAATTACCGGGTAGAACTTCTTCACCCGGGAATTTGTTTTTCTGTGTGAAAAGGGTATAAGTGTGGTTTAGTCCTATTTCTCTCATGGATGTAACAGATGAAATGCCTGGTCGTTGACAAATATTAGGTATTTTATTCACTGCTGCTGTAGCTCTGTTGATGGCTCTACATACATAGTTCACTTTTAGTTTACTTTCCCATAGGGTTTAGGCAGGGATGGACTGGGGCTCCGAATCGTCCCAGGCATTTGTGAATGCACGCACGTCACGGGGGGGACATGCACATCACAGGGGTGCTGCTAGTCGGGCGGTGGGCTCCAGCATGCCCCCATTTCCATGGAGACGCGCATTCAGGCTGTGGGGATGGCTAAACTAGAGAGCTGGAGGCTGCGCTGCACACGGTCTTCCCAGCTGTCTGTGGGACCGATCTGGCCAACCAGCCCATCGCCCCTTCTGGCATATGCCAGAAGTGACAGATGGGCACTCCGGCTATGGGTTTAGGACTATAGTTTTCTGCTACTAAGTGTGCACAGAAAAACACTAAAATCTCTTACAGCGCATTTGTTTCCCAATATGTATGCACAGAGGCGCAACTGTAATTGAGACAAACAATGTTAGAAGACAATATTCTGACAGGATGGCTGGCAGAAAAAATGCTTGTCCGCTGCCTATTCATGATGATTGGATGTGCCAAAGTGACCTTACCATAGTCGACATCATGTACAGAGGCCCCATAAACTGAGGCCCTTTGGGTCACCATAGAAACCGAGGAGAAGGATGTTATTCGCGTTGGGGTGATCTATAGACCACCAGGCTAGGGGCAGGATTTGGACAGGAACCTATTGTTGGACATCACTAAAATGGCTTTAAAGGGAGAAGTCATAATCTTGTGAGACTTTAATTTACCTGATGTAAATTGGGATGGGTCTTTTGGTAGTTCAGCTATAAGTGGCAAATTTCTACATTCCTTACAGGGAGCATCTCTCAAGCAATTGGTGAGGGAGACCACTCACAAAGATTCAATATTAGATTTAATTCTTACAAATGGTGATAGGATATCCAACATATATGTGGGTGAGCACCTGGGATCCAGTGATCATCAAGCAGTATGGTTTAGTATAAAGACAGGATCCAACTCCTGTCACACAAAAACAAAGGTGTTGGATTTTAGAAATGCTGACTTTGCAAAAATGGGGAGATGTTTAAGTGATTCATTGGCGGACTGGTGGAACTTGGAAGGAGTGCAGGAGAGGTGGGAAAAACTGAAAAGTGCAATACTAAGTGCAACTGATCTTTGTATCAAAAGGGTTAGGAAAAGCACCAGGAAAAGGAAGCCAGTGTGGTTCACAAAAGAAGTATCAACTAGTGTGAAAGCAAAAAAGATAGCTTTTAGGAAATATAAACAGACTCAAAATAATAATGACAAAGAGATGTATCTTGACAGATGGAAGGACGCTAAGAAAGTGATCAGACGTGCAAAGGCAGAAGCTGGGGAGAAAATGGCCCAGTCAGTAGATAAAGGGGGCAAAACATTTTTTAAGTATATAAGTGAAAGGAGAAAATCAAATGGAGGAATAATAAGATTTAAGACAGAGAGTGAGCATTTGGTGGAGGGTGACAAGGCAATAGCAGATCGCCTAAATAATTTTTCTGCTCAGTATATACTACAGAAGAAGGGATGGGGCCACAGTTAAGTTGCAAGGACATTCATAAAAATAAGGTAGATGAAAGTACATTTACAGAGGAGAAGGTCCTAACAGAACTTTCACAACTAAAAGTGGATAAATCAATGGGACCAGATGGAATACACCCAAGGATACTCAAAGAGCTAAAAGATGTGCTGGTTACACCTTTAGCAGAATTATTTAACCAGTCACTAAATACAGGTGCTATTCCAGAGGACGGGAAAAGAGCAAATGTAGTTCCACTGCACAAAAGTGGAAGCAAGGAAGAAGCAAGTAACTACAGACCAGTAAGCCTTACATCAGTAGTAGGGAAAGTAATGGAAAAACTATTAAAAGAAAGAGTTGTGGAATATCTTAAATCAAACCACTTACAGGATCCAAAACAGCATGGATTTACTGGTGGCAGATCATGTCAAACAAATCTTATTGACTTTTTTGACTCTGTGATGAAAATAATAGATCAAGGGGGAGCTGTAGATGTAGCATATCTAAACTTTAGTAAGGCATTTGACACTGTCCCACATCGCAGACTGCTAAATAAACTTGAAAGCGTGGGGGTGGATTATAAAACAGTTAAATGGATAAGAACCTGGTTGCAGGATAGGAAACAGCCAGTTGTAGTTAATGGAGTGCAATCTATGGAGGGAAATGTTAACAGTGGAGTACCCCAGGGATCTGTACTTGGTCCAGTCCTCTTTAATATCTTTGTTGGTGACATTGCAGATGGTATTGAAGGGAAGGTATGCCTTTTTGCAGATGATACAAAGATATGCAACAGGGTAGACACACCGGGAGGGGTAAAACAAATGAATGATGACCTAGGTAGACTTGAGAAATGGTCAAGAACGTGGCAACTACAGTTTAATGCTAAAAAATGCAATGCACTTGGGTCTCAAAAACCCAAAGGCTAAATATAGTATCAAGGGTACCCTAATGGAAACTACTGAGGAGGAAAGGGATTTAGGAGTCACTATTTCAAGTGACTTGAAGGCAGGAAAGCAATGCAACAAAGCAATGAGAAAGGCAAGTCAGATGCTTGGTTGCAGAGGGAGAGGAATCAGTAGTAGGAAAAAAGAAGTGATAATGCCACTGTATAGGTCATTGGTGCGGCCCCATCTGGAATACTGTGTCCAGTTCTGGAGACCATATCTCCAGAAGGATATAAATACATTAGAGAGTGTACAAAGAAGGGCAACTAAAATGGTGCATGGCCTACATCACAAAACGTACCCGGAAAGGCTAAAAGATCTTAACATGTATAGTTTGGAGGAGAGAAGGGAAAGGGGGACATGATAGAAACTTTCAAATATATCAAGGGTCTTAACAAAGTTCAGGAGGGAAACATTCTTCAAAGGAAGAGAAATATTAGAACTCGAGGACATACACTGAGACTGGAGGGGGGGAGGTTTAGGGGAAATTTAAGGAAAATTACTTCACAGAAAGGGTGGTGGATAAGTGGAATAGTCTCCCATCAGAGGTTGTAGATGCTAAGACTGTAGATCAATTTAAACATGCTTGGGATAGGCATATGAATATCCTTATCCTTACAAAGAATTAAGGTTCAAAAAGGGTTGCGATTGCCTAAAGGATAAAAAAAAGGGGGCAGACTAGATGGGCCAAGTGGTTCTTATCTGCCGTCAAATTCTATGTTTCTATGTTTCTATGTTACAGGACAATACATTTTGTCATACCTGTATGACTAAGAAAAACTTTACTCTGCAAGATACATGATTACCACTTAGTGAAGAAATAGGTAGCGGAGTGCCAAGGGCCAAGAATGAACCAAGATATAGCACAAACGTCATGTACATGTGAATGATGTCTTACGTATAGAAAATGCACCGAGTCAAGCCGCTAAGTGCTTGTGTAGTGCCAGAGAGACCATACCAGGAGGTAGACGCAGCTTTGTTTGATTGTAATGGGAAGATGTACATTGTCATGACTGATTATTACTCTAATTCCCCTGAGGTAAAACACTACATACAACTACTAGTACAGCTTTCATAAATTGCATGAAGTCAGTCTTTGCAAGACATGGTGTTCCTATGGAAATGTTCACTGACAATGGTCCTCAGTTTTCCAACACTGAATTTAGACCATTCGCTGATGATTGGGAATTTGTCCATACCACGTCAAGTCCCAACGTTCCATGGTCAAATGGATTGGTGGAAACTTTAGTAATAACTGTAGAGTATCATGAAGAAAGCACATGATGGTTTAGAACATTTCAACAAAAGTCTCTTAATCTACCATAGTGCATCACTACAGAATGGACTTTCTCCAGCACAAATGCTGATGGCAAGAAGGTTTAAAGCAAATCTTCCAATACATGATGAACTGCTTAAAACGCATGGTTAGTCAGACTGATTAAAGAGCAACAACAGGTGAAACAAATGCTGTTCCATGATAGAAGAGCATAAAGCTTGTCTGATCTTAGATTAGGTGACCATCCCAGAGACCATGAGAAATTGTCTGTTATTACTCAGTTTTGTTTTACCACTGTTGTTTCCATTTGTAAAGCGCAACTGATTGTCCACGCTATATAAGAAACTGTTAATAAATAAATAATAAATAAATTTGGTATAAAGACCACTGATGGATGCCTCACACGATCCTAAGAGAATTGCTTTGTGTTTCTCTGAATTTTATTCTAGCCTCTATAATTTGCCGCCTCGCCGTGGTCCCAGAGATGATCTAGATTTGCAAATTGATCAGTACCTGGACACCTTCTCCCTTCCTAAACCCACTCCCACTCAGCAATTCATACTCAGTAAAGACTTTACCCCTGAGGAGATCCAATTGGCCATTAAGTCGCTCAAAAATTAATCTGCTCCTAGTTCAGATGTCCTTCCCACAATATATAATTAAAAATTCTAAACTATCTTGTCCGTTATTGACACATTTGTTTAATGCAATCATTAGGGGCACCAAATTTGACAGTGCCATCACCAGGACAGAAGTAGTTGTTATATGCAAACCTGGCAGAGATCCGAACATTTGCGGCAGCTATCGTCCAATCTATCGTGACATGCAAACTGAAATAATAATACACAGCAAGGAACTGCTCATATAGATTTAAAGATATACTGTATTATACCATACCTCCCAACAGGGATGGACTGGGGGTCAAAATCGGCCCTGGCATGTGCGTGTGCGCACTAAAGAAGGGGGCGTTCCGCGAGTCGGGGAGAATGGGATTCGTGGCATGCCCCCATTTCCATGGAGATGGGCGAGTGGCGCGTGACACGCACACGGGGCGAGTCAGGGGGTGTGTACTCGCGGCATGCCTCCATTTCTATGGAGATGGGAGGGGAGGCAGATAGGCAACCAGACTAGAGAGCCAGAGGCTGCACTGTGCGCGGCCTTCCCAGCTCTCTATGGGACCGGACTGGCCCACCAACCCTTCTGGCATTTGCCAGAAGTGTCAGATGGGCAGTCCAACCCTGCCCCCCAACATTTAGAAGTCCCAGCTGAAGGCTCTTTCGCGCGCCAAAGGCTCGCATGCCCAAAAAGGGGTGTGGCCTTGTGGAAAGGGCCGTGGCTTTGCATAAATGCCACACTCATGAGCCACGCTCCCGTTTTTGTCACTGTAAGGGCATGCCCAGCACTTTGTGAGAACTTAGCCATGCCTCCAGCCTCCCTGTCTCCCATGAATAGATGCTATGCACATGTCCTCCCCAGTGACAGGGAGCCAGTGCCGTAACTAGGCATTTTAGCGCTGTGTGCAAGAAACAGCATTGGCGCGCCCCCCCATGCAAGATAGGGGCAGTGCGCGCCATAGGGGCAGTGCGTGCCGTAGGCGCGCGGAAAATATATAGGGGCGTGGCTTCATGGGGAAGGGGCGTGGCCACAAAATAATACCAATCCATACTACGGTGCACAGTAGTCTCCATTATTCAAATAACGCTGCACAGTAGCGCCACTACACCAGGTAGAGCCCCTTTTACACATTACAGCAGACAGTTCCCCTTTTTACACATTACAGCAGACAGTCCCCCTTTTTACACATTACGGCAGACAGCGTCCCCTTTTTACACATTACTGCAGACAGCATCCCCTTTTTACACATTACGGCAGGCACAGTCCCCCTTTTTACACATAACGGCAGCCAGGTCCCCTTTTTACACATTGCGGCAGGCACAGTCCCCCTTTTTACACATAACGGCAGCCAGTCCCCCTTTTTGCACATTGCGGCGGGCAAAGTCCCCCTTTTTACACATAACGGCAGCCAGTCCCCCTTTTTACACATTACGGCAGACAGCGCCCCCCTTTTTACACATTACGGCAGACAGCGTCCCCTTTTTTACACATTACGGCAGACAGCGTCCCCTTTTTACACATACGGCAGACAGCATCCCCTTTTTACTAGTGATGTGCACCGGAAATTTTTCGGGTTTTGTGTTTTGGTTTTGGATTCGGTTCCGCGGCCGTGTTTTGGATTCGGACGCGTTTTGGCAAAACCTCCCTGAAAATTTTTTGTCGGATTCGGGTGTGTTTTGGATTCGGGTGTTTTTTTTACAAAAACCCCTCAAAAACAGCTTAAATCATAGAATTTGGGGGTCATTTTGATCCCATAGTATTATTACCCTCAATAACCATAATTTCCACTCATTTTCAGTCTATTCTGAACACCTCACACCTCACAGTATTATTTTTAGTCCTAAAATTTGCACCGAGGTCGCTGGATGACTAAGCTAAGCGACCCAAGTGGCCGACACAAACACCTGGCCCATCTAGGAGTGGCACTGCAGTGTCAGGCAGGATGGCACTTCAAAAAAATAGTCCCCAAACAGCACATGGTGCAAAGAAAAAAAGAGGCGCAATGAGGTAGCTGTGTGACTAAGCTAAGCGACCCAAGTGGTCGACACAAACACCTGGCCCATCTAGGAGTGGCACTGCAGTTTTCTAGCGAGAGGATGAGTGCTTCCATCCTCATGTGAAGCTGAACCACTAGCCATGAACATAGGCCAGGGCCTCAGCCGTTCCTTGCCACTCCGTGTCGTAAATGGCATATTGGCAAGTTTACGCTTCTCCTCAGACGCTTTTCATTTTGATTTTTGGGTCATTTTACTGAACTTTTGTGTTTTGGATGTTACATGCTCTCTACTATGACATTGGGCATCGGCCTTGGCAGACGACGTTGATGGCATTTCATCGTCTCGGCCATGACTAGTGGCAGCAGCTTCAGCACGAGGTGGAAGTGGATCTTGATCTTTCCCTATTTTACCCTCCACATTTTTGTTCTCCATTTTTTAATGTGTGGAATTATATGCCAGTATCAATAGCAATGGCCTACTACTATATATACTGCGCACAACTGAAATGCACCACAGGTATGGATGGATAGTATACTTGACGACACAGAGGTAGGTAGAGCAGTGGCCTACTGTACCGTACTGCTATATATTATATACTGGTGGTCAGCAAACTGTGCAAAACTGAAATGCACCACAGGTATGGATGGATAGTATACTTGACGACACAGAGGTGGGTAGAGCAGTGGCCTACTGTACCGTACTGCTATATATTATATACTGGTGTTCAGCAAACTGTGCAAAACTTAAATGCACCACAGGTATGGATGGATAGTATACTTGACGACACAGAGGTAGGTAGAGCAGTGGCCTACTGTACCGTACTGCTATATATTATATACTGGTGGTCAGCAAACTGTGCAAAACTGAAATGCACCACAGGTATGGATGGATAGTATACTTGACGACACAGAGGTAGGTAGAGCAGTGGCCTTCTGTACCGTACTCCTATATATTATATACTGGTGGTCAGTAGACTGTGCAAAACTGAAATGCACCACAAGTATGGATAGATAGTATACTTGACGACACAGAGGTAGGTAGAGCAGTGGCCTACTGTACCGTAATGCTATATATTATATACTGGTGGTCAGCAAACTGTGCAAAACTTAAATGCACCACAGGTATGGATGGATAGCATACTTGACGACACAGAGGTAGGTAGAGCAGTGGCCTACTGTACCGTACTGCTATATATTATATACTGGTGGTCAGCAAACTGTGCAAAACTGAAATGCACCACAGGTATGGATGGATAGTATACTTGACGACAAAGAGGTAGGTAGAGCAGTGGCCTACTGTACCGTACTGCTATATATTATATACTGATGGTCAGCAAACTGTGCAAAACTGAAATGCACCACAGGTATGGATGGATAGTATACTTGACGACACAGAGGTAGGTAGAGCAGTGGCCTTCTGTACCGTACTCCTATATATTATATACTGGTGGTCAGCAAAATTATGCACTGTACTCCTACTATATACTACAATGCAGCACAGATATGGAGCGTTTTTCAGGCAGAGAACGTATAATACTGGTGGTCACTGGTCAGCAAAACTCTGCACTGTACTCCTCCTATATAATATACTGGTGGTCCCCAGTCCCCACAATAAAGCAGTGTGAGCACAGATATATGCAGCACACTGAGCACAGATATGGAGCGTTTTTCAGGCAGACAACGTATACTGGTGGTCACTGGTCAGCAAAACTCTGCACCGTACTCCTCCTATATAATACAGCTGCTCCCCAGTCCCCACAATTAAGCAGTGTGAGCACAGATATATGCAGCACACTGAGCACAGACATGGAGCGTTTTTCAGGCAGACAACGTATAATACTGGTGGTCACTGGTCAGCAAAACTCTGCACTGTACTCCTCCTATATAATATACTGGTGGTCCCCAGTCCCCACAATAAAGCAGTGTGAGCACAGATATATGCAGCACACTGAGCACAGATATGGAGCGTTTTTCAGGCAGACAACGTATACTGGTGGTCACTGGTCAGTAAAACTCTGCACTGTACTCCTCCTATATAATACTGGTGGTCCCCAGTCCCCACAATAAAGCAGTGTGAGCACAGATATATGCAGCACACTGAGCACAGATATGGAGCGTTTTTCAGGCAGACAACGTATAATACTGGTGGTCACTGGTCAGCAAAACTCTGCACTGTACTCCTCCTATAATACTGCTGGTCCCCAGAATAAAGATATTTGCACTGCAGCCCCCTGAAACAAAGTGAGAGGACGCCAGCCACGTCCTCTCACTATAATTTCCAATGCACGAGTGAAAAATGGCGGCGACGCGCGGCTCCTTATATAGAATCCGAATCTCGCGAGAATCCGACAGCGGGATGATGACGTTCGGGCGCGCTCGGGTTAACCGAGCCATACGGGAGAATCCGAGTATGCCTCGGACCCGTGTAAAATGGGTGAAGTTCGGGGGGGTTCGGTTTCCGAGGAACTGAACCCGCTCATCTCTACTTTTTACACTTTTCGGCAGGCACAGTCCTCCTTTTTACACATAACGGCAGCCAGTCCCCCTATTTACACATAGCGGCAGGCACAGACCCCCTTTTTACACATAACGGCAGCCAGTCCCCCTTTTACACATTGCGGCAGGCACAGTCCCCCTTTTTACACATAAAGGCAGACAAGATAGAGAGAGACAGAGAGAGAGAGAGAGAGAGAGAGAGAGACAGAGAGAGAGATGCTTACCATCTCTCCCGCTGGCAGTCAGGCTCCTCGTGCTGGCAGCTCCGGAGGCAGGGGAGAAGGAGGAGGAGGGAGGGAAACTGGAGCCGCAGCAGCGCTATTTCATTGGTAGTAAGCGCCGCTGCAGCTGTCCCCTCTCCTTCCGTATTGGCTGCCCGGCGCTGCTGTGGATGCTGGGATGAAGGAACCGCATCCCAGCATCCACAGCAGCGCCGGGCAGCCAATACGGAAGGAGAGGAGACTGCTGCAGCGGCGCTTACTACCAATTACATTGTGCTGCTGCGGCTCCAGTCCCCCTCCATCCTCCTCCATCTCCGCTGCCCGGCGCTGCTCTCTCCTCCACAGCGCGGCAGCGTCGCACGGCGCACACAGCCGAGGCGGCTTGTAATGAGTCAATTTGACTCATTACATGCCGCTGGCCGTTGCGCCCTCTGGGCAACTGCGCTGTGTGCCAGGCACACCTGTCACACAGGTAGTTACGGCTCTGCAGGGAGCGTCCCCACTCCCCCCACTGTGGGAAACTGCGGCCAGGGGGGTGGGACAGTCCCATAAAAACGGGTATGTCCCGGAAAAGTCGGGACAGTTGGGAGATATGTAATGCTATTAAGGTATCATTAACTCTATTTTGGTGTCATCATCTTTGTGGGTTCCCCCAACGCGCAGGTCTCCAGAGGTCCAACAAGTCCCTACAGTGGCATTCTCCCTCAAATTTTGGATAGGCAGACTCAGAAATTCAATCTGATTTCTTGCCCTAGCGGCGATCCGGAACAATTTAGCATTTCAATCCAGCTTCGACCATTCTAAGTTCTCTACATGGATTTATAGAGGTCTTATCTTCCTCATGGATATTGCCTCTCTCTGAGGATTACCCTCCTTTGCAGAAGTCCAGGAGAAACATCTGATCCTCAATTTGGGATTTTATCAATATGTCATTTGTTCAGTACTGCTCAGGAGTAATTTTAATGGCTCCAGTCTCCCTCAAAAGCACTGCTGTCCTCTATCTATCATATCTTGTTAGCAGCCCATGATCCTGAAAAAGACCCTCATAAGATGGCCTAGGAGGGTGACATGGGGGGATCCTGAGTCCTGAGACTTGGTCTTATCTCCTCTTCTTCCTGTATATGTATTCATGAAAATCTGCCATGGTGTTTCTTAAGTGGTACCTACGTAGTTCCCTGCCATATTCACAAAATATTTTCGTGAGGCGGTGGCACTGTCACATTATTGGCGTAGTAGCGGACGGAAGGGCACACTGCTCCACATTTTTGGGAATATCCACAGATAGTACCTTTCTGGAAAAGTGTATCTCATCTCATCTCAAACATAATGCAAATTCAGATACCATGGTGTTTCTCCTACTCTCTTTCCAGCCAGCTCCTAGCTGTCATTTTTCAAGCTCAGCCTGTAACTTGACAGTTAGAAGCTGATTGGCTGGTCCGTTAGCACTTTCCACTTTATCACTTCTCCAGGCTTAGGGCCCGATTCAGACCTGAACGCTGCTGTGCGTTTTTGCAGCGGTCTGCGATCAGATAGCCGCTGCCCATAGAAAGTGAAAACCCGCCCCATGCAAGTGTGCGAATGCATGTGTACGACATGCGAAAACTTTGCCAGGCAGCGGACATCTGCAAATCCATTCTCAACTCACACATCATTGAATGATTTTTCCATTCTGTGCAGTCTGTGCGTAGCCCAAGACTTACTCCTACAGTGCGATACACACAGGCTGATCGGGGCCGGTGCTGACGTCACACACTCTCCCTGAAAACGCTTAGGCATGCCTGTGTTTTTCCCGACACTCTCAGGAAATGACCAGTTACCATGCACAAACGTCCTCTTCCTGACAATTACCTAGCGAACGCCTTGTGATCAAAATTTTCGCACCATCTTGTCACTGTTTGGCGTCGCGCCTGCACATTGCGGTGCATACGCGCGCGCAGTCATTCAGTAATCAGCCACTGTGCAATTTTGCACAGCAGCGATCAGGTCTGAATTGGGCCCTTAATACGTCTACCCCACTGTCTGTAACATGGCAATTAGGAGCTGGTTGGTTGGTACTTTATCTCTGTCCACTTTAACTCTCTCCAAGGCTTAGTAAATAGACCCCTTGGAGGTTTAATAAGCCTTGGATGGAGATTTAGGGTGGAGAAGTTGCAAATGGCAACCAATCAGCACTGAAGTAACATCTATAATTTGCATACTATAAAATGATACAGAGCTGCTGATTGGTTGATGAGGCAACTTCTCCACTGACTCACTTCTCTGCTCTTATCACTGCTTAGTAAATGTCCCCCAAAGTGTACGGAAATAAAGTATCAGCCAATCAGCTCCTAACTGCCATGTCACAGGCTGTATTTGAAAAATGACAGTTTTTGTGACAGATGAGCTGATTGGTTGGTACTATATCCCGTCCACTTTATCTCCATCCAAGGCTTAGTAAACTGTACCTGCCATAAGGCTGTTGCAAGTTTCGATGGTGCAACCTATCATAGCGTATAAAGACACACCAAGTGGTATTATAGCGTCTGAAGATGCTCAAAGTGGGCGTCTCAGTCCTTGTACATTCAGACAAGTGCTGGTACACCAGGGTAAGGGCTGATAATATCAGCATATAGTCACAGACGCCATGATGGCAAATGATGTTGCAACTGCAGCCGCGTGCAAGTCAGAATCAGGCACTACAGTATAAATTAGGATTTCTTCCTTATTCCCTGACCACCGATAAATCTCATTATGCAAACATCACACACATCATCCTGCTACATCCACAGATGTGTAATCCGCACTGCCTGACATTCTGGACTGTGTACAATCTGCTTCTTATCTTCTCCTTGTCATTCTGTGCCTTTCTTACCTTTGTTAGTTGAATGGCCTATCATACAAGTGATGTTCCACTCATCTGTTATCCGCCCCATCATGCAAGCTCTCCTTTATCTCTTGCCTGCCCTAAATCATACTTGTTCTGCTTTACCTCTTATCTGCCTCCCTCATTCATGTTGCCCTTTATCTCTTGTCTACACATCGGGCATGTTCCTTTTTTATCTTGTTTACCCCATTATTTCTTAAGAAGGGGAGAAAAGTTCCTTATTGCGGCACACTCGGACTGATATGGTTTGTTTTATCTTTATTTGATTATGTCACTTCTAAAACATCACAAACCTCTGTCCAGGTCCCCAAGTAGGCAAGCAAAATATATACAAACAATATCATATAGGGGGTGATTCAGATATTAACGCTGATTGCATCGCTGCTGTGTCTTAGGACAACTGGAGCCTGTCAATCAGATTGCAGATTACTGGGCACTGTGTGCGACAACTCAGGACCCATTCTGCACATGCGCAGTGCACCCCCCATTGGGTAGCTGAGGGCTCCATTTACTAAGCTTTATGCTAGCCATACATCAGACCAACTTTTCTCCAACACTCCATACTTCCAACCATCCAACTTGTCTATTCAACTAAAACAGTGCCCCAGACTAGAGATGAGCGGGTTCGGTTTCTCTGAATCCGAACCCGCCAGAACTTCATGTTTTTTTTCACGGGTCCGAGCGACTCGGATCTTCCCGCCTTGCTCGGTTAACCCGAGCGCGCCCGAACGTCATCATGACGCTGTCGGATTCTCGCGAGGCTCGGATTCTATCGCGAGACTCGGATTCTATATAAGGAGCCGCGCGTCGCCGCCATTTTCACACGTGCATTGAGATTGATAGGGAGAGGACGTGGCTGGCGTCCTCTCCGTTTAGAATAGATTAGAGAGACACTTGATTTACTAATTTTGGGGAGCATTAGGAGTACTCAGTACAGTGCAGAGTTTTGCTGATAGTGACCACCAGTTTTATTTATAATCCGTTCTCTGCCTGAAAAAAGCGATACACAGCACACAGTGACTCAGTCACATACCATATCTGTGTGCACTGCTCAGGCTCAGGCCAGTGTGCTGCATCATCTATTATCTATATATAATATATTATATATCTGTCGGACTGCTCAGCTCACACAGCTTATAATTGTGGGGGAGACTGGGGAGCACTACTGCAGTGCCAGTTATAGGTTATAGCAGGAGCCAGGAGTACATAATATTATATTAAAACAGTGCACACTTTTGCTGCAGGAGTGCCACTGCCAGTGTGACTAGTGACCAGTGACCTGACCACCAGTATATATAATATTAGTAGTAGTATACTATCTCTTTATCAACCAGTCTATATTAGCAGCAGACACAGTACAGTGCGGTAGTTCACGGCTGTGGCTACCTCTGTGTCGGCACTCGGCAGCCCGTCCATAATTGTATATACCACCTAACCGTGGTTTTTTTTTCTTTCTTTATACATACATACTAGTTACGAGTATACTATCTCTTTATCAACCAGTCTATATATTAGCAGCAGACACAGTACAGTGCGGTAGTTCACGGCTGTGGCTACCTCTGTGTCGGCACTCGGCAGCCCGTCCATAATTGTATATACCACCTAACCGTGGTTTTTTTTCTTTCTTTATACATACATACTAGTTACGAGTATACTATCTCTTTATCAACCAGTCTATATATTAGCAGCAGACACAGTACAGTGCGGTAGTTCACGGCTGTGGCTACCTCTGTGTCGGCACTCGGCAGCCCGTCCATAATTGTATATACCACCTAACCGTGGTTTTTTTTTCTTTCTTTATACATACATACTAGTTACGAGTATACTATCTCTTTATCAACCAGTCTATATATTAGCAGCAGACACAGTACAGTGCGGTAGTTCACGGCTGTGGCTACCTCTGTGTCGGCACTCGGCAGCCCGTCCATAATTGTATATACCACCTAACCGTGGTTTTTTTTTCTTTCTTTATACATACATACTAGTTACGAGTATACTATCTCTTTATCAACCAGTCTATATATTAGCAGCAGACACAGTACAGTGCGGTAGTTCACGGCTGTGGCTACCTCTGTGTCGGCACTCGGCAGCCCGTCCATAATTGTATATACCACCTAACCGTGGTTTTTTTTTCTTTCTTTATACATACATACTAGTTACGAGTATACTATCTCTTTATCAACCAGTCTATATATTAGCAGCAGACACAGTACAGTGCGGTAGTTCACGGCTGTGGCTACCTCTGTGTCGGCACTCGGCAGCCCGTCCATAATTGTATATACCACCTAACCATGGTTTTTTTTTCTTTCTTTATACATACATACTAGTTACGAGTATACTATCTCTTTATCAACCAGTCTATATATTAGCAGCAGACACAGTACAGTGCGGTAGTTCACGGCTGTGGCTACCTCTGTGTCGGCACTCGGCAGCCCGTCCATAATTGTATATACCACCTAACCGTGGTTTTTTTTTCTTTCTTTATACATACATACTAGTTACGAGTATACTATCTCTTTATCAACCAGTCTATATATTAGCAGCAGACACAGTACAGTGCGGTAGTTCACGGCTGTGGCTACCTCTGTGTCGGCACTCGGCAGCCCGTCCATAATTGTATACTAGTATCCAATCCATCCATCTCCATTGTTTACCTGAGGTGCCTTTTAGTTGTGCCTATTAAAATATGGAGAACAAAAATGTTGAGGTTCCAAAATTAGGGAAAGATCAAGATCCACTTCCACCTCGTGCTGAAGCTGCTGCCACTAGTCATGGCCGAGACGATGAAATGCCAGCAACGTCGTCTGCCAAGGCCGATGCCCAATGGCATAGTACAGAGCATGTCAAAACCAAAACACCAAATATCAGTAAAAAAAGGACTCCAAAACCTAAAATAAAATTGTCGGAGGAGAAGCGTAAACTTGCCAATATGCCATTTACCACACGGAGTGGCAAGGAACGGCTGAGGCCCTGGCCTATGTTCATGGCTAGTGGTTCAGCTTCACATGAGGATGGAAGCACTCAGCCTCTCGCTAGAAAACTGAAAAGACTCAAGCTGGCAAAAGCACCGCAAAGAACTGTGCGTTCTTTGAAATCCCAAATCCACAAGGAGAGTCCAATTGTGTCGGTTGCGATGCCTGACCTTCCCAACACTGGACGTGAAGAGCATGCGCCTTCCACCATTTGCACGCCCCCTGCAAGTGCTGGAAGGAGCACCCGCAGTCCAGTTCCTGATAGTCAGATTGAAGATGTCAGTGTTGAAGTACACCAGGATGAGGAGGATATGGGTGTTGCTGGCGCTGGGGAGGAAATTGACCAGGAGGATTCTGATGGTGAGGTGGTTTGTTTAAGTCAGGCACCCGGGGAGACACCTGTTGTCCGTGGGAGGAATATGGCCGTTGACATGCCAGGTGAAAATACCAAAAAAATCAGCTCTTCGGTGTGGAGGTATTTCACCAGAAATGCGGACAACAGGTGTCAAGCCGTGTGTTCCCTTTGTCAAGCTGTAATAAGTAGGGGTAAGGACGTTAACCACCTCGGAACATCCTCCCTTATACGTCACCTGCAGCGCATTCATAATAAGTCAGTGACAAGTTCAAAAACTTTGGGTGACAGCGGAAGCAGTCCACTGACCAGTAAATCCCTTCCTCTTGTAACCAAGCTCACGCAAACCACCCCACCAACTCCCTCAGTGTCAATTTCCTCCTTCCCCAGGAATGCCAATAGTCCTGCAGGCCATGTCACTGGCAATTCTGACGAGTCCTCTCCTGCCTGGGATTCCTCCGATGCATCCTTGCGTGTAACGCCTACTGCTGCTGGCGCTGCTGTTGTTGCCGCTGGGAGTCGATGGTCATCCCAGAGGGGAAGTCGTAAGCCCACTTGTACTACTTCCAGTAAGCAATTGACTGTTCAACAGTCCTTTGCGAGGAAGATGAAATATCACAGCAGTCATCCTACTGCAAAGCGGATAACTGAGTCCTTGACAACTATGTTGGTGTTAGACGTGCGTCCGGTATCCGCCGTTAGTTCACAGGGAACAAGACAATTTATTGAGGCAGTGTGCCCCCGTTACCAAATACCATCTAGGTTCCACTTCTCTAGGCAGGCGATACCGAGAATGTACACGGACGTCAGAAAAAGACTCACCAGTGTCCTAAAAAATGCAGTTGTACCCAATGTCCACTTAACCACGGACATGTGGACAAGTGGAGCAGGGCAGGGTCAGGACTATATGACTGTGACAGCCCACTGGGTAGATGTATGGACTCCCGCCGCAAGAACAGCAGCGGCGGCACCAGTAGCAGCATCTCGCAAACGCCAACTCTTTCCTAGGCAGGCTACGCTTTGTATCACCGCTTTCCAGAATACGCACACAGCTGAAAACCTCTTACGGCAACTGAGGAAGATCATCGCGGAATGGCTTACCCCAATTGGACTCTCCTGTGGATTTGTGGCATCGGACAACGCCAGCAATATTGTGTGTGCATTAAATATGGGCAAATTCCAGCACGTCCCATGTTTTGCACATACCTTGAATTTGGTGGTGCAGAATTTTTTAAAAAACGACAGGGGCGTGCAAGAGATGCTGTCGGTGGCCAGAAAAATTGCGGGACACTTTCGGCGTACAGGCACCACGTACAGAAGACTGGAGCACCACCAAAAACTACTGAACCTGCCCTGCCATCATCTGAAGCAAGAAGTGGTAACGAGGTGGAATTCAACCCTCTATATGCTTCAGAGGTTGGAGGAGCAGCAAAAGGCCATTCAAGCCTATACAATTGAGCACGATATAGTAGGTGGAATGCACCTGTCTCAAGTGCAGTGGAGAATGATTTCAACGTTGTGCAAGGTTCTGATGCCCTTTGAACTTGCCACACGTGAAGTCAGTTCAGACACTGCCAGCCTGAGTCAGGTCATTCCCCTCATCAGGCTTTTGCAGAAGAAGCTGGAGGCATTGAAGAAGGAGCTAAAAGGGAGCGATTCCGCTAGGCATGTGGGACTTGTGGATGCAGCCCTTAATTCGCTTAACAAGGATTCACGGGTGGTCAATCTGTTGAAATCAGAGCACTACATTTTGGCCACCGTGCTCGATCCTAGATTTAAAGCCTACCTTGGATCTCTCTTTCCGGCAGACACAGGTCTGCTGGGGTTGAAAGACCTGCTGGTGACAAAATTGTCAAGTCAAGCGGAACGCGACCTGTCAACATCTCCTCCTTCACATTCTCCCGCAACTGGGGGTGCGAGGAAAAGGCTCAGAATTCCGAGCCCACCCGCTGGCGGTGATGCAGGGCAGTCTGGAGCGACTGCTGATGCTGACATCTGGTCCGGACTGAAGGACCTGACAACGATTACGGACATGTCGTCTACTGTCACTGCATATGATTCTCTCAACATTGATAGAATGGTGGAGGATTATATGAGTGACCGCATCCAAGTAGGCACGTCACACAGTCCGTACTTATACTGGCAGGAAAAAGAGGCAATTTGGAGGCCCTTGCACAAACTGGCTTTATTCTACCTAAGTTGCCCTCCCACAAGTGTGTACTCCGAAAGAGTGTTTAGTGCCGCCGCTCACCTTGTCAGCAATCGGCGTACGAGGTTACATCCAGAAAATGTGGAGAAGATGATGTTCATTAAAATGAATTATAATCAATTCCTCCGCAGAGACATTGACCAGCAGCAATTGCCTCCACAAAGTACACAGGGAGCTGAGATGGTGGATTCCAGTGGGGACGAATTGATAATCTGTGAGGAGGGGGATGTACACGGTGATATATCGGAGGGTGAAGATGAGGTGGACATCTTGCCTCTGTAGAGCCAGTTTGTGCAAGGAGAGATTAATTGCTTCTTTTTTGGGGGGGGTCCAAACCAACCCGTCATATCAGTCACAGTCGTGTGGCAGACCCTGTCACTGAAATGATGGGTTGGTTAAAGTGTGCATGTCCTGTTTTGCTTATACAACATAAGGGTGGGTGGGAGGGCCCAAGGACAATTCCATCTTGCACCTCTTTTTTCTTTTCTTTTTCTTTGCATCATGTGCTGATTGGGGAGGGTTTTTTGGAAGGGACATCCTGCGTGACACTGCAGTGCCACTCCTAGATGGGCCCGGTGTTTGTGTCGGCCACTAGGGTCGCTAATCTTACTCACACAGTCAGCTACCTCATTGCGCCTCTTTTTTTCTTTGCGTCATGTGCTGTTTGGGGAGGGTTTTTTGGAAGGGACATCCTGCGTGACACTGCAGTGCCACTCCTAGATGGGCCCGGTGTTTGTGTCGGCCACTAGGGTCGCTAATCTTACTCACACAGCTACCTCATTGCGCCTCTTTTTTTCTTTGCGTCATGTGCTGTTTGGGGAGGGTTTTTTGGAAGGGACATCCTGCGTGACACTGCAGTGCCACTCCTAGATGGGCCCGGTGTTTGTGTCGGCCACTAGGGTCGCTTATCTTACTCACACAGCGACCTCGGTGCAAATTTTAGGACTAAAAATAATATTGTGAGGTGTGAGGTATTCAGAATAGACTGAAAATGAGTGTAAATTATGGTTTTTGAGGTTAATAATACTTTGGGATCAAAATGACCCCCAAATTCTATGATTTAAGCTGTTTTTTAGTGTTTTTTGAAAAAAACACCCGAATCCAAAACACACCCGAATCCGACAAAAAAAATTCGGTGAGGTTTTGCCAAAACGCGTTCGAACCCAAAACACGGCCGCGGAACCGAACCCAAAACCAAAACACAAAACCCGAAAAATTTCAGGCGCTCATCTCTCAGACATCTAACCAACTTTTTACCAGTGCTCCACATATCTAACCAACTTTTCATCAGACCAACCAACCTGCCAACTTCTGTCCAACTTGTGATGTCAACAGTGCCTGCCTACAGTACTTCAGGTGGTGGGTGATGTTAGGGCACACAAGTCAGGATAAGGTGGGTGTGTGAAGGGGAGACTGAGCTGCTGTTGGGGTTCACAATTCATTCACCACTAGGCTGATCGGAGCCGGATCTGACGTCACACACCCTCCCTGAAAACGCTTGGGAACGCCTGCATTTTTCCGGACACTCACAGAAAACGGACAGTTACCACCCCCAAATGCCGGCTTCCTGTCAAACTAAATACGCCTAGCGATAAAAAAAAATGCTGATTTCTATTCAGCTATGCCTGTTGTTGTTTGGTGACACGCGCGCGCTTTGCAGTGCATACGCCGTCTATCGATAATCGTCCACTGTGCGAAAACGCACAACAGCAATCAGATCTGAATCAGGTCCAATGTCCACATAATGTCCCCAGTATAGTGCCAGATACACATATTTATTTATTACCAGTTATTTATATAGCGCACACATATTCTGCAGCGCTTTACAGAGAATGTTCGCCCATTCACATCAGTCCCCATAGTGCCAGATACACATATGCCCCATAGTGCCAGATACACATATGCCCCATAGTGCCAGATACACAAATGCCCCCATAGTGCCAGATACAGATATGCCCCCATAGTGCCAGATACAGATATGCCCCCAGTGCCAGATACAGATATGCCCCCAGTGCCAGATACAGATATGCCCCCAATGCCAGATACAGATATGCCCCCAATGCCAGATATGCCCCCAGTGCCAGATACAGATATGCCCCCAGTGCCAGATACAGATATGCCCCCAATGCCAGATACAGATATGCCCCCAATGCCAGATACAGATATGCCCCCAATGACAGATACAGATATGCCCCCAATGACAGATACAGATATGCCCCCAATGCCAGATATGCCCCCAGTAGTGCTGCTCACCATCACCGGGCTCCTCCGCTGCTGTCCGCCGGGCTCCTCCGCTGCTATCAACGCTGGCTGCCGCCGCTGGCTGGAGCTGGCCCTGGTGGTGGTGGGGGGGAGGGGTGCCGCGATTGCCGGTGGGCTGCAAGGGAGCCACGATCTCGGGGGGCAGTGACTGCAGGTCGGGAGCAGAGGTGCCACGATTGTCCTCCTCCAGCTCTGCTGCCACCGCCTGGGGTCTGTTGTGACAGGGGCAGCTCGGCAGCAGTGATGAACTGCCGCAGCTGCCCCTGAACCTCCTCCTGGCTCCTGCTCCACAGTGCTGTCACTGCCGGGGATCCTGGGCTGTAGAGTGACAGAAGTAGGCGGACACTGCTGGCCAGTGTCCACCTACTTATCGTTCATTTGGGGGGAAAGTTTCCCCTACACCTGAACGATTAGTTGGGAAAATCAAACAGGTTTGATTTTCCCAACTAGTTGGACCAACCGTTTCTGGCCGTTTTTTAGCATGTGGGAGCAAACGGCTGATAATCGTTTGCTCCCACACACTGCCAGATTATCGTTCCAACCAGCCAGCTAGTTGGCTGGTTGGAACGATATCTTCCTGATGTATGGCTACCATAAGATGGAGATAAAGTGAATGAGATAAAGTACAAGTTTTTTAACATTAGTTTATGGTGGTGTTTTTTATCAGTAATTTCACCTTCCCTGCTTTGATCTCCCATCCCCTTGGCATATAACATTGGTAAACTTGTCACCCAAATACTTAATGCCCCTTTAAAAATGTATTTAAAGATAATTCAGGTCAATTAGATATTTAAAGAATGACTTTGCACACATTTCCAAAGCTTGTCTCAATGTAACTTCTGTGAACTGACACGACACCCACAAGCAGGGCCGGATTAAGGACCACACGGGCCTGGGGATGAAAATGATCAAGGGCCTATTGTGAGAAGTTGAGGAGGTGTGGTTAATGTTGAGTGGTTGTGGCCAGTGACATAGGGACATGTACACTCTCTACACTGTAAGCTTGAATGTCTCCCAACATACTTAAAATTAGAAAAACAGCATCACTTTGTGAGGAATTTAAAATATTATTTTAGGCCCTCATTCCGAGTTGTTCTCTCGCAAGCGGATTTTAGCAGATTTGCTCATGCTAAGCCGCCGCCTACTGGGAGTGAATCTTAGCATATTAAAATTGCGAACGATGTATTCGCAATCGCAATATTGCGATTACACACCTCGTAGCAGTTTCTGAGTAGCTCCAGACTTACTCGGCATATGCGATCAGTTCAGCGCTTGTCGTTCCTGGTTTGACGTCACAAACACACCCAGCGTTCGCCCAGACACTCCTCCGTTTCTCCGGCCACTCCTGCGTTTTTTCCGGAAACGGTAGCGTTTTTTCCCACACGCCCATAAAACGGCCTGTTTCCGCCCAGTAACACCCATTTCCTGTCAATCACATTACGATCGCCAGAACGATGAAAATGCCGTGAGTAAAATTCCTAACTACAAAGCAAATTTACTTGGCGCAGTCGCAGTGCGGACATTGCGCATGCGCATTAAGCGGAAAATCGCTGCGATGCGAAGATTTTTACTGAGCGAACAACTCGGAATGAGGGCCTTAATTCTTATCATTTATGGCAACCATGTGACCAAATGTGCAGTTAATCATCATCATGCTGTCATGATGATGGGCCTATATTTATCTGAGGCCTGGAACTGTAGCTCCATCCGCCCCATTGTTAATCTGGCCCTACCCACAAGCCAATAATAAACTTTTTTTGAAAGTGTACTGCTCATTCCTAATGAAGTGGGTTCTCCCTAGAAAGCCATGTTTTTGGTACTGAGCCATGTAAAAACCACTGACCCAATCAGTGCCGGACGGGAGGTGCCACCAGCACCGGGAAGTACTGCACTAGCAGCTGTACAAGCTGTAAGGTGCCTGGGAGCAGCTCTGTAAAGGGGGGTACACACGGAGAGATCCGTGCTTAAATTCTAAGCAATCTGACTAGGGGTATAATTAAGAGTTGATCGCAGCAGCACATTTGTTAGCAGATGGGCAAAACCATGTGCACTGCAGGGGGGCAGATATAACATGTGCAGAGAGAGCAGAGGTGTATCTAGGGTAGGGCGAGTGGGGCACGTGCCCTGGGTGCCTTGGCAGGCCCAGGAGAGGGGGCCGCTGCCGGCGACCAGGGCATCATGCCCTACTCGCCCCCGTCAACCCGAAATGTGAGGGGAGGAGAGCGCAGCGTCTCCCTCACCGCCGCTGCCGTGTCCGGTCTCCGGCGTTAGCCAATCAGAGCTTGCGGACCGGCTCCTGATTGGCTGCCGGTCCGCGAGCTCTGATTGGCTAGCGAACCAGCGCCAGACAGCCGCCGGAGACCTGGAGCGGTGAGGGGAAGGAGAGGCGCTGCTCTCTCCTCCCCTCACATGACAACAAGCGGTGAGTGACGGGGGGGGGGGGCGGCGGCGGGCGGAGGCACAGTGGGGCATGTATCTGGCACCAAATGGGGCATGAAACTGGCACTGAGTGGGGCCTGGCACTGTGGGGCATGTAACTGGCACTGTGGGGCATGTATCTGGCACTGTGGGGCATGTAACTGGCACTGTGGGGCAATGTAACTGGCACTGTGGGGCATGTATCTGGCACTGTGGGGCAATGTAACTGGCACTGTGGGGCAATGTATCTGGCACTGTGGGGCAATGTATCTGGCACTGTGGGGCAATGTAACTGGCATTGTGGGGCATGTATCTGGCACTGTGGGGCATGTATCTGGCACAGAGGGGCAATGTAACTGGCACTGTGGGGCATGTATCTGGCACTGTGGGGCATGTATCTGGCACTGTGGTGCAATGTATCTGGCACTGTGGGGCAATGTATCCGGCACTGTGGGGCAATGTATCCGGCACTGTGGGGCATGTATCCGGCACTGTGGGGCATGTATCCGGCACTGTGGGGCATGTATCTGACATTGTGGGGCAATGTAACTGGCACTGTGGGGAAATGTATCTGGCACTGTGGGGCAATGTATCTGGCACTGTGGTGCAACGTATCTGGCACTGTGGGGCATGTATCTGGCACAGTGGGGCAATGTAACTGGCACTGTGGGGCACTGTGGGGCAATGTAACTGGCACATGTATCTGGCACTGAGTGGGGCATGTATCTGGCACTGTGGGGCAATGTATCTGGCACTGTGGGGCAATGTAACTGGCATTGTGGGCCATTTTCGGCGCACATGCTTCTTTTTGTGTGTTGGTTTTTTTTTGGGGGGGGGCGCCATTTTCCAGCTTGCCCTGGGCTCCGAAAACCCTAGCTACGCCTCTGAGAGAGAGTTAGATTTGGGTGGGGTGTGTTCAAACTGAAATCTAAATTGCAGTGTAAAAATAAAGCAGCCAGTATTTACCCTGGCAGAAACCATATAACCCACCCAAATCTAACTCTCTCTGCAAATGTTATATCTGCCACACCTGTAGTGCACATGGTTTTGCCCAACTGCTAACAAATTTGCTGCTGCGATCAACTCTGATTTACCCCCTAGATTGCTTAGAAATTAAGCATGGATCTCTCCGTGTGTAGGGTGCCGGCGACAGCGATGCGTGATCTCGCGCGTCGCTATAGCCGGCTCTAGATGCCAAATCTAGTGAGATCACTCATTTCATCGCTGGATGAAATGTGTGCCCCCCCCTCCCCCCTTGCTCAGTATACATCGCGCTAAGTGGGTGGAGAGATGGGTGATGTGCGGTGTGTGCTAGCGGTCTGTGCTGCGCTGTGTGTATAGGGCTAAACAGTTCTGCAGCAAGCCAAATGCAGCAGAGGTTGTGGGGCAAAGACTGTGCCACCATTAGGACCCTAGCGATGGCATTGCTTATAAACCTCTATTTACAGCCTGGGGCTGGACCTAATATATAAACATGTAATATTTCCTGGAAGACCACTCACCCTTTTCCTGTTATAAAATTACCCATTTCTAACTATTCTATTCATCACCACTAATCAAAGAAATTTCAGAACAGAACTGTAGAGCATCCAAGATTGAAATTAAATGAATATTCATTGTTGCAATCTATCACTGTGACATCTACCAAAGCATAATAACTATGACTTCCTCGCACCAATGACTATGTACAGTATATCTGTTACACAACTCTGCTCCTCTCGTAGTGAGAGACACCACCTGTTTCAGCATAACTACTGACGGCCGTCCTGTTCTCGGCACAGATGTCAGATGGCAGGAAATCAGTTTTTCAAAGATGAAGAAATGATTGTAAAGGTGCTGGTAGTCCTCAGCCTTTTATTTATGTTTAACTCTGAAACATCTGCACAAATGTGATGCTTCTCTCCGCCATTCCCGAGACCTCACTCTGTTATTTACAAGATCAGTGCCATTTGGAGTGCTGAACAAAATACTGGAAGTGATGCCATGTGATTTCATCTGCTGTATGCTTAGGAAATATGAATTGTAAATGTTTCCCAATGCTTGTTTATAAAGTTCCCAGTCCTGGAATATGTGAATGTTTTGTTGCCCATAACATGTCTGATAGGAGTTTATTTATTTTGTGTCCAGGTTCACTTAAAATACTTGGTTTAGTCTAGAGATAAAGGAGTTTGTTTTAAACTATGGAATGCTGATCATAGTGCAGAAACTTGTAGGCTGCAGAGTGCAGGACTTTCATTGCTAATGATGCACAAAAGTTGTTTTATGAGATCATCAGGGGTGTATTACGAGAAGAGGGGGCGTGTGTGCAGTCTCCATCCCGGCCTCCTCCTCTCTAGCCGGCGGTGCAAGTGAGGAGACTCTGGGGGACATGTACTAAACAGTGATAAACGTAGAGAAGTGAGCCAGCGGAGAAGTTGCAAATGGCAACCAATCAGCTGCTCTGCATATGTTTGTAGTATGCAAATAAAAAAAATGTTACGTTAATGCTGATTGGTTGCCATGGGCAACTTCTCCACTGGCTCACTTCTCCACTTTTATCACTGATTAGTACATATCCCCCTCTGGCACAGTTTTTCTACTGAGTCTGCGCAAATGACCGGGGAAGTTGCCACTGCGCCATTTTCCTGGTGATTTGTGAAGCACTGCTGATGCGGGACTCCGGAGATGCTAAATCTTGTAGCACATGGGTACAGAGTGTGCGCTGCATAGCCTGCGCCCAGTATAGATACACCATCGGAGATCATATGGTCATGCCACAGGTGGGTTAGTATGGGATGTTTTTTTATCAATGGTTATGCTGTCATTTTCAACAGCTTAATGTCAACAGGAGAATGCCCATAGAGAATGCAGGTAGACTCAGGAATGTTGGAATCTTTACACTGACTTTTGTAGAAACTGACATTCGTTATAAAGGTAACGCAGGAGATATCACGGATATCTCCTGTATACCTCTCAGTTCCAATCTGGCCTGCGGTCCCCAAAATTCTTCGTACCTTTTGTCGTCTTGAGATTTTCCTCTACTCATTTTGGGGCTAATTTATCACAATCCTCATCTCAGATGCTGATGGGATGGGATAAATTCAGCCAAATATGCAATGCGATAATTGAATACACTGCAAAGATGTATTAAATCAATTATCGCATGCACAGACAGAGCTTGTGAGGAAGCTCTGTCCCTGCAAATCTTCTTACCGCAATTCTCAGAGTATTTTTCCTGATAAATTTCTGAGTGTGTGACCAGGCATAAACTACTCCCTGCACAGCATAACTTTCTGCACCGGGGGTCACAGCAGGAGCACAGTGATCAGCTGACCAGCTGCCCTCTCAGATCACCAGTCCTTGGGTGCAAGTGTTACTTTTTTTCTATTTTTGTTGTTGTTGTTGTTGTTGTTGTTTTACACAGTGATCTACCTGTGGCTGATCACAGGGGCCAGATCCTTGCCTATGCTGTGCAGAGGTAGGGGAACCGGAGGGAAGCCCAGATAATGCTATCTGAAGATAGCATTATTATCACAGGACTCCCTCCAGTATTCTTTTAAAATAAAATTTTAGTAAATTTGGGCATGTCACATTTCCCATTACAAGTATTGGAAATGCGAACTGCTTACTAACAAGATGTGAATTTAAGAGCTTGGAGGAGAATTTTGTAAATTCTCCTCCATCTGCCCATTAGTACAGCTCTGTGATACTAAAATAATGTGAAAAGGGTATTTTTACATTATTTCACATTATGTTAGTAAAAATAATTTTGATAAATACAGTATGTCCGTTGGTCAATTATGCTCCCCCGAGTGGTCCATTTTTGGTGTCCTGCCGCCTTGTGCTAAAGCCTCAAAGGCAATCAAAAAATTGTTGTTGCCCATTTCTTCCACTGTCCGCAAGAGTATTTTGCACTTATGGATCCAGTGTTCTCACCCTTTCTGCAAGTTGGGAAAAACTTTTTATTTCATATGGACTAATTGGAGGCATCTATCCGGAAGGAAATTTGTACTGAAAAATTCTTTGCTATTTGGTAAAATGTTATTGCCACTTCCCCATTCCTCTAAAATGTCCATCCAAAACTGCTTCCCACACTACCCTATGGTTTAAGACAGTGCCATTTCTTGTGGTGGGTGAGCCATGTGATCGCACGGGGTGCAAGCTGCAGCCCTTTGTAGCTCCTTCTGCTCCCCCTCCTACCTTGAGCATAGTACTCCGTTCAGGGGGGCAGAGTTTCATGGAATGAAGCCGTTGCATTGTGACATCATGGCGCAACTGCATCATTCTTTGAAACTCTGCCCCCCTGAGCGGAGTAGTATTATGGAAGAGGGAGGAGGTAGAGCAGGAAATCTATGCATGTGCCAGCCAATATACTTACACCCTCTTGGCAACAAGCATAGATGCCAGAGCATGAAACCCCTGGAAACAAGCATAACATCCAGCACATGAAACCCCTGGCAATGAGCATGACACCCAACACATTAAACCCTTGGCAACGAGCATGACACCCAGTGCATGAAACACCTGGCGACAAGCATGACACTCAGCAAGTGAAACCCCTGGCAACGAGTGTGACACCCAGTGCATGAAATCCCTGGAAACAAGCATGACACCCATCGCATGAAACCCGTGGCAGCAGGCAGGTAATTTAAAAGTAATTAGAAGCTTTACTGTATGGCATAATGTATCACGGTCATTTCAGTGTATGGCATAATATGGTGCAAGGGGAATTACTGTGTGGGGCTTAATATGGTGGAATGTTTATTTTTTCCAGTGGTTGCCAAGGTCTGTTGTTGCAGGGTCAAAAACTGGGGTCATCTTTTCCTGCGAGGCCACACCTATTTTAGTGAGGCTACGCCCATTTTAGCGAGGTCACACCACCTCACTGGGAGCACGCATGCCTTCGGCGTGAGTAAAATCGCTTTTTTATGTCTATGTGGGGGGGGGGGGGGGGCATTTTTTTAATGTTTGCACTGGGAGCCAAATTGTCTAGAAACAGCCTTGGTATAAGACCCAAATGTACCTACAAGGCCCACTGGTCCCTCTGAGTTTTTTCTGCAAACTGGGTTTTGATACATATATCCTTTTATAATATCCTGTTTGTTAATGTAGTGACCTATTCACTACTGTGCCCCTAATTTGTTAATGTGCAGTACCTAGCTTTTCTACTCTTTTATATTGAATGTCTTTTATGTTGCTATAACTTATGTACTTATTTCTTATGCTTCTATAAAGAAAAAAATAGTTTTTAAAGTTTCACAGCAAAACCGTCAGCAACTTCAGATCGCGCAGATTCATAGACCCTGCTCCTTTCTTCCAGAAGTAGCTCCCCCACTATAGTGAGTTGCCCATGCGTGAACCCAGGTTCACGAATACGCAGAAACAATGCCTAGTCAGACTCGCCAGTGCTAATTTTACCATTACTAATGTAGCGGTGATAGGAATCGCAGGAACAGCTGATCTTCGGATCAGCTGTCTCCATCAGGAGCAATGTTGAATTTCTCTGGTGCTTTTGTATCCACCACTGCTACTTGCAGCGAGTTGGCTACATAATTATTGATGACCATCCAGTCCCCAATAATACATAGGCTCCAAAGTCTTTTACAGCCATCAGTCTTCCGTAGTAGTTTCTGTGAGTGCCATATACTGTACGGTACTACTCATTTAAAGTGATGAAACAGAGGTGTCAATCTCAAAAACAGGAGCCATTCTGGCAGACATACATCAGGCATGCAAGTGTGTATAGCAGAGTCGTAACTAGGCAGTGACACACACTCTCTTTCAAACACTCTCTCTCTCTCTGTACAGATTCTACCTGGCATAATGAGTATAAGGGATTCTACCTGGTGTAATGTGTATAAAGGGCTTTACCTGGCATAATGCATAAAAGGGGCTCAATCTGGCATAATGTGTTTAAGGGGCTCTGCCTGGCATAATGTGTATAAGGTGCTCCACCTGGCATAATGTGTATAAGGGGCTCTACGTGGCATAATGTGTATAAGGGGCTCTACCTGGCATAATATGAATAAGGTGCTCTACCTAGCAGTAGTGTGTATAAGGGGCTCTACCCGGCAGTAATGTGTATAAGGGGCTCTAGATGGCATAATGTGTATAAGGGGCTTTACCTGGTGTAATGTATAAGGGGCTCTACCAGGCAGAATGTGTATAAGGGGCTCTATCTGGAGTAATGTATATAAGGGGATCTATCTAGCAGTAATGTGTATAAGGGGCACTACCTGGCATAATGTGTGTAAGGGCTCTACCAGTGATGTGCGGTGAAGTGAGGCACATGAGGCAGAGTCTCTCCTGTCATACTGCAGCATACGCCAGAGTTCTTACTATATAAAGTATATGAAAAATACAAAGAATATTTTATATATATATATATCTTCTTTGTATTATTCTAATACTTTTTTAGTCAAAACTCTGAAAAAGAATGCCTATGAAAAGTGAGGCGGTACCTCACTTCCTTATCTTTTCTGCACATCTCTGAACAAAACTCACCAACTTTCCAGCATTATATACTGCTGCACCTTTGTATAATGCCCAAATGGACCTTTAGGCTCATATATTTTGTGTAAATCTTGATCTGGTACTAGACAGTGCCTTCGAGTCATTTACCTCACTGCATAACCTCTATCTAGTGTAATGTGTATAAGGGTCTCTACCTGGAATAATGTGTAAAAGGGGCTCTACCTAGTGTAATGTGTATAAGGGGATCTACCTGGTGTCATTTATATAAGGGGCTCTACCTGGCAAATGTGTATCAAGAGCTCTACCTGGTATAATATGTATAAGGCAGCTCTATTGTGACATAATATGCGTAAGGGGCTCTACCTGGCATAAAATGTATAAGGGGTACTACTGTGTGGTGTAATTTTAATAACAGACACTAGAGGGAGGGTTAGGGGTAGGCTACGGGAGGGGAGGGTTGGGGTTTGGCAATAGGGGAAGGGTTAGGGTTAGGCTATGGGAGGGTGGGGTTAGGGATAGGCACTGGGGGGTTAGGGTTAGGCAACGGGAGGAGAGAGTTATTCACTAAGGCAGAGGTTCCCAAACTGTGCTGTGGCTCCCTGGGGTGCATCGGGACACTTGCAGGGGTGCCCTGGGTTGGTGGTCCAGGACCAATTCAAATTATTCATGGTCAATATAATAAGCAAAACCAGTGCTGGTTGCTGCCAGTCATAAAATATGTGGCCAAACAGAAGCAAATTTTGTCCCTCACTACACAACTGACCCTAAGGATGACATATAAACGCGATCTACTTAATGTAATATTTCTTTCTAAATTTCTCAATAAGAAATTTTTGGCCTAGGGGTGCTGTGAAAAAAATTCTGATATTCTGGGGTGCCGTGATTCAAAAAAGTTTGGAAACCACTGCACTAAGGGGAGGGTTGGGGATTAGGGCTAGAGATAAGGGATACTCACCCCCAGAACCACTGCAGGATGATCCAGAAGTCATCATGACATCACCACCAGACCCGAAAGACACCATTGTAGCCATTGGGCACATCTGATCAAGTTAGTTATTGCTGGACAACCAGGAACATTTTGGCGACACTCCAATCATGTCGGCATTTCATCAGTGTCAACATGCTGAATGTCAACAGTGTCAATGTTGAAATGTTGCATGTCAAAATTATGGCCAAGTTGACATCTTATGATGACATTATGAATGTTGAGATGGTTAATGTCAACAAATATAACAAATCCCTTTAAGATCATAGATTTGTTCATCTACAAGACCAGACATCAATATACTTTTAATTACTTAATCTGCTCAATCTTGTATTTACATTTTTTTGTGGGATATACAGAGAGTTATTGGGGACATACTGTACAGCTGTTCCTTTTAGTAGCACATTGGAATAGATTTTTGAGGTTTCTTTATGGGCAAAATAAGTGGTGCCCACGTAGCAGTTAACTTCTAACAGTCTTTTAGATTACATACTGGCAGTGCCTCCACGTGGATCTGTACAGACCTCAGGGGTAATGGCCGGGTCTTCCATCCACCAGAAACTGGCTCAGGAAACCTCTCCCCCAACACCTCTTATACTTTACCAGTATATACTACACAAGGGGGGTAATTCAGACTGGATTGCTGCAGTGGCAGCGATTGCAGTCTGAAGCCCTTTGCGGAGTGCGCTCGCGCAGCGGGCGCACTGCGCGGGCACACCCCAGGAGGCCCAGTGAGATGCTAACAGGCTTGATTTATACAACTTTAAGACTGACGTTATTTTGACAGGTCCTTAGATTACTCCCAAACCCATAGCACACACTTGTTTATCATGGGAAAATGCACCAAGTTCTCACCGAGCATCACTGAGGGCAAGCTGCCACATCACTAAACCCACAATTACTGTACAATTATCACCCCATCTGGCACATTGAGCAGTTGCAGTGAATTAAAACAATGTGGTTTGGGAAAATGACTTTCCAAGAAAATGTTTTTGAATGCAGCAGCTTATGTGAACAATCAATTTGATTTTTTTTCCTCCTCTTTAAGGCGTGTTAGATCTGTTCCCTCACAAAACTCGAAAACAGAAACACAGGTGGTTTCGAGCTCCACTGTTATGGACCACTGAGCTAAAAGATAATACCATTGTCATGACTTACGTCATACAGTATGTCACCAATGATAAAGAAGAGTGTAAATCTCAGCCAACACAATGCAATGCTTAGAAGTCACACAATAATGAAAAACTGCCCAAATAGTTGCAAAACTACAGCTCGTGATCTCATCTTCCAAGTGCGACTGGCATCAATTATTAACCCACACTGTGAAGAATGGTATGCAATATCTAGGAATGTATTCACTGTAGGCTTCATACTCAGTCTTGTGACATAGTGCCGAGAACTTCCCCGACCCACCGAGAGGCAGGATGTCACATCTGTACAGGATCATTGACATTCATGTATTTAGGTAAAAAAGACTATAACAAGGTAAAGGTATAATAATAATAATAATTTTAATTATATAGCGCTCTTTCTCCAATAGGACTCAAGGCGCTTAACAGATACATAGCATAATATAGTACAGAAAATAATGAAGTACAGAACAGCTTTTTATAAAATACAGACTAATGAAGATATTAAAAGAGACATTATCGAAATGCTTGAGTAAACAGGAAAGTGTTGAGTCTACTTTTGAAAGATTCTATAGTTGGGGCCTCTCGCACTGTGCGGGGAAGTGAGTTCCATAGAGTCGGAGCTGCATGACTGAAAGCTCGACCCCCAGATGAATTACGGAAGATTCTAGGTACTACTAAAAGTCCTTCATCTACAGATCGCAGTAATCGAGTGGGGCAGTATTGGATCAGAAGCTGCTTCAGGTACCTTGGGCCCTGGTCATGTTAATGCTTTGAAGCTCAGTAAGCCAATTTTGAAGATGATTCGCCATCTTACAGGCAGCCAGTGAAGGGAGTAGAGGATGGGTGTTATGTGGCTAGAACGGGGCTGGTTGGTTAATAGCCTGGCAGCTGTGTTTTGCACCAGCTGTAAGCGTTGCAATTCTTTTGCTGGGAGACCAAGGTAGAGGGCATTACAGTAGTCTAATCGAGATGATACAAATGCATGGATGACTTTTGGCAGATTATCTGGGGGAATTAAGTGCTTAATTCTGGCTATGTTCCTCAGGTGAAAGAATGAGGATTTGATTGTTGCTGATATCTGATGTTTAAGTGTCAAGCCACCATCCAGGACAATGCCAAGATTCCGCACAATATCAGTGGTTTGTAATTCTGAATCCCCGAGTGTAAGTCCAGTTGGTTGGCTATGCTGTAGTCTTGTCCTTTGATGTTGCGATCCAATCATAAGGACCTCTATTTTATCTGGGTTCAGTCACAGCCAACTGGCACTCATCCACTCCTGGAGATCAGCTAGACAGCCATTTGGAGTTGCTATTGGGTTATCAGTGCCCGGAGCAAAGGACAAGTACAGTTGTGTATCATCTGCATAGCAGTGGTAGACCAGGCCATGGCGCCTGATTATTTCACCCAGCGGGAGCATGTATACTGCAAAAAGCATGGGGTAGTTCTATACCTTTTCTGCACATAGAAGGCCTGATCCAGGTACAAATGCAATGGTGACATTTATGTTGTTGAGTGATTATCATCCAGCTGTTCATGCGCCACGGTTGCATTGTGCACACGTTAAGGTACCTTAGCCATGATTGACAGTTAGGAACCATTTGAGGGAGGTAATGGAGAGTGGCACCAAAAAGCAGGCGTCGCAAAGATTTTCAGGGCGTGTCTCAGCCTACACCTGTGATCCTGCATGCACAAACACTTGCGCCAGTGTCTTAGTACCCGCGGCCAGTGCAGGTTGCTCTCCAGTAGCAATAGTGCAGACCATAAATAGCAGAAGGGGTGCTGGAAAGTACATAACCCTAACTGTACCTTTAATCTAGTTTTTAATATCTGCAGGTGCCTGCCTGTCTTTGCCTATCCCCAGGGTTCAGTGCCGTGTATCACAGCCGCTGCACCCTGGACACAGTAGTCGGTGTATACTTCCTGTACCTGCCCACCCCCAGACTCCCACTGGCTCTTTACACTAGAGTACGGGCGGCGGGCATATACACAAAGGAGACGCTGACTGCTGTGTTCTGGGTGCAGCATCAGCATTTTGTCACAATTTGTAAGTACTAAACCTAATATTACGTCTTTGCGAGTGGGGTCCATCACTAGTTGCTTGAGAGATGCTCCCTGCATGGAATTCAGAATGTCCCTACTTCCTACAATTCTGACTACGTATGAATTATTAGCAATTGTGGGCAATTGCATCTCATCTCCACTTGCAGCTGAGTGGGTGCAAGTGTGTAGAAGTAGGGTGCTCGCACAAACTGTAAGTTTGCAGTGAACGTATCATAGTTGTGCTGATGGAACTGCAGGCTATTCAGACATGAGCATCTGCTCATGTCCAACTTTAGTCGGGTATCTTGTACCAAGAATAGGGCTGGTGGTGCACTGGTGCCTGCAACTTTCACCAGCTGATGTATGGGGGTGGTGCAAAGAGACAGTGAAGGCTAAGGCGGTAATTCAGATCTGATCGCTGCTGTGTGTTTTCGCAGTGAGCGATCAGGTCCGAACTGTGCATGCGTCTGAGCCACAATGCGCAGGTGCGTAGGATGGCAACAACGTGCATTGGCGGTCAATGACTGGATGGTGCGAAGGATCCGGTCACACGGGCATTCGCAAGGTGATTGACAGGAAGAGGTCGTTTGTGGATGGCAACTGACCATTTTCAGGGAGTGTCCGGAAAAACGCAGGTGGGCTGAAGCGTTTTCAGGGTGCGTGTCTGACATCATCTTAGGCAGGATTCAATGGCACTGGAAGAGTAAGTCCTGGGCTGCACAGAGACTGCACAAGCAGCTCAGCTACACATGTGATTGCACACTTGCACAGCTATTATTTTATTTATTTATTTATTAACAATTTCTTATATAGCGCAGCATATTCCGTAGCGCTTTACAGTTAGAACAACAGTAATAGTACAAAACTGGGGAACATTAGTAATAGAACAAAACTGGGTAAAAACAGACAGACATAGAGGTAGGAAGGCCCTGCTCGCAAGCTTACAATCTATAGGGAAATTGGCATTGATACACAAGGATAGATGCTACCTATTGCATAATGGTCCACCAGATTGCTAGGTTCTTAATTGGTTGTATGATATGATCACCCAGCAATGTTGGCCAAGTGTCAGGAGGGTGTGAGATTAAAGAAAGACAAGATATGTGATGTTATGTGTACTGTACAGAGAGGATGTAATTAGATAGGGAAGCACTGAAGGTTATGTGGGTGGGTCTGGAATTTGATAGGCTTTTCTGAAGAGGTGAGTTTTCAGGAAGCGTTTAAAGGTTTGGAGACTAGAGGTGAGTCTTATTGTGCATGGAACAGCATTCCACAGAGTGGGTGAAGCCCAGAAAAAGTCCTAAAATACACTCCACCTGTAGGCGGCGACTATCTGATCGCAGGTTAGCAAAAAACACAGCCCATCGATCCAATCTAAATAAGGTCCTAAGTACAGACAGAAATCTGAATTCTCTTCTGAAAACAAAAATTGTTTGCAATTGCAACTGCTTTACATGCAAATCTAAATTCTGTCCATAGCCAATAAAAAAAAATCTCTGCAAAATATTGTCCCAAATTATCTGTTGAGATGGACCATGAGAATGCTGGATAGGACATCTTAAGAGACTTTAAGGTGGATATTCAATTAGCCATGGATATTCAATTAGCCACAGCTATTTGAATACCCCCCTAAAAGTTTATCTACAAAAGGGGTACATGTGCAAATGATTTATCCCTTGGAATTCCCAAAAATCCTAAATCCTTCCTTACAGCCAAAGTATGTCAGTCATTTGAATTTTGCACATCAATTACTTTGTTCCTCGTTACTGTTTGGTGAAGAACTTGTATCTTTAGTATGTGTTTTGCTTACTGGATGTCCACAGTTAAATTTACAGATGTAGTGGTTTTTTAAAAGTTTGTTATTTAGAATGTTTTTGTTCTTGTTTTTGGCCACATGCGGAGACTGTTATGCAAACGGCATTCTTTAGAAACAGGCTTACAAAAAAATTGTACAGTAATTGCAATGTATTAAAATGAAAATAAATATATATTTATTTGTCTCGCTGAACTTATTTAAAAGAAATATCTAAACGATTGCGGTTATGTTGAGTTTTGGATCAGTAGCCAAATACTTGCTATTAATTAATAATGAAATGTTTTACACCAGTCTTTATATTCTTTAAAGATTGGAAAGAAAGAGGAAGAAATGCAGCAGCTTTAATTAAATAAATTGCTATCATTTATTATTATTAGCACCACATGAAAGTGCTCAATGAGAAATTCTAAAAGTAATCGGAGATCATAAACGGCAGTGTAAGATATTATTATTAATATTATTAAAATGCAGAAGATTACATTTTTTAACGACATCACATTACATAAAAACAAAAGGGTGATTATTTTTTCTTTAAACATTTTTTATTGAGACATCATGGATTAGATATATTGTGAAACATCAAACAATCGTATTATAGTAACAAGTAAGTGTCATTTGTACATTGTTATACAAACAATTTCAATGTTGTAATAAAGTACTAATATGCTCATTGAAGCAAAAGGTGGTATGATTTATTCTTTCAGTGTCATCTTATAAGATAGCCTTGGAGGGAAAAGACAACCATCCCCATGCCCTTAGATCAGGGAAGCAGGCGGGTCTTGTGCTGCCAAACTGGTAAGATACCATGTAGTGTTCTTCAGACTATGGTGTATTTGTGGGTGATTATTATTATTATATATATTATTATTATTATTTACAAAAGAAAAGCCAAGAATAATGTTTTGCTCTCTCCCCTCACTCCCAACAAAAAAAAAAACCTCACAGTAAAACTTACAGTATACTAAAGCAATAAAATGACAACTGCTATGTGCTGCCCTATGCATAGGCTTGCTTTGATACTAGTCACCAGGGCACTCTTGCACCAGTCAGTGGTGCCAAAAGGGGGGGTGGGGGGGAGCGGGTACTACTGTACTTACGGAGGCCCGAGCCTGTTGGAGGTTCCCCTGTTGCAGGTAGCGGTACTTTGGCAGCCTCACTTCCCAGCTCAGCACATGCTGCTGTGTGCTGTGCTGGGGAGACATGCTACTGCAGAAGCAATCAGTCCTCTCTCGATGTGTATGGTGTGTGTGTGTGTGTGTGTGTGTGTGTGTGTGTGTGTGTGTGTGTGTGTGTGTGTGTGTGTGTATGCGTGTGAGGGATGAACGATTGTGGCCCCCTCCTGCCCACTGGAGGTAAGGTGTCAATTTAATATTTTATAAGGGGAGAGCCTGGACACACCTCTGAGCTAGCCATGTCCGCACCCAGTATCGGGGCCCGGCGGAGCTGTTGGCGCCCCTGGCACTAGACCTATACTAGGTGCGAGAGATACACCTGGGAACAGGAACAGTAATATCTACACTTATGTTCGACTCTGATTAGACTGCAGTTTTGTTGACACACTGTCACAGAACTTTGGCCTTCATTCCGAGTTGATCGCTCGCTAGCTGCTTTTAGCAGCAGTGCACACGCTAGGCCGCCGCCCTCTGGGAGTGTATCTTAGCTTTGCAGAAGTGCGAACGAAAGATTAGCAGAACTGCGCGTAAAACATTTCTTGCCGTTTCTGAGTAGCTCCAGACCTACTCCTATCTTGCGATGAATGCAGTCTGTTTAGTTCCTGGTTTGACGTCACAAACACGCCCTGCGTTCGGCCAACCACTCCCCCGTTTCTCCAGCCACGCCTGCGTTTTTGCCTGGCACGCCTGCGTTTTTTAGCACACTCCCTGAAAACGCAGAGTTGCTGCCCAGAAACACACACTTCCTGTCAATCATACTACGAACACTCGAGCGACTGAAAAACGTCGCTCGAGCTTGGGTAAAACGACAAAGTTTTGTATGAAAGTACTTAGCGCATGCGTGCTGCGTACCATGCACATGCACAGAATTGCCGTTTTTTCACTTGATCGCTGCGCTGCAAAAATCGGCAGCGAGCGAACAACTCGGAATGACCACCTTTACCTTGTTAAAGCCCAGTTACACTTATAATCATAAGTGGTCATGTGATCAAAATGCATATTATTATTATTATTATTATTAAATTTTATTTATAGGGCGCCACAAGTGATTTGCAGTGCTGTACAAAGGACAGTACATGGAGACAAAACTTAGCATTACAGTAAATAAATAACAAAAATAGAGTACAGGTAACAAAGAGCATCACAATTCTCAAAACATATTACAGCTTAGATGTAAGTAGCGAGGGAGTAGTAGTTTCTTAGTGACCGAGGCGCCGGTTTATACACTACAGTTGTCACATGAGCACACTGACGATTGCTCAGCTGTACACACCTGTGTGGGCATGCTTTTATTGGCTTCTGAAAGTTTCAAAGGTCAGAAAGGATTAGCCTCCTTCCAGGGATAGTTTCTGCTACAGTGGTGACTACCTGCATTCCATGATTTGGCGCCGCATATTGACTATTTGTTATAACTTTGGCTTTCTTTATTCTGACCATAGGCGGATCCAGGGGGGGGGGGCACTCGGGCCCGTGCCCCTCCTGTCGTTTCTGAATTCTTCTTTTTTTCAAAAGGAGAACAGCAGCAGCTACTGCTATTTCTGTCAGTCAGATTTGATAAAAGAGTCGGCAGGTTCTAGGACCTGCCGTGGCTCTAACAGCAAGTCCGTGTGGTAACCAATGGGGAGGCTGGAGCTGCACCGCAACCTACCTCCCCCACTGCAGCTGGCCAGAGTCCAGCCCAGGTGCGGGGTTCAAATGCCAGCATCGAGTAAGACTGTTACTTATGATGGCGCAGAAGGCTTCTTAGCCCTCACTGCACCGCACAGTTTCCCAGTGCTTCCTTCTCCACTTCCTTTACCACCATGCTAGGTGCAGTCAAACTCAGCCTCAGCTTTGAGAAGGTGGCCCGTGTGATTGTGACAGGGCTGTCCTGCAGATGTCTTATGCTGCTTGTTGAAGATTCAGCTGGCTGCTTCTGCTAATCAAAGATGGACAGTTCGTGTCCTGCAGTCTGAGTCTCAGTGCAGTGCCCTAAACAAGGTATGCTGCACCTGCCACCACTAACTAAAAACTTTAATAAATATATTGTGCTGGGGTGCATTCCAGGCTCCCATAACTAATGGAACAGGTGACCAACATTTCAAGGCCCAATCAGCCTTTTCATCAGTGTGAAACATTGGCAATAAACCAGGTTGCGCTCCTGCAGCCAATCATTACCTGATGGCGTATTCTGTGAGGCCACGCCCTCTGTGATACCACACCCCTTATCTGGGAGCACGCGTGCCTTAGGTGCATGTAAATATAACTTACCATTTCCCTATCACCTGATTCTGACTATGCTAGTATGCTGTTGTTCTGACCTTTGGAACATTTTTTGGATTTCTCTCTCTGTGCTAAATAAATGAGAGCTAGAAGAAGCTAGGTTGCTATGGACAAACGTCTGCACTTTCTCTTTCGAAGGCTTGATACATGTCCCCTATAGTCTTTAACTAGGCTGACCATATTATCCCTTTAACCTGGGATACTCATGGATTACACAGGTTCTGTGGCTGCTTAAAACCAGGTGAAATGCAAGCTTGTAGTCAGCCAGCCACAGAACCTGTGTAATTCATGAGTGTCCCAGGTTAAAGGGATAATATGGTCAGCCTACTTTAACCTATACCTTGGGATTGTTGTTACATTGTAGTTCTTTCAGAACCATAAATTACATACTGTGCAATATTAATTTACTCTGTCTACTGTACACTATATCTTTTGGCATATACTGTATATGTGGTTATACATGATTTCCACCAGGGTCTTGCGGTGAGGTACATTTCTCAGGAGGCACTGGTTAGTACCAGAGCCAGATTTACACACAATATATGAGCCAAATCGTGCATGTGGGCATTATACACAGGTGCAGCAGTATAAACTCCTGGAAATCTGGTGGGTTTTTATCAGAGATGGGCGGAAAAGATACACAGGTGAGGCACTGCCTCACCTGCCATAGACTTTTTACTTCAGAGGTTTGACTAAAAAATGATTAGGACAATACAAAGAAGATATTTTTAACATATTTTCTCTGACGTCCTAGTGGATGCTGGGGACTCCGTAAGGACCATGGGGAATAGCGGCTCCGCAGGAGACTGGGCACAAAAGTAAAGCTTTAGAACTACCTGGTGTGCACTGGCTCCTCCCCCTATGACCCTCCTCCAAGCCTCAGTTAGATTTTTGTGCCCGAACGAGAAGAGTGCACACTAGGTGGCTCTCCTGAGCTGCTTAGTGAAAAGTTTAGTTTTAGGTTTTTTATTTTCAGTGAGACCTGCTGGCAACAGGCTCACTGCATCGAGGGACTAAGGGGAGAAGAAGCGAACTCACCTGCGTGCAGAGTGGATTGGGCTTCTTAGGCTACTGGACATTAGCTCCAGAGGGACCGATCACAGGACCAGCCATGGATAGGTCCCAGAGCCGCGCCGCCGGCCCCCTTACAGAGCCAGAAGACAGAAGAGGTCCGGAAAATCGGCGGCAGAAGACGTCCTGTCTTCAACAAGGTAGCGCACAGCACTGCAGCTGTGCGCCATTGCTCTCAGCACACTTCACACTCCGGTCACTGAGGGTGCAGGGCGCTGGGGGGGGGGCGCCCTGAGACGCAATAAAAACACCTTGGATGGCAAAAAAATGCATCACATATAGCTCCTGGGCTATATGGATGAATTTAACCCCTGCCAGAATACACAGAAAAACGGGAGATAAGGCCGCCGAGAAGGGGGCGGAGCCTATCTCCTCAGCACACTGGCGCCATTTTCCCTCACAGCTCCGTTGGAGGGAAGCTCCCTGGCTCTCCCCTGCAGTCACTACACTACATAAAGGGTTAAAAAAGAGAGGGGGGCACTAATTACGCGCAGTATTAAAAATACAGCAGCTATAAGGGGAAAAACACTTATATAAGGTTATCCCTGTATATATATAGCGCTCTGGTGTGTGCTGGCAAACTCTCCCTCTGTCTCCCCAAAGGGCTAGTGGGGTCCTGTCCTCTATCAGAGCATTCCCTGTGTGTGTGCTGTGTGTCGGTACATTTGTGTCGACATGTATGAGGAGAAAAATGATGTGGAGACGGAGCAGATTGCCTGTAATAGTGATGTCACCCCCTAGGGGGTCGACACCTGAGTGGATGAACTGTTGGAAGGAATTACGTGACAGTGTCAGCTCTGTATAAAAGACAGTGGTTGACATGAGACAGCCGGCTACTCAGCTTGTGCCTGTCCAGACGTCTCATAGGCCGTCAGGGGCTCTAAAGCGCCCGTTACCTCAGATGGCAGATATAGACACGGATACTGACTCCAGTGCAGGGCCGGATCTAGGGGGGGGCGAAGGGAGCGATCGCCCCCCCTAACACAGTCATAGCCATGCCCACTTTTGAGCAGAAGAGAGCTCTCCGGGGAGAGCCTGAGGCAGAACGATGTGCTGCAACTTATACCACAGCAGCACAGAGGAGCAAGGAGAGCAAGGGTTACAGAGCATTTGCCCCTCACTTGCTGGTGTGTGGGTACTAGGGCTAATAAATACAATTACCCCATAGCACAGTCACATGTACATAGAACAATCACAAAGCTCTATCTCAGTCTCACTCAAAAAGTTCAGTCAGAATTGAGAGGAGGAGGAGTTAGGATTGCAGATGGGAGGAGTTGGGACTGTAGAGGGAGGAGTCAAGATTAAACAGTAAACCGCCCCCCCTAAAGAAAAGTCTAGATCCGTCCCTGCTCCAGTGTCGACGGTGAAGAGACAAATGTGACTTCCAGTAGGGCCACACGTTACATGATTGAGGCAATGAAAAATGTTTTACACATTTCTGATAATACGAGTACCACCAAAAAGGGGTATTATGTTCGGTGAGGAAAAACTACCTGTAGTTTTCCTGAATCTGAGAAATTTAATGAGGTGTGTGATGATGCGTGGGTTTCCCCCGATAACAACTGATAATTTCTAAAATGTTATTGGCATTATATCCTTTCCCGCCAGAGGTTAGGGTGCGTTGGGAAACACCCCCTAGGGTGGATTAAGCGCTCACACGCTTGTAAGAACAAGGGCTCTACCCTCTCCTGAGATGGCCGCCCTTAAGGATCCTGCTGATAAAAAGCAGGAGGGTATCCTAAAATGTATTTACACACATACTGGTGTTATACTGCGACCAGCAATCGCCTCAGCCTGGATGTGCAGTGCTGGGTTGGCGTGGTCGGATTCCCTGACAAAAAATATTGATACCCTAGATAGGGACAGTATATTATTGCCTATAGAGCATTTAAAAGATGCATTTCTATATATGCGTGATGCACAGCGGAATATTTGCCGACTGGCATCAAGTCTAAGTGCGTTGTCCATTTCTGCCAGTAGAGGGTTATGGACACGACAGTGGTCAGGTGATGCGGATTCCAAACGGCATTTGGAAGTATTGCCTTATTAAGGGGAGGAGTTATTTGGGGTCGGTCTTTCAGACCTGGTGGCCACGGCAACAGCTGGGAAATCCACGTTTGTACCCCAGGTCGCCTCTCAACATAAGAAGACGCCGTATTATCAGGCGCAGTCTTTTCGTGGGCAAGCGGGCAAAAGGTTCCTCATTTCTGCCCCGTGACAGAGGGAGAGGAAAAAGGCTGCAGAAATCAGCCAGTTCCCAGGAACAGAAGCCCTCTCCCGCCTCTGCCAAGCCCTCAGTATGACGCTGGGGCTTTACAAGCAGAATCAGGCACGGTGGGGGCCCGTCTCAATGAATTTCAGCGCGCAGTCGGCTCACTCGCAAGTAGACCCCTGGATCCTTCAGGTGATATCTCAGGGGTACAAATTGGAATTCGAGACGTCTCCCCCTCGCCGTTTCCTAAAGTCGGCTTTACCGATGTCTCCTTCTGACAGGGAGGCAGTTTTGGAAGCCATTCACAAGCTGTATTCCCAGCAGGTGATAATCAAGGTACCCCTCCTGCAACAGGGAACGGGGTATTATTCCACACTGTTGTGGTACCGAAGCCGGACGGCTCGGTGAGACCGATTCTAAATCTAAAATCTTGAACACTTACATACGGAGGTTCAAATTCAAGATTGAGTCACTCAGAGCAGTGATTGCGAACCTGGAAGAAGGGGACTACATGATGTCTTGGGACATCAAGGATGCTTACCTTCATGTCCCAATTTACCCTTCTCACCAAGTGTACCTCAGGTTTATGGTACAGAACTGTCACTATCAGTTTCAGACGCTGCCGTATGGATGGTCCACGGCACCCCGGGTCTTTACCAAGGTAATGGCCGAAATGATGATACTCCTTCGAAGGAAGGGAATTTTAGTTATCCCTTACTTGGACGATTCCCTGATAAGGGTAAGATCCAGGGAACAGTTGGAGGTCGGTGTAGCACTATCTCAGGTAGTGTTGCGGCAGCACGATTGGATTCTCAATATTCCAAAATCGCAGCTGATTCCGACGACTCGTCGTCTGTTCCTAGGGATGATCCTGGGCACAGTCCAGAAAAAGGTGTTTCTCCCGGAGGAGAAAGTCAGGGAGTTATCCGAGCTAGTCGGGAACCTCCTATAACCGAGCCAAGTCTCAGTACATCAATGAAAGGGTTCTGGGAAAAATGGTGGCTTCCTACGAAGCAATCCCATTCGGCAGATTCCACGCAAGAACTTTCCAGTGGGACCTGCTGGACAAATGGTCCGGGTCGCATCTTCAGATGCATCAGCGGATAACCCTGTCACCAAGCACAAGGGTGTCTCTCCTGTGGTGGTTGCAGAGTGCTCATCTTCTAGAGGGCCGCAGAATCGACATTCAGGACTGGGTCCTGGTGACCACGGATGCCAGCCTGCGAGGGTGGTGAGCAGTCACACAGGGAAGGAATTTCCAGAGCTTATGGTCAAGCCTGGAGACATCACTTCACATAAATATCCTGAAGCTAAGGGCCATTTACAATGCTCTAAGCTCAGCAAGACCTCTGCTTCAAGGTCACCCGGAGTTGATCCATTCGGACAACATCACGGCAGTCACCCACGTAAACAGACAGGGTGACACAAGAAGCAGGAGGGCAATGGCAGAAGCTGCAAGGATTCTTCGCTGGGCGGAAAATCATGTGATAGCACTGTCAGCAAGTGGGGACTTCACCCAGAAGTCTTCCACATGTTTATAAAACTCGACAAGTATTGCGCCGGGTCAAGGGACCCTCCGGCAATAGCTGTAGACGCTCTGGTAACACAGTGGGTGTACCAGTCAGTGTATGTGTTCCCTCCTCTGCCTCTCATACCAAGGTACTGAGAATTATAAGATGGAGAGGAGTAAGCACTATATTCGGGCTCCGGATTGGCCAAGAAGGACTTGGTAACCGGAACTTCAAGAGATGCTCACGGAAGGATCCGTGGCCTCTACCTCTAAGAAGGGACCTGCTCCAGCAAGGACCCTGTCTGTTCCAAGACTTACCGCGACAGCGTTTGACGGCATGGCGGTTGAACGCCGGATCCTGAAGGAGAAAGGCATTCCGGATGAAGTCATTCCTATCCTGATCAAAGCCAGGAAAGATATAACCGCAAAACATTATCACCGCATTTGGCGAAAATATGTTGCGTGGTGCGAGGCCAGTAAGGCCCCGACGGAGGAATTTTCAACTAGGTCGATTCCTACATTTCCTGCAAACAGGAGTGTCTATGGGCCTGAAATGGGGGTCCATTAAAGTTCAAATTTCGGCCCTGTCAATTTTCTTCCAAAAAGAACTAGCTTCAGTCCCTGAAGTTCAGACGTTTGTGAAAGGGGTACTGTATATACAGCCTCCTTTTGTGCCTCCAGTGGCACCTTGGGATCTAAATGTAGTTTTTGGGTTCCAAAAGTCACATTGGTTTGAACCACTTAAATATGTGGAGTTAAAATATCTCACATGGAAAGTGGTCATGCTGTTGGCCCTGGCCTGGGCCAGGTGCGTGTCAGATTTGGCGGCTTTATCCTGTAAAAGCCCTCATCTGATTTTCCATTCGGACAGGGCGGAATTGAGGACTTGTCCTCAGTTTCTCCCTAAGGTGGTTTTCAGCGTTTCACCTGAATCAACCTATTGTGGTGCCTGCGGCTACTAGGGACTTGGAGGACTCCAAGTTGCTAGACGTTGTCAGGGCCCTGGAAATATAGGTTTCCAGGACGGCTGGAGTCAGAAAATCTGACTCGTTGTTTATTCTGTATGCACCCAACAAGCTGGGTGCTCCTGCTTCTAAGCAGACTATTGCTCGTTGGATTTGTAGTACAATTCAGCTTGCACATTCTGTGGCAGGCCTGCCACAGACAAAATCTGTAAAAGCCCATTCCACAAGGAAGGTGGGCTCATCTTGGGCGGCTGCCCGAGGGGTCTCGGCTTTACAACTTTGCCGAGCAGCTACTTGGTCAGGAGCAAATACGTTTGTAAAATTCTACAAATTTGATACCCTGGCTGAGGAGGACCTGGAGTTCTCTCATTTGGTGCTGCAGAGTCATCCGCACTCTCCCGCCCGTTTGGGAGCTTTGGTATAATCCCCATGGTCCTTACGGAGTCCCCAGCATCCACTAGGACGTCAGAGAAAATAAGAATTTACTTACCGATAATTCTATTTCTCGTAGTCCGTAGTGGATGCTGGGCGCCCATCCCAAGTGCGGATTGTCTGCAATACTGGTACATAGTTATTGTTACCAAAAAAATCGGGTTATTGCTGTAGTGAGCCATCTTTTCTAGAGGCTCCTCTGTTATCATGCTGTTAACTGGGTTTAGATCACAAGTTATATGGTGTGATTGGTGTGGCTGGTATGAGTCTTACCCGGGATTCAAAATCCTTCCTTATTGTGTACGCTCGTCCGGGCACAGTATCCTAACTGAGGCTTGGAGGAGGGTCATAGGGGGAGGAGCCAGTGCACACCAGGTAGTTCTAAAGCTTTACTTTTGTGCCCAGTCTCCTGCGGAGCCGCTATTCCCCATGGTCCTTACGGAGTCCCCAGCATCCACTACGGACTACGAGAAATAGAATTATCGGTAAGTAAATTCTTATTCTTTGTATTTTTCATATACTTTATACAGTAAAAACTCTAGCACAGACATTAGTATGACAGGAAAGGCTCTGCCTCACCTGCCTCACCCCACCCCACATCACTGATTTCCACCAATACACTTAGCAATTAGAATTTTAGGCTTGTTATGTAGGAAATATTGTTAATGTGTAACTGTGAACCTTCTGTGAATTTAGAATGCAGATAAACAAATGTAATCCTTATTCTGTAGATTTTTTTTCAAGCGGAGTGCTAGAACGACAACAGGATGTTATTATGAATATGCATAAAGATCATGTCATGTTGAAGTTTAGCGCCCTGTGCTCAGTAAACACTGCATATCATTTACATGATAGGTACCAGCCCTGCAGCATAAGTCTCCCTAGTGCCTTCTACACATCAATATCAACATTACTTGCAGCAATTACAGAGATTAATGCTTGGTAAAATACAATAGAGTTCTGTGGAAAAGCCTGTCAAAGCACAATGTCAAGCACATAGCACAAGTAAAATATACAGTTAATAAACACATTTCATAGCTCTTTCAAGGACAAATTACCTACATTTCATTCAGATTCATACAATGCCTGCTTATACAAGCCTCAAAACATTTCTGTGGCCCTGACTAATACTACATTGGATATGCTCATGGCAATAGCTGAACATTACTCACCCTTTGTCAGACCTGACTATTTCTTGCCCATGTGATGACATGACATCACAAAGAGGGGGCCGGGTTGAAAACCAGCCAGGTAACAGGGTGCTAGGTTCATCCAAAGGACATACTGCCGAGCAGGGGAGTTGAAACATCAATGGGCCTGTGTACTGGGGTGGATGTGGCCAAATTCAAGAGGCATGGCCATGTCCCTTCAAAGACAAAATACTGTAAAACAATATGCACTGTGAGCTAAAGCGACACTGTGCACTGCAAATAGGGCCATTTGCTCCCCTCACAGCAGTCTTGGGCCCCTGCGCACTGATGTTTCTATAATGGGTGCAGTGTGTGCTGTGCACATGGGCCCCTGAGTACAGAGCCACACCGCACACACTGCACCCATTTTATTAATACTCACCCCTCCGGAGTCCCGCGCCGATGTCACCAGCGCTGTTAAAACCCAGTGAAAATGGCACAGCAGCCATTTTCACGGATTTCTGCACATGCGCATTAGAGAAATTATCTGTGAAAATGGCCATTGCGCCATTTTCCCGGAGATCTGCACATGCGCAGTAGAGTCTGAGCCCTCTAGAGCTCAGAATCTACAGCGCTCTTGCAGAGAGGAGGGCCCATATGGAGGAGGCAGCACACGGGCCTCCTCCTCTCTTAAAGTGCCCCTGCCCTTGCGGGCCACTGTAACAGCCTTGGGCACAGGGAATCGGTAACCCTTCAATATGCCCCTCCCCCACCAGCATGCCAGCATCTCTCCAGGCTGCGTTGTGCAGTTCCAGACACTTCTCTAGCCAGGGTGACACTGCAGCAGGACCCTCATCAGGGGGTTACAGGTGATATACCATTGTTGTAGGGGGGGCCCAGCACTGATGACCCCAACCAACAGAGGCTTCTCCTTTACTCACACATTTGGTGATCAATGATAGCATCAGTTTGGGGTATATTCATCATATTAATTATCAGGAGCCGGCCAACCCCCAATAATTATAATTCTGACCCGCAGCAAGCACCGTAGCAATTCATCATTGCTCAACACGGAACAGCTGATGCGAAAATCAGCTGTCTCCATGAATTTTTTCACTGCTAATTTTGTAGCAGTGAAAACATTTGTCAGGGACCGCACTAGTGTGCCTGCGTGAACTAGGGTTCACGCAGGCACACAAAGCCCCCAGCGTCTAGTGGAAGAAGCTGGGCAGGGGCGGAGGGATCCAGAAGGATCCGTCTTCGCAAGCCGGGACTGCTTCTAATAGGTAAGCAGTGGGGGTATTGAATTTTCAGAGCTTGGTGAATGAGTTCCCCATACTAGTGTAAGGGGACACAGGGCCAGCTTGGGAGAGAAAGGTAATCAGGCCAGGAGTTAAAGTGAGCCAGAACTGGGTGGAACGCAGTTCCACCTCCTCCGGCCCATCTAACCCAAGAAGTGAGGCTGGAGCCACAGGGAAATGTCGGGAGCACGCTGAGATTTTATTTACCAGCGGACGCCCAGCTCCTTCCCGACAGCAGCAGCCGGAGGCAGGAGCTCACACTTGAGGTCCATCTTCTGGCTCTGGCAGTGTGCGCTGTGGGAGAGACGTCATGACATCTCTCCTATAGTTCCGAGGAGTGGGTGCCAGATGGACAGCAGTGGTCGGACGCAGAAGTGGGGCTTAAGGTAAGTATTGTGTTGTTATTTTTTTGTGTGTGTAACTACTGGGGGAATACTACTGGGGTCTATATTAAAAGGGGCATTACCACTGGTGGCACTACTACTGGGGGCAGAACTACATGGGAGCATTACTACATGGGGGCAATACTACTGGGTCAATACAACATGGGGGCATTACTACTGGGGGCACTACTAATGAGAGAATTGCATAGAGGGCACTTCATAAGGGGTATCACTCCTGGGAACATAAGGGGCACTACTACTGGGGGCACTGCATAAGGGGCTGCACCACTATGGGCTCTGCATATGAGGCCCTACCACTACTGTGTGCATTGTATAAGTGGCACTCTTGCTGTGGGCATTATGTATATTAGGGGTGCTACTACTGTGGGCTTTGTGTATAAGGGGCACTAATGTGTGGGTGAGTTCCACCACTTCTCTAGGACCACTTTAAGCACATGAGCAGGTGATATCTCATGGCTACTGCTTCTGGCTAGAAGGGTCCCTGGAAAGGGTCAATGCTACAAGGCCACCGGAGCATCATTTGGACTCTCCAGACAAGCATGGCATCCCCACTCACTCTGCTCAACATAATGACATCATGTGCGCATCATGATTTTGGGTGCTCCGGGGTGGAGCTGGCACATGGCGTACTTGAGCCTTGTTACTGCAGTGTGTGTCTTTCTGTGTCAGTGTATATGTGTGCATCCCATCTGTGTCAGTGTAATACTACCCATCCTAACCTCTAATACAACATTCTCTAACCTTTCACTATTATAAAACTAAATTAAATTTAGTCTTAAAAATATTTCAGTGTAGGAGATCACTAACAGGTTGAACTCGATGCACAAATTGTCTTTTTTCAACCTCAGAAACTATGTTACCTTGCCATTGCAACATAATGAAACAAATTTCCATCAAAATACCCCACGTCACTGTAAGATTAACTGTTTATCTGAGAGTCTCTGTGCTGGAGGTCATCTGTGATACTGTACTTTTTGGATACATTTGGATTCCTTTCTTCCCTGTATCTGGAGAGGAAGTCATGGTCCTCATCCGGTCCTCAACCCTCTCCACCTCTCCACTTGACCCTATTCCCTCCCACCTTCTCCGCTTCCTCTCTTCTTCTGCCTGTTCCCATCTTGCCCATCTACTCAATCTCTCACTCTCATCAGGCACTGTCCCTTCTGCCTTCAAGCATGCACTTGTCTCCCCTATTCTTTAAAAACCTGCCCTTGATCCAACCAATCTCTCCAACTACCAACCCATCTCTCTTCTCGCTTTTGCCTCCAAACTCCTTGAGCGTATTGTCTACAACCACCTCACTGTCTTTCTTCCCATTCACTGCTTGACCATTTCCAGTCTGGTTTCCATCCTCAGCACTCCACTGAAACTGCCCTCACAAAAGTCTGCAATGACCTCCTTGCTGTGAAATCCAGGGGCCACTACTCTCTGCTTATTCTCCTTGACCTCTCTGCTGCTTTTGACACTGTAGACCACCCTCTCCTCCTGCAAATCCTTTACTCCCTTGGTTTGCGTGATACTGCTCTCTCCTGGCTGTTCTCCTACCTTTCTGACCATTCCTTATCTGTCTCCTCTCATGACTCCACCTCCCCCCCACTTCCTCTACCAGTAGGTGTCCCCCTAGGTTCTGTTCTTGGGCCTCTCCTTTTCTCTCTCTACACATCCTCATTAGGTGAGCTCATTAGCTCTTTTGACTTAAAATATCTTCTCTACGCTGATGATAATCAAATCTACCTTTCCTCCCCTGACCTCTCCCCTGCTCTCCTCACTCGTATCTTCAACTGTCTCTCTGCTATCTCCTCCTGGATGTCCCAGCGCTTTCTTAAACTTAACATGTCTAAGACTGAGCTGATCATCTTCCCTCCCTCCCGCATAGCCTCACCTCCCACAATTTCATTATCCATTGATAGCACAACTATCTCCTCTAGCCCCCAAGTGTGATGTCTTGGATTAATCCTTGACTCCTCCCTCTCCTTCAAACCACACATTCAATACCTCTCAAAAACCTGCCATTTCCACCTCAAAAACATCTCCAGGATCAGACCCTTTCTCACCCAGGATGCTACTAAGACCCTCATTCACTCACTGGTCATCTCCAGATTAGACTACTGCAATCTCTTCCTATGTGGCCTCCCTCAAAAATGCCTCTCTCCACTTCAACCTATCTTCAATGCTGCTGGCCGTCTCATCTTCCTCACCAAACGTACTACATCCACATCCCCTCTCTTGCAGGACCTTCACTGGCTACCATTCCCATTCAGAATCCAATTCAAGCTTCTCACACTCACTTACAAAGCCCTAACCCACTCCTCTCCCTCTTACATCTCTGACATTATCTCTCTTTACGTTCCCACCCATCCTCTTCGCTCTGTAATGCACACCATCTCTCCTGTCAACTAATTACCTTTTCCCACTCCTACCTATAAGATTTTGCACGTGCTGCTCCCTGTCTTTGGAATGCTCTACCTCTCCCCATCCGACTCTCCACCTCTCTACAAAACTTCAAACGGGCTCTCAAGACCCACTTCTTCACCAAACCCAGTCAACTCTCCTCCTAACCCTCTTGTCTATGCTCACTGTCTACCCCGTCTGTGTCACTCTGGTCTGTTATCCACTCACCTTTTAGATTGTAAGCTCGCAAGAGCAGGGACTTCTTTCCTCATGTGCCTTTCCTTTTCTTACTTACACTATCTTATACTCCATACTCCCTTTGATGGCACCTAATCCCGGGTTTTCTATACCTGTCCTATATTGTCCGGTACTGTAAGTGCGGTTTTCTTGTTTGCTCATTTTATTATGTACTGTGTAATGGGCGCTGCGGATCCCTTGTGGCGCCATATAAATAAAGGATAATAATAATAATAATTGCGATACATACTGTAACTGTTACAAATACCTATTGCTATTTATTTCTGCTGAACAACTAATATGCTGCATGCACTGATAGACACTGTCTGCAATTTTTAGGTGATAATTTTATCTACATTTTTTGCATTTATTAACGAAATGTTATTTATTAAATAAGTATATGGAGTCGTTACCCCCGGGAGGTAATATTTGTATGTATATTATAATAATAATAATAATAATAATAATAATTTTATTTATATAGCACTCTTTCTCCAATAGGACTCAAGGCGCTTAACAGATACACAGCATAATATAATATAGAAAATAATGAAGTACATTTTCATAAAACACAGAAGCATGAGGATACTAAAAGGAACACTATGGAAATGCTTGAGAAAACAGGAAAGTCTTGAGTCTACTATTGAAGGATTCTATAGTTGGGGCCTCTCGCACTGTGCGGGGAAGTGAGTTCCATAGAGTCGGAGCCGCATGACTAAAAGCTCGACCCCCAGATGAATTACGGTAGATTCTAGGTACTGCTAGAAGTCCTTCATCTACAGATCGCAGTAATCGTGTGGGGCAGTATGGGGTCAGAAGCTGTTTCAGGTACCTTGGGCCCTGGTCATGTAATGCTTTGAAACTCAGTAAGCCAATCTTGAAGATGATTCGCCATCTTATATGTGTGATTAAACACTTTGATGATTTTATTAAAAATGTGCGAGTGTCAATTAAGGGCTTTAATTGTTAATTGTTCTGTTTTTCTATCGCTTTACTATAAGGGACACGGCATAACCCTTTCAAAGGCTGCTGCTGATCAACACTATATTGGACTATAGACAGGTTCTAAAGCCTAGGACTATTTCTTGTTTTATTTTTTTTTCTTGCTATTTGCCAAAGCCCAAGGCAGCTGAACCAAAATCTATACTCCAATATGACTTTGGCTTGCTATACAGATAGACTACCATGTAGACAGGAAGTCTTGAAAAATTATGAAACTGGTCAGACTAACAGTCCAGATGCTTCTCATGATGAATTTTCAAAACTCTCTAATAATCTAGAGGAACTGTGGAAATCAGAATCTAGACATTGGTGGGATAAGACATCTCTATTAAAATATGTGGAGCATAATAAAATACCCCATGGATTAAGAATATTTAAAACAGGGGCATGGCTGAGAGAAGGACGTGTGCAAGAGGAGCTCTTCAGTTTTTAGCCCTTCTGCACCCTCCTATCATATACTATTGGGTGCCCCATCAGTTCTGCACATCAGTTCTGCCAGGCCACTATTTCCTGCTATTTCAGCTGCCTTGGTGTGTCCGGACCAGGACTGGAGCGCAAAACTTACAAAGAATTAATTCATCTGGAATACCACCCATCCTTTGCACAACAGGAGGATACCGCAATGCAGTGAGGATCCCTCTAAACCCTTGCCTGGGTCTGAGTCCAACAAAAGGACAATTTCAAGGGACTACACCTCCAGCGGCTCATTGTGGTAATAACCTATGCGGAACTACACCTTTGGTTTATTTCCAGTGTTTGATTATCAAAGTCTTTGCCAGTCCACGTAATATTAGGAACGGACTACACCAGAAAGGCAGCAGTCATTTTAAGTGGTTAATCATATAAGTGGCCATATTATGGTTTTCTATGTGTTTTTAGAAATATGTATAATTAAACCGTGATTAATTTTTTCACTCAATCCTTCATATTTACATTTATTCCATTTAGCGCTGCTATTTTATTTGTTTACTTGTATGTGGTCCTGGGTTTGACTACCCCATTTTTTAGCAGCAGCATTAGAAACGCAACATCCATAAAGCGCCCGAACCCCTTTTTTTACCTTGGTAGAAAAAAAATTGCTATCCCCTGTTTGTGCCCTACAGACCGTCTGACTCCCTCTATCAGCCGCAGTACCAGGGGACGTTCACGCTGCTTACCACGGGTTGTGGCCTGGCCTACATCCGGGAGCTGGGACCTTGAGTTACAGCCATGGCCGGGCTGTGAGCTCTGGAGAGGGCGTTTCACACCACAATACAGCTGTCATTACGCCCACAGGATTGTTCCCTGCCCCTTGCGGCCATGCCTGCTGCCCTGAAAACCCAGCCTGGACCTCTGCAAACTGTGGGGTAAGCTGGGTATGACAATGCTTCCCCCTCCTGCACTATTTACATTAGGCGGCGGCCATTTTATTCTCTCTGCCTGACAGTGAATTTTTAGTACACTATATTTAGCTGCTATACCTATAACTACAGACCTGTGCAGTTATAAACACAAAGGCTTGGCAGCAACTGATCTTACTGCCCTCCCTGGAACTATGCCAGTGTCATCCAGTGACTGTTCCGAGTTCTTCTCTGGAAAGTCATTCAGGGTGCTAAATGGGCATCTTAAGCTCTGATATGTGCTGCAGCCCTTTGCCTAAAAATACTTGGACACCTCCCAGCACTTATTCTGTTTCTGTTATGATAATTTAATACTGCTTTTGAAGTGGAGCCTTTTCTTGCTGTAATTTGAGTCATTCTACGCTTTTTGTACTCCTCTGTTTTGTGGAATTAGTATACCTCCTAAGAAATTTAAACTTTCAAAAGATGTCTCGCAAGTGACTTTCTTCAAAACGCCATCACAGCAGCGTTCTACAGGGGGATGTGGCAACTCTCCTCAGATAGGGCGACCACTCCCAACCCCCCCCCCCCCCACCCCTTCCACCTTACAGTCACTTTCCTCATGAGTTGGCGGAGAATCTTCTGCACCAGTCGGTGATGGGGACCCCTTAACTGTGGGTGCTATGAAGTATCTACTTACTCAATTTAAGGAGGAAGTTGCTGCAGAATTCTGTGCTGCACTCCACGCCTGCCAGCAATCTATTGGGAGATCGTATTGAACATTTGGAGTCGAAAATGGGAGAGTTGGCTGGTTCTCATAATGATTTAATTGACTCTCATGCAGTCCTTGAGACAGAGGTTGCTTCTTTAAAAGATAAAATTGCTGATTTAGAGGATAGATCCTGTCGGAATATTCTCAAACTACTGTACGAGGGGTTCCTGATTCTGTCTCAAATAGCAGCATACACGATTATGCTCTTAATCTGTTCAAGAAACTCTTACCCTTAGCATCCGCTCTTGAACTCTTAATAGATCGTATTCATCGTCTTCCTAAGGCAAGCAGCACTTCAGAAGGTGCGTCTAGCGATGTTCTTATACAAATCCATTATTTTCACATTTAGGAAACCTTGCTGAAAGCTGCCATATCTTCTTCTGAGTCTTCGGATGTTTTAGGTCCCCTACAGTTATTCAGTGATCTATCCGCTGCTACTCTGGCTAAACGCCGCACATTCCGACCCCTCACTATGGCTCTTAGAAAAGCGAACCTCTTGTACAGATGGGGCTTCCCGACTAGACTTCTTGTTTCCCGTGACGGCTCCACTGTCTCCGTCTCCAATGTCGATGAAGGAATGAAACTCCTGGCTAAGTGGAACATTTCGGGGTCGTCAGTGTCTTCTTCCCCAGACCGGGGTCTTCAGCTGGTCTGGACTATGGCAGGGAAGTCATCCTGATTTAGAGTTATTTACCTGATAAACAGCCTTTAATTTTGCTTTTTTTTCATGGATGCTTTTGTGTTGGTTCATTCCTGACTACTTACCTCCTTCTATTAACCAGGTACCAGTTTATTTCCTGTTACAGTCTATTACTGTGTTAGTTTCTTTTTTATCCCCTTATGCCTGTTGCCGACTGTATATGCTATCTTATTCCTGGTTTTATATTTGCAGAGATGTGCACTTTTATTATTTTTCTTAGTCAATTTGGACAGTATTTCTATAGTTTAGCAAATTGATTGGTGCTGGGAGTATGCCACTACCCCCCAGTGTTTCGGATTAAGGCAGGCATGTTATGGCCGGAGTCATTTTGGTTTTCCTTTTTTCACTCTATTTTCTGCACTGCTCTGTTTCCGTTTCCACTTCTGTACTCTTATCTTTTCTTTCTGTCAGGTGCATGCTCTTCATTTTTGTGTTTCATTTACTGTCCGTATTTTCTCCCGCCATGTTTAACATAATTTCTATCAATGCCAAAGGGCTCAACTCCAATCATAAACGTAAAATGGCTCTGAACTACTTTCATAAAATGAAAGCTAATAAAGTAGCAGTTCAGGAAACACACTTTCAACACTCGGCCCCTCTTAAATTTTTTAATCATAGATATCCCCATTGTTACACAGTCAATAATCCCTTGAAAAGGCAGGGGTGACGATTTTGATTGCTCAAAATTGTCCCTTTTTGCTTGATTCTCAGCATTCTGACTCTGAAGGGAGATTTTTTTATTTTAGTTGGTAAACTATATAATGTGGATATTATTTTGGCCTCATGCTATGCTCCTAACACTAGACAACTTCAATTTCGCAGATTATTTTTTAGGACCCTCCAGGGACATGTTAAAGGTACCCTTATGATACTTGGTGACTTCATTATGGTCATTGACTCAACAGTTGACAGATCTAGAACAATGGTGTTAGGTTATGGTGGGACCTCCAACAATCCTCAGGTTTCCAACAGATTTTGGCAGAATATGATTTGTTTGATGCGTGGAGGGCCAAACACCCGACCGTATGAGATTATTCTTAATACTCGCACGCTCATCATTCGTACTCCAGAATAGACTATGTTTTGACAGAAAAATGGTATTTAGGGGCCATTTATCACCATCCGCATCCGGGATGCGAATGACAACTGATAACATCACCCAAACTCGCACTGCAATAATTGATTACATTGCAGGGATGTATCAATTATCGCATGCAGGAACAGAGCTTGCGGTCAAGCTCTGTCCCTGCGATGCCTCTTCGCAGCATCATCAGGGTATTTTTTGTAAAAAATACCCTGATGTCCTGCTGCGCATGCACTGCCCCCATTGACATCGCCGCTACCGCCGCCGCCCAGTTGACCCCCCCGTCGCAACTACCCCCATGCGCCGCCCCATTGCACTATTAAACAATGGTGTTAAATTATTCACCAAACTCTTTGCCCAGCGTTTGTGCCCCCTATTACCCTCTTTACTTAATGCCGACCAAGAGGGGTTTGTTCCTGGAAGGCAAGCTCCGGACAACACCCGAAGAACTCTTAACATTATTGAATTCTGTATTTCTAAACGTGTCCCCTTATTGGATGCCGAGAAAGCTTTTAATCGGCTACACTGGCAATGTTTACAAGCCACATTGAAGCGTTTCGGCATCAGGGAGAGGATACTGGATTCGATTTTAGCATTGTACTCATACCCCTATGCCAGGGTTGCTGTAAATGGGTGTTTGTCGTCTGGGTTTAATATATTCAATGGAACCAGGAAAGGCTACCCTTTCTCTGCGCTTATCTTCGCTTAGCTATAGAACCCCTGGCTGAGAGAACTAGATCCTCTTCCAAGGTCTTGGCACCTATGATAGGTGACATCTCCCATAAAATTAGTATTTTCGCTGATGACATTTTGTTATTTTTGCTTCAACCTGCATCATCTTTGCCTCAGCTACATACCATTTTGGATGATTACGCTAGGGTATCCTACTATAAGCTGAACACTTCTAAGATGGAGGTTTTACCTTTTAATATTTCGGGGGATGCTCTTAAAGAGCTGAAAGACAAATATAAATATATTTCTGTCAGGCTAAATCATTGAAATACTTAGGTGTTCAGCTGGCCAGAGATGGTGATCTTTTTGATTGTAACTATGTTCCCTTACTACGTGCATTCGAGACAAGGTTTTCTTGGTTGGAACGTGTAGTGGTGGCCAAAATTATATTACTTCCCAAACTTATGTGCCTCTTTCGCACAATCCCTCGGTCGTTCACTAAATTTCTCTGCAATAAATTTAACAACATTTTATCTTCCTATCTGTGAAAGGGAGCCAGGCCTAAAATAGCCAGAAATGTCCTGATTCTCCCTAAAAGTGAGGCGGGAGTGGCTTTTCCTGATTTTGAAAGTTACCATAATGCCTGTCTGCTTAGTCAGCTCACTGATTGGATCGAATTAGACAGCCCTAAGCCTTGGGTGGTGATAGATTGCGCCTTTATGAAACCCCTCCCTTTGTCAGAATTATTGTGGTTGCCGGCAGGAACCTATTTGATACATTCTGGACCTGGTAAAGTGGTCCGGGTGTCCTTACAAGCATGGCATAAATTCATCTCTTCCTGCGAGTGACTGTCTTTGCCTGCACCAGAATTGTTAATATCAACAATTTTTCTCCTTATTCCTAATCTATGTCTTGATTCTTGGGCAACTAAGGATCTGGTTAAGCTTAAGGACATTTATGACTCAAGCAGTCTGATATCTTTTAATAGTTTACAATTGACATATGATGTCCTAAAACTAGATTTTTATAAATACTTACAGATTCGCCATTGGTTGAGTAGCCAACCTACAATCAACATAGATTCCTCAGCCTCTTTGAAATTGATTTGTTCCCATTTGCAAGTATCACGTAGTAGGGGTGCTATCTCTTGGTGGTACTCATACCTGCCCATGGACACCAAGAAAGGGAAGTTGCCTTCCCAGTTTAAATGGGAACATGATCTTGCTAGATCCCTCACAGTAGAAGATTGGAACTGTATTTCTTGTTTATGTTTTAAAATTTTCCGGTGTATAAATCGCTCTGTGATGTACTTTAAATTATGTCAAAGAGACTATTTTACCCCAGAGAGACAACATAAAATTTGTCCTTCCTCTTCAAAATATTGTTGGAGACAATGGTGGTGTATAGGTACTTTATACCACATTTTCTGGACCTGCCCAATGCTACAGACCCTGAGAGCCAATGTATTTGAGCTTATTAAGGATGTGCTAGGAGAAGATGTCCCTGTTGATCCTGTAGAAGCCCATTTCACTACCATCCAGTGTTATTTGAAGGTGATGCCTATTTACTAGGCTACATTTTAATATCCACAAAAGCAGCCATCGCTCAACTTTGGAAATCGGCATCGATTCCCAGTCTTACTATTATTGTCAATAAAATTCATAAGTACTATCTATATGAAACGGCTGATTGTACATACTCTTCTTCGGCTTCATCGCCACTCATGAAATGGTTTAAATGGGGTGAATATATGTAAAAACAGGAACGCTCATTTATAGGTGGAGCACCTATTGATCTGACTTTACAATCCTTTTGGATATGGTTGGCATGCACCTGACATTTCTTCTCTATTCTCTTTCTCTTTTCCTACTCTTATCTTACTTTGCTTTTTCTACCCTTCTCTGATATGTCCCTCTCTTTTTTGATTTAGCTCAAAGTTGTGGATATATTAAAAACTATGATACAGGTTGAGTCTCCCTTATCCAAAATGCTTGGGACCAGAGGTACTTTGGATATGGGATTTTTCCGTATTTTGGAATAATTGCATACCATAGTGAGATATCATGGTGATGGGACCTAAATCTAAGCACAGAATGCATTTATGTTACATATACACCTTATACACACAGCCTGAAGGTAATTTTAGCCAATATTTTTTATAACTTTGTGCATTAAGCAAAGTGTGTCTACATTCACACAATTCATTTATGTTTCATATACACCTTATACACACAGCCTGAAGGTCATTTAATACAATATTTTTAATAACTTTGTGTATTAAACAAAGTTTGTGTACATTGAGACATCAAAAAACAAAGGTTTCACTATCTCACTCTCACTCAAAAAAGTCCGTATTTCGGAATATTCCGTATTTCGGAATATATGGATATGGGATACTCAACCTGTACTTCATTTTATCTTGGGTCTCTTCCTACGTGATCTAATACTACTTTTACCTATGAGTCATGTATTCTTTTATACTTGAGCTTTGTATGTTTGGAACTTCTAACTGAAACGGGATATATGTATGTACCTTATATGTTACTCCCTTCTCTTTTTTCTGTATCCCTATTTATTTATTCACTTAAACAGAATAAAAACAATTGATTAAATAAAGAACATTTAAAACGTTATCTTTCAGGGAAGATCCCAGTCTTTTAAAGCAATGGGAGAATATTTTGGATAAATGATCATTTGCACTAATGTAATTACTAATTGACTATAGGGAACAGAAATTACGGCAAATAGAAAAGGAAATTAAACAGACTCAGGACTGTATCAGTAAATGTAATGACGAGACGTATTATTTGGAAAAAGAAGATTTAGCGCAGTGTGTGTGTCACCAGGTTGATCGGCACGGGAATCCAGTGTGCCGGAGCCATACTGCCAGGCAAGACAAGCAGCGGGACAGTGGGCTGTGGCTGCGACTTCATCGCTACAAGTAATATGGTGAGGATAAAAACTGCCTTCTAACTGGTTATAATAACCAAACTTCCATCAAAAGACCCCATGTCACTGTGAGATTACTGGTACCATTTATTGCAGAAGCAGGGGGGGAGCAATCACACTCTCCCCGCCCTCTGTATCTGCCAGTGCCGCCCCCCTGGTGCAGCACGTACATATGCTTAGCAGCCGCACATAAGGTTTACATTTTCATAATTTATAACAAGGGGGCCTGGCCAGAGCCGGCCCTAACTAATATGATGCCCTAGGCAAGATTTTGTCTGGTGCCCCCTAGCACCGCCGCTAGTTCTGCAGGAGATGCCTGGCATTAGTCAGCGGGCGCCTTTTGTTTATGAAAATGTATCTTATTTTCATTACTATGTGGCTAGGATGCACAAGCAGCTTCTGCTGATTAAAATGATATGCAGCATGCCTATATTCTGTGTGCGACTGCGGCTGTATCTGCATACGAAATGCTACATTACAGTGATTTCCAGGAATACACTGCAATGTAGCATTTCATATGTAGATACAGCCGCAGTCACACACAGAATTTAGGCATGCCGCATATCATTTTAATCAGTAGAAGCTGCAGGTGCCCCTAAGCATACCAAATGCCCTAGGCATTTGCCTAGTTTGCCTATGCCTAAGGCCGGCTCTGGGCCTGGCCACACCTCCCTGGGTTCACCACACATGCATACCCCATACAGTGGCCCGATGGAGCTGTCAGCGCAGCTTCTCCTATCTGCCATGTTTCAGGTTGTTTTTTAAAAATGAAAGGAGCTGGTTGGTAGTTTATCTCTTTCCACTTTATCTCTCTCCAAGGCTTAGTACTAGGGTGGCCAATCCCTGCATCAGGATTTTGGCTGAAAATCAGCTGGGATTCTATCCCGGGTTCGGGATTAGGAAACCTCTTTGTTTTTGCCGGGCAGCGTTGAGCATCCTCAAAAGGCTCAGACACTGCCCGGCTCCCCCTGCTCACATCCCCCTGCCCCCGTCTGTGCGCAATGTGCAGCATGACGTGGAGTCAGAGTTCACGCTGCGCAGGCAGCCGCATCCCGCTTGGTCCTCAGCGCCTGCACCGGCCAGACTGCAACTCAGCAGCAGGTGGCCCAACCCTCCCACCCAGTTAGATGGGGGTAAGTTATGTGGGACTGGGCGGGGCAGCGGCGGCGGACAATGCAAAGAAACCAATCCCGAGAATCCCGGAATTCATAATTTTTCAATCCCGATTCCTGGGATTTAAAAAATGTCCCGGGACTGGCCACTCTACTTAGTACATCTGCCCCAGAATGAGGAGAATGCATCAGATAATTGCAGATATCAATAATACACCTTTAAGTACATCTGCCCCAGTATCTGATTATCTAATTATACTCGTCACTCACTTTTTTCTGTAAATATAAAATTGCTAGTAGATTTCCATCTCATAATATCTGCCTCAATTTTCAAATTTGCCAAATCAAATTGGCCAGTTATATCTACACAGAATATAATAATAAACTTATATCATGGTATTTTAGGTCCTATGCTGTATGAAGTCATATGTGAAGTCTGGAATACTCTTGCAACTATTGTTTTAAGTCTGGATCATAGAACAATACATTATGTATGGAATATACACTAAAGCAGAAAATATTTTCAATTATTGTCTTCCTTCTGTTACCAACCATCATCCATATGTCCAATTATAATGATTCAGGGAAAGTAATTACAGAAAGCTTTATAGCCTCCTAGAATTAGCGCACATGTAGGAAAACAGATGGACGCCTCATATGGGTATACAGAGTGACAGACACATTGGAGAAGGTTTTTATATAAAAAAGCAAAAGCCTTGATAATATGGGAGTTGTTGAGAAGCAAACACTACACTGCTCTATGGCAATCTATTGCTACTGCTATATAAACACAGTGATTATATAGTACAACTGTTCAATGCTAATTAAATTGGACTTTATCATATGCTAGCAAAACCTATCATTTATGGAGGCTAAGTACTAATTATGTATGAAACTATCAATGGACATATTCATAATGCATCATTTTATCCCATTCTTCAGCAGCGCTAAGGACAGTCTGGTTTTATCTCAAGGGCATTTTTCTCTTTTGTTGGCTATGTCTCTCTCTACTGAATTGGATATTAAATAAAGAAGCCTTGCCTGAGTAATTCAGGATGCAGTGATCTGACTAGAGGGCGGGAACACAACAGAGATAAAAAACACATTACATTTACTTGCACTGTAATATTTTAATTTGCTATTAACTGTTATTTTTTGTTTATTTTTTCAAAAAAAGAAACATGAAATACTGTAAAGGTGGGTACACACTAGACGACGTGCTCTATGAACCTAGAGCATGGAACCCCTGGCAACGAGCATGGAACCCCGAGCAAGAAAAACCCCTGGCAACAAGCAGGTAATTTAAAAGTAATTACAAGGCTTACTGGAGGCATAATGTGGTGGTGGCATAATGTATCACGGACATTGCGGTGTGTGGCATAATGTATAATAAGCATTGTGGTGTATGGCATAATGTATAATGGCATTGCAATGTGTGGCATAATGTGTCACAAGCATTACGGTGTGTGGCATACTGTATCATGGGTATTGCGGTATGTGGTACAATGTGTCAGGGGCATTGTAGTGTGTGGCATAATGTATCACAGGTATTAAGATGGTGTGTGGCATAATGTATCAGGGGTATTATGGTGTGCGGCCTAATGTATCACAGGCATTGCAGTGTGTGCTATAATGTATCACAATGGTGTAATGTATCACAGGTATTATGGTGTGTGGCATAAAGTGTCAGGGGCATTACGGTGTGCGGCATATTGTGTAATGGACATTACAGTGTGTGGCATAATATGTCAGGGACATTACGGTGGGTGGCATAATGTTTAAGGGGCATTGCAGTGTGTGGCATAATGTGTAAAGTGCATTGCGGTGTGTGGCATAATTTGTAAGGGACATTATTATAAGGAGGAAAAATAACAAATAATGAAAGGGGCATGAATCAGGATTATTTTTCTCCTGTGGCGGCCAATGTCTGGGCATGCAGGTTGCAAAACTGTGGTATAAGGTAGTCTTTTCCTGCAATGCCACGCCCCTTTTTCTTTACTTTTCAAATGGCAATAGGCCAGAAACTTTTTTGGCTTGAGGGAGCAAAATTTCTAGTTACGTCACAGATAATGCGCCCACCAAATAGCACATCTACCCACCAGAGGACAGTGAAGGTGCCCATTCAGAGTAACTTTCAGCATCTTAAGGTAAGCGGTGTGGCAATCCGCACCTTCGATTATAATCTATCTAAAAACTGCCCTATTAGCTAACAATCGTCAATTACCATAAAGAAAAAAAACACCTTTACAGAAGGTTGTACAATACTTAATAGTTTCTAGGTTATTAATCACGCCCTACAGGCGCTCTTCACACCGTCACAAGGGGCTATGCCCCCTTAACCCCTGCACGTCCGTTGGGCAGGCAATATTTGTGTTATATGGAGTATTACCTTCAAGCATAATGTTAGTGTTTAAATATTTTACGGCCAAAGGGCGTGCGATGGTCAAGGGGGCGTAGGCCCTTGCGACGGCGTGAAGAGTGGATGCAGGGCACAATGAATGACCTAGTGTGTTAATAATATGTTATTTGTACATAATTTAGGTATAAAGACAATGGGGGTGATTCCAAGTTGATCGCAGCAGGAAATTTTTTAGCAGTTGGGCAAAACCATGTGCACTGCAGGTGTGGCAGATATAACATTTGCAGAAAGAGTTAGATTTGGGTGGGTTATTTTATTTCTGTGCAGGGTAATACTGGCTGCTTTATTTTTACACTGCAAATTAGATTGCAGATTGAACACACCACACCCAAATCTAACTCTCTCTGCACATGTTATATCTGCCTCCCCTGCAGTGCACATGGTTTTGCCCAGTTGCTAACAGAATTCCTGCTGCGATCATCTTGGAATTACCCCCAATGTTTGGTAAATACAACATACAAAGTGTGTGTGTTGGGAGATTATTTCTCATATATATATATATATATATATATATATATCACTATACAGCCCCTTCCCCTATCTAACATCACATACACAGTGTGTGTGCTGGAGACTTATCCCTCATAACAGTATATGGTATCAGCCTCTCACCAGCTTCCTTGTCCCCGCACACTGCACACTACAGACTCTCACTCTGCACCAGCACCAGAAACAGCAACCACTATGTTCCTCCCTGGCCGTGCAAGGCATGCCGAGTGTTGTAGTCTCCCCACAGCACTGCCGTGACATCACAGGGACGCGCACCCACTACAGTCTATCGTGCCAGATACACATATGACCCACAGTGCCAGATATGCCCCACAGTGCCAGTTATATATATGCCCCACAGTGCCAGATATGCCCCATAATGCCCGATACACATATGACCCACAGTGCCAGATATGCCCCACAGTGCCAGTTATATATATGCCCCACAGTGCCAGATATGCCCCATAATGCCAGATATACATATGCCCCACAATGCCACATACACATTTGCCCCACAGTGTCACATATGCCCCACAATGCCAGATATACATATGCCCCACAGTGCCAGTTATAAATATACCCCACAGTGCCAGATATGCCCCACTGTGCCAGTTATACATATGCCCCAAAATGCCAGATACACATACTGTATGCCCCACAATGCCAGATATACATATGCCCCACAGTGCCATATATACATATGCCCCCAGTGCCAGACATGCCCCACAATGCCAGTTATACATATACTTAACGGTACGCCATACCCGAGCGTACCGCCACACTTGCAGGCCTGGTCTCTCCTGTCCAGATCTGTGACTCTATGACTCACGGCTCCTAGCCACGCCCAGCGTTAGCAAAGAGTCATAGAGTCACACATCTGGACAAATATATAGGAGATAGTAGACCCCAGATGGTCTTATCAGAAAAGACTTCCTAAGTCCTACATATTTTATTAAACCAGTTTTCTTTATTTTATTGTATGCCATTTTTTTAAATTAATAATGATTATTTCTGTATATAGATTTAATAGATTTTTTTATTTATATTTATTTACATTGCAATTATAAATTATTATCATTATAATCTATGTTACATGTAATTAAACAAATATTCTGAATTAGACAACTTGCACATATATATTTAACGTACTGTACAGGCAGGACACCTGATTTGTGACTATATAGCAAGCAGGGTGGCCTGTGGAGGAGCTATTAACATTGCAGAAGAGGCTGGCACTGTAGTCCTTCTCTCATGAGAGAGAGCTGTTCAGTTCCCACCCAGAAGGAGAAGACCTGTGCCAGTGCCACACACACAGTAACTCAGAGCACTGCTGGCACCTCACAAAGAGTGAAGAGTTACCAGGAACAGTGGTACCATTCATTCACACATTCACACACTGACACACTCACAGATAGTAAAAACAATAAATCTTGTGGGACAATAGCCTTCAAATAGATGTATCTATAATGGGGGCAGAGCTCGCAATGTAAGGGGGCCCCACACTGCACACCCTGCACCCAGGAGGGATTTGCCAGTGTCCATGTGGCACACACTCCTATGATTGTTTCTGGCAGCATAGTATATAGCAAAGACTTTGGCATGGGTTTTTCCCATTTTTAATTTGACATAGGGGGTAATTCAGACTTGATCATAGATGTGCTAAATTTAGCACATCTACGATCAGTTTCTCTGACACGCGGGGTGATGCCCAGCACAGGGCTAGTCCGCCCCGCATGTCAGGCCTTACACCCCCTTCCCCCGCACAGGTACAAAAGCATCGCACGCTGGCAAGGGGCTAACCACCGCATCCCGGGTTGCAGCACCTGCGCGTGATGTCATGCAGCCGCCGCAACCCGCCCCCCCAATGGTCCAGACCACGCCCCGCCAATCCGCTCTAATGCCATTGTCATGCCCCCTCTTGCCCCGTGACCGCCTCTGCCTGTCAATCAGGCAGAAGTGACTGCACCAGTGAGATGCTATCGCATCTCACTGGCTGCACTTGCGCAGTGCACCCGCCGCACGTGCACACGGCACATAGAAATTCAGATTGTGATCGCTGCCGCTGCAGTGATGTCGTCTGAATTACCCCCATAGTCCCAAACTAAAGTAATTTGACATCCAATAGGAGTCATCTTTTGTAAAGGTTCTTATCCTATAAATTGGTAATAGGGATTTTCCAAACTGAATGTTATATGCAAGTAGCATGCAAGATGCATTATATAGCATGGCAGAACAGAAGATACTGAGGATGTGTGCAGATGGACAAAATCAGAGAGGGATCGATGGGATCGTGTAAATCGGGAGCAGGCATTGAACAATGACATCCATGGACTGAAAGGATCTGAAAGAATGTGTGAGTATACTAGTCATGCACTCCATGGGGTATATTTACTAAGGTCCCGATTTTGTCCGATTTTTTTTTTTTTCTAAGTGTCATCTCGGGAATTTACTAAACACAAATCTCGGCAGTGTTGGGGCTATTCATATTTCTCTAACGTCCTAGTGGATGCTGGGAACTCCGTAAGGACCATGGGGAATAGCGGGCTCCGAAGGAGGCTGGGCACTCTAGAAAGATCTTAGACTACCTGGTGTGCACTGGCTCCTCCCACTATGACCCTCCTCCAAGCCTCAGTTAGATTTCGTGCCCGGCCGAGGTTGGATGCACACTAGGGGCTCTCCTGAGCTCTTAGAAAGTTATAGTCTTAGAATTTGTTATTTTCAGTGAGACCTGCTGGCAACAGGCTCACTGCAGCGAGGGACTAAGGGGAGAAGAAGCGAACTCGCCTGCTTGCAGCCGGATTGGGCTTCTTAGGCTACTGGACACCATTAGCTCCAGAGGGATCGACCGCAGGCCCAGCCTTGATGTTCGGTCCCGGAGCCGCGCCGCCGTCCCCCTTACAGAGCCAGAAGCAAGAAGATGGTCCGAAAAATCGGCGGCATGAAGACTCTGTCTTCACCAAGGTAGCGCACAGCACTGCAGCTGTGCGCCATTGCTCCTCTCACACACTTCACACTCCGGTCACTGAGGGTGCAGGGCGCTGGGGGGGGCGCCCTGAGGCAGCAATAAAAACACCTTGGCTGGCTAAAATACCTCAATATATGGCCCCAGGGGCTATATATGAGGTAAATACCCCTGCCAGAATTCCATAAAAAACGGGAGAATAGGCCGCGAAAAAGGGGCGGAGCCTATCTCCTCAGCACACTGGCGCCATTTTTCCCTCACAGCTCGGCTGGAGGGAAGCTCCCTGGCTCTTCCCTGCACAGTAAGAGGGAAAAGAGAGGGGGGGCATTAAAATTGGCACTGTATACAGTATATTATATAAAAGCTATTAGGGACATAACTCAGTTAGTCCCTGTATATATATAGCGCTCTGGTGTGTGCTGGCATACTCTTACTCTGTCCCCCCAAAGGGCTTTTGTGGGTCCTGTCCTCGTTTAGAGCATTCCCTGTGTGTCTGGGGTGTGTCGGTACGGCTGTGTCGACATGTTGAATGAGGAGGCTTATATGGTGACAGAACAGAGGCCGATATATGTGATGTCGCCCCCTGTGGGGCCGACACCAGAGTGGATGGATAGGTGAAAGGTATTAACCGACAGTGTCAACTCCTTACATAAAAGGGTGGATGACGTAACAGCTGTGGGACAGCCGGCTTCGCAGCCCGCGCCTGCCCAGGCGTCTCAAAGGCCATCAGGGGCTCAAAAACGCCCGCTCTCTCAGATGGCAGACACAGATGTCGACACGGAGTCTGACTCCAGTGTCGACAAGGTGGAGACATATACACAATCCACTAGGAACATCCGTGACGTGATCCCGGCAATAAAAAATGTGTTATACATTTCTGACTTTAACCCAAGCACCTCTAAGTGAAAGCGTGGGTTCCCCCGTTAAGAAACTGGTAATTTATAAAAAGTTACTGATGGCGTACCCTTTCCCGCCAGGGGGATAAGTTACGCTGGGAGATATCCCCTAGGGTGGATAAGGCGCTCACACGTTTGTCAAAAAAGGTGGCACTGCCGTCTTAGGATACGGCCACTTTAATAGGTACCTGTTGATAAAAAACAGGAGGCTATCCTGAAGTCTGTATTTACACACTCAGGTACTAGACTGAGACCTGCAGATAGTGCTGCTGCAGCGTGGTCGGTGACCCTGTCAAACAGGGATACTAGTTGGCAAACATAAAAACATATTAAAGTTGTCGTCTTATATATGGGGGATGCACAGAGGGATATTTTGCCGGCTGGCATCCAAAATAAATGTAATGTCCATTCTGTCCGGAGGGTATTAGAGACCTGTCACTGGACAGGTAATGCTGACTTAAAAAGCGCATAGAGAGCCTTATAAGGGTGAGGAATTATTTGGGGATGGTCTCTGGGACCTCGTATCCACAGCAACTGCTGGGAAGAAATAATTTTACCTCAGGTTTCCTCACAGACAAAGGTACAGTCCTTTCGGCTTCAGAAAAGCAAGCGGGTCAAATGGCGCTTCCTTTCTGTACAGAGACATGGGTAGAGGGAAAAAAGCTGCACCAGTCAGCCTGTTCCCAGAATCAAGATTCTTCCCCCGCCTCCTGTGAGGCCACACCAAGGGTGCTCCACAGGTGTAGCCAGGTACGGTGGGGGGCCGTCTCAAAAATTTCAGCAATTAGTGGGCTCGCTCACAGGTGGATCCCTGTTTCTTTCAAGTAGTATTTCAGGGGTACAAGCTGGAATTCGAGATGTCTCCCCCCAGCCGTTTCCTAAAATATGCCTTGCTGACAACTCCCTCAGGCAGGGAGGCTGTGCTAGAGGCAATTAATAAGCGGTATTCCCAGCAGGTAATACTCAAGGTGCCCCTACTTCAACAAGGACGGGGTTACTATTCCACACGGGTTGGGGTACCGAAACCGCATGGTTCGGTGTGACCCATTTTATATTTAAAATCCTTGAACACAAAAATTCAAGTTCAAGATGGAATCGCTCAGGGCGGTTATTCCAAGCCTGGACGAGGGGGATTACATGGTATCCTGGGACATCAAGGATGCTTACCTGCATGTCCCCATTTACCATCCTCGCCAGGAGTACCTCAGATTTGTGGTACAGGATTACCATTACCAAGTCCAGACACTGCCGTTTGGACTGTACATGGCACCGAGGGTGTTTTATCAAGGTAATGGCCGAAATGTTGATACTCCTTCAAAAAAAGGGAGTTGTAATTATCCCGTACTTGGACAATCTCGTTATAAGGGCGAAGTCCAAGGAGCAGTTGGTAGTCGGGGTAGCACTATTTTGGAAAGTGCTACAACAGCATGGTTGGATTCTAAACAGTCCAAAGTCACAGCTGGTTCCTATGACACGTCTACTGTTCCTGGGGATGGTTCTGGACATAAACCAGAAATAGTGTTTCTCCCGGAGGAGAAAGCCAAGGAGTTGTCATCTCTAGTCAGAGACCTCCTGAAGCCAAAATGGGTAGCGGTGCATCATTGCACGCGAGTCCTGGGAAAAATGGTAGCTTCCTACGAAGCAATCCCATTAGGCAGGTTCCATACAAGAACTTTTCAGAGGGACCTGTTGGACAAGTGGTCCGGATCGCATCTTCCGATGCATAGGCTGATAACCCTGTCTCCAAGGACCAGGGTATCTCTACTGTGGTGGCTGCAGAGTGCCCATCTTCAAGAGGGCCGCAGGTTCGGCATACAGGACTAGGTCCTAGTGACCATGGATTCCAGCCTTTGAGGCTGGGAGGCAGTCACACAGGGAAGAAATTTCCAGGGACTTTGGTCAAGTCAGGTTATTTCCCTACACATAAATATTCTGGACCTGAGGGCCATTTACAATGCCCTGAGGCCGGCAAGGCCTCTGCTTCAAAACCAGCCGGTACTGATCCAATCAGACAACATCACGGCAGCCGCCCATGTAAACCAACAGGGCGGCACAAGAAGCAGGATGGCGATGGCAGAAGCCACAAGGATTCTCCGATAGGCGGAAAATCATGTGTTAGCACTGTCAGCAGTGTTCATTCCCGGAGTGGACAACTGGGAAGCAGATCTTCTCAACAGACACGACCTCCACCCGGGAGAATGGGGACTTCCTCCAGAAGTCTTCCAATAGGATTGTACACCATTTGGAAAGGCCACAGGTGGACATGATGGCGTCCCGCCTCAACAAAAAGCAATAAAAGATATTGCACCGGGTCAAGGGACCCTCAGGCGATAGCTATGGATGCTCTGGTAACACCGTGGGTGTACCAGTCGGTTTATGTGTTCTCCCCTCTGCCTCTCATACCAAAGGTACTGAGAATAATAAGAAGGCGAGGAGTAAGAACGATACTCGTGGATGGCCAAGAAGAGCTTGGTACCCAGAACTTCAAGAATTTATATCAGAGGACCCATGGCCTCTGCCACTCAGACAGGACCTGCGGCAGCAGGGGCCCTGTCTGATCCAAGACTTACCGCAGCTGCGTTTGTCGGCATGGCGGTTGAACGCCGGATCCTGAAGGAAAAGGGCATTCCGGAGGAAGTCATTCCTACGCTTACTAAAGCCAGGGAAGAGGTTACAGCAACTCATTATCACCGCATATGGCGAAAATATGTTGCATGGTGTGAGGCCGAAAGGGCCCCAACAGAGGAATTTCAACTAGGTCGATTTCTGCATTTCCTGCAAGCAGGAGTGACTATGGGCCTTAAATTGGGTTCCATTAAGGTACAGATCTCGGCTCTGTCGATTTTCTTTCAAAAAGAACTAGCTTCAGTACCTGAAGTTCAGACATTTATAAAAGGAGTGCTGCAGAGTCAGCCCCCGTTTGTGCCTCCTGTGGCACCTTGGGATCTCAACGTGGTGTTGAGTTTCTTAAAATCACATTGGTTTGAACCACTAAAAACCGTGGATCTGAAATATCTCACGTGGAAGGTGGTTATGTTATTGGCCTTGGCTTCTGCCAGGCGAGTATCAAAGTTGGCGGCTTTGTCTTGTAAAAGCCCTTATTTGATTTTCCATATGGATAGGGCAGAATTGAGGACTCGTCCCCAGTTTCTCCCAAAGGTGGTGTCAGCGTTTCACCTGAACCAGCCTATTGTGGTGCCTAGGCTACTAGGGACTTGGAGGACTCCAAGTTGCTAGACGTTGTCAGGGCACTGAAAATATATGTTTCCAGAACGGCTAGAGTTTGAAAATCTGACTCGCTGTTTATCCTATATGCACCTAACAAGCTGGGTGCTCCTGCTTCTAAGCAGACTATTGCTCGTTGGATTTGTAGTACAATTCAGCTTGCACATACTGTGGCAGGCCTGCCACAGCCAAAATCTGTCAATGCCCATTCCACAAGGAAGGTGGGCTCATCTTGGGCGGCTGCCCGAGAGGTCTCGGCTTTACAACTTTGCCGAGCAGCTACTTGGTCAGGGGCAAACACGTTTGCAAAAATTCTACAAATTTGATACCCTGGCTGAGGAGGACCTGGAGTTCTCTCATTCAGTGCTGCAGAGTCATCCGCACTCTCCCGCCCGTTTGGGAGCTTTGGTATAATCCCCATGGTCCTTACGGAGTTCCCAGCATCCACTAGGACGTTAGAGAAAATAAGAATTTACTCACCGGTAATTCTATTTCTCGTAGTCCGTAGTGGATGCTGGGCGCCCATCCCAAGTGCGGTTTATCTGCAATACTTGTACATAGTTATGGTTAACTAAATCGGGTTATTGTTGAGCCATCTGTTGAGAGGCTCTATTGTTTCATACTGTTAACTGTGTTTCATATCACGAGTTGTACGGTGTGATTGGTGTGGCTGGTATGAGTCTTACCCGGGATTCAAAATCCTTCCTTATTGTGTACGCTCGTCCGGGCACAGTACCTAACTGAGGCTTGGAGGAGGGTCATAGTGGGAGGAGCCAGTTCACACCAGGTAGTCTAAGATCTTTCTAGAGTGCCCAGCCTCCTTCGGAGCCCGCTATTCCCCATGGTCCTTACGGAGTTCCCAGCATCCACTACGGACTACGAGAAATAGAATTACCGGTGAGTAAATTCTTATTTTTATTTCCCGGCTGAGTTCACAAATACGAATGAATAGACCATCGGTCAAACATGCCTGTTATTTGATACAACTCGGTAATTTACTAACAATTCGTATTCTCAATCACTGCCGACAATAGCCAAACACTGCCGGGAAAGTATAGAAATCGTAATAAAAACACTTTTAAAATAGACCTGCTTTTTGGTGGCGTGTTCAGATAGTCATGCACGGATCAGTGAGATCCATGCATGCTTATCTGTGGAAAGGGGTCTGATAGAGTTAAAAATCCAAAAAAAAAAAATTTGTGGGGTCCCCCCTCCTAAACATAACCAGCCTCGGGCTCTTTGAGCCGGCCCTGGTTGTTTAAATACCGGGGGGGAAATGTCTGGGGTCCCCCCGTATTTAGCCAACCAGCACCATGCTCTTGGGCCTGCCCTGGTTCCAAAAATATGGGGGACAAAAGACGTAGGGGTCCCCCATATTTTTAAAACCAGCACCGGGCTCCACTAGCCGTGAAGATAATGCCACAGCCGGGGGACACTTTTATATAGGTCCCTGCAGCCGTGGCATTACCCCCCCCCCACCCCAACTAGTCACCCCTTGGCCGGGGTTCCCTGGAGGTTAACCGCAAAGTTAATTGGGGCCAGTCTTGTGGGTGACCCCAATTAACTTTGCGGTTAGCCGCAGACCGCAAAGTTCCCATCATAGGCCAGAATGGAGCTGCACTAAGCTCCATTCTAGACGCTGCACTCCGTCTGATTGACAGGCCAGGAGCGCACAGCCAATCAGGAGAGTGCCATGACGGGGGTCCCAGCATTCAGGAAAAGGGGTTTCATGTGTTTTTTTTTTAACCCTGTGGATTCTACATGGAACGAAGAGGACCGATCATCACTGGAAAATAGGTGAATATTTTGGGATTTTTTTTTTACAGCTTTCCAATTGGATTCTACGTTGACAAGTGGACGGTGGGGCTCCGTGGGACACTAGGTAAGTATGTGTGAGTGTGTAAGTGTGCATGTATGTTAATTAAAGTTATATTGTCACGATGTGTGTGTATTGCTTTTATTTGGGTATTTCTTTTGTCGTAGAACTACAGGTACCAGCGGGCCCATTATTTCTCCGCATGCTGGTACTTGGTTCTCCAAGTACCAGCTTGCGGAGAGGCTTGCTGGGACTTGTAGTTCTACAACAAAAGACAGTATTCTTTTTTTACATAAACAAAGGCTACTAGCCCCCCATCCACCACCTAGGGATGGGGGGACAGCCTCGGGCTTCACCCCTGGTCCTTGGGTGCCTGGAGGGAGGACCCCTTGATTCTCCAGGGAACCCCGGCCAGGGGTGACTAGTCGAGTGGGGGTAATGCCACAGCCACAGGGACCTATATAAAAGTGTCCCCCGGCAGTGGCATTACCTTCACGGCTAGTAGAGCCCGGTGCTGGTTTAAAAAAAAATGGGGAACCCCTACGTCTTTTGTCCCCTGTATTTTTGGAACCAGGGCCGGCCCAAGAGCCTGGTGCTGGTTGGCTAAATACGGGGGGACCCCAGTCATTCCCCCCCCCCCACGGTATTTAAACAACCAGGGCAAGCTTAAAGAGCCTGAGGCTGGTTATGCTTAGGAGGAGGGACCCCACGCAATTTTTATTTTTATTTTTAACTGTTTAAATACTTCTCATGCTGTACACAATGAAGCCCTGCACAGATCTCACTGATCCGGCCGGCCTTCATTGTGTTATGTCCGGCAGTGTTTTACTAATCACTCCCGTGAAACACTGCCCGACAATACGAATAACATTGACGTCATAAATAAGAAAAAACTAAAACTCGACAGCTTAGTAAATTACCGAAAATGGATTCAAAAAGTTGCAAAAAAAATACGACCGATAAAATTTGAGATCAAACTACCACCAAATCGGCTGTAATACGAATCTTAGTAAATAAACCCCCATGTGCTGGATGTGCCAGGCCCTGCTAATAATAGATGGAAGTGATGGGTAGCTTGGATGCTTTTATTTGGCCGCTAGCTAAGGTTGCAGCAGATAAAGAAGAATGTGGGGGCAAAGGGAATGGTACATAATTAAGTTCTTGAATTGAGAAAGTATTGTACAACCCCACCAAATATGTAACAACATACCTGCTGAGGTTTAGCCCGTCCAGGACAGTATCATTACAGTGGGTCTGAGTGTATCTTCTTAAAGCTAGTCAGTACATCTATATAACAATGTAGAAGCCTATTCTATAATTCCCACACAGATCGAGCTGGAGAAAGCATTCACATATATCTCTGTACAATTCTAAATTTTAAACATTTCTGTAAGCTTAGCTTCCAAATCTAGTCTATGTGGATCATGGGAAGATGAGTGTGATGAAACCAGTTAATTCTAACATCACTTTCATATAATATTTAGGTTAAAAAAAATAAGCTTACCTTTGGCTGTAGGATGTCAGATCAGCAGTCAAAGCAGATAACTGACTATTCCATTCTAAGCAGTGACATCACAAAGGCTGTTTATGATGCCAGTCAGTCACATGATCAGCTTAGTCTGCTGTTGCATTTCATCTTGCCTAAATCTATCTATCTATCTATCTATCTATCTATCTATCTATCTATCTATCTATCTATCTATCTATCTATCTATCTATCTATCTATCACTATAGTATGTAAAGAATACAACATATTGGTTTAACACATGCCCCAGCTAACTCTGAGTTCTCAGTTGCGTTATAGGGGTGTAGTATGTTATGCCGGCAGCCAGCATACCGACGCCGGAATCCCGGCCGCTGGCATACCGACAGCTTGGCGAGCGCAAATGAGCCCCTTGAGGGCTCGCTGTGCTCGCCATGCTGCGGGCACGGTGGTTCGCTATGCGCGCCACACTATCTATTGTCCCTCCAGGGGGGTCGTGAAGGGAGAAAAGCTGTCGGTATGCCGGTGGTCGGGATTCCGGCGCTGGTATGCTGGTTGTCGGGAGCCCGGCTGCCGGCAAATTGAAGACTACCTGCATTATAGATAGCACTGCTATATGGTACAGTAAATACGGCAGTTATAATATAGATAAATACATCTGAAAAGATACTGTAGGTAGAATGTAACATTGTAATAGCCTCTGAAGTGGTTGGTTTCCGGCCATTTTGCAGCTAATTGCAAATAGCTATATATACAGATGTAGTATGGTATGCCGGCTGTCGGGGTCCCGGCGCCGGAAACCCTTCTGCCGGCATACCGACAGTGTGGCGAGCACAAATGGTGACGCTATCTATTCTCCCTCCAGGGGGGTCGTGGACCCCCAAGAGGGAGAAACGGTGTCAGTATGCCGGCTGCCGGGATTCCGGCGCCGGTATACTGTGCACCGGGACCCCGACAGCTGGCAAACTGAAAACCACCCGTAAATACATACAGTAACAGAGTGCAAAAGGCCACAAAATTGCCAGGAACCCGCAATGTTCAACCATGACCACGTCACCATCCCAATTACTAAGGTAAAGGTGCAAGTTGCTGTGTTAGTCTATGATTCTTAAAGTTGTTGAAAATTAGTAAAAAAACAGCTGAATGAAAGAGATAGCTCCGGCTAGTGAGACAGCAAAGCCAGCAGAGAGGCAAGGATTATCTCCACATGTAATTGCACCAACAGCATACACAGATGGCTATGCATGAAAGAATAACGGTATTCCTTCCGCTACCCAGAAATAAGGAAATTATGACAGATAAATAGAGAAGGATTCACATAATTTTATCACTTAAGGATAAGTGTTTAAGAGGCATATTTATCACCTTTATACACATTTTTAATACGGATGTATTCATTATTTTTTGGGTAAATTTACTAAAATATGTTTCTCTTGCCAGGAGATAGGTTCTGATAGCAGCTCGTCCTGGGGAAGAGCTGGAAGCAGTGTGCTAGCCTTCCTGGTCCAGTTCCTTGTCACAGGTTCAGTTCTTCATCACACACTGTCAAATGGCGCATGCGTCACTGAGGTGCCGGTATATTCCTCTACGTAAAAATTTGAGAAGCATTAGCCTATAGGTTATTATAGAATAACACAATTTGTAGATGGCGTTACCTACCGGAGCTAGGTAAATCTATTAGCACAGCAGCCCCTATAGGCATTTCCAGATGAAAATGGAGGGACCACAGGCAGATATTGGAGATATCTGCTGCGATGCCTCTATAGTACATCTGGGAATACCTAATATTAGGAGGTATGCCCTGAAAATGGCCTTTAAGCCTGAAATTTCAAAAATTATATAAAAAGCAAACAACAGTGGGCCTAATTCAGAGTTGATCGCAGCAGCAAATTTGTTAGCAGTTGGACAAAACCATGTGCACTGCGGGGGGGGGGGGGGCAGATATAACATTTGCAGAGAGTTAGATTTGGGTGGGTAGCTCTTAGCTTAGATATATTGTAGCAGGGAGCCATTATCATGTGGCTCCTTGCTAGTTAAACTAGAGATGAGCGGGTTCGGTTCCTCGGAATCCGAACCCGCCCGAACTTCAGCTTTTTTTACACGGATCCGAGCGACTCGGATCTTCCCGCCTTGCTCGGTTAACCCGAGCGCGCCCGAACGTCATCATGACGCTGTCGGATTCTCGCGAGGCTCGGATTCTATCGCGAGACTCGGATTCTATATAAGGAGCCGCGCGTCGCCGCCATTTTCACACGTGCATTGAGATTGATAGGGAGAGGACGTGGCTGGCGTCCTCTCCATTTAGATTAGAAGAGAGAGAGTGAGATTGAGACAGAGACACTTGATTTACTGGAGCTTAGGAGTACTAGAGAGTGCAGAGTTTACTAGTGACTGACCACTGACCAGTGACCACCAGTGCAGTTTTATTTAATATAATCCGTTCTCTGCCTGAAAAAAACGATACACAGTGACTCAGTCACATACCATATCTGTGCTCAGCCCAGTGTGCTGCATCATCTATGTATAATATCTGACTGTGCTCACACAGCTTAATTGTGGGGGAGACTGGGGAGCAGTTATAGGTTATAGCAGGAGCCAGGAGTACATATTATTAAAATTAAACAGTGCACACTTTTGCTGCAGGAGTGCCACTGCCAGTGTGACTGACCAGTGACCTGACCACACTGACCACCAGTATAGTATACTATATTGTGATTGCCTGAAAAAGTTAAACACTCGTCGTGTGACTTGTGTGGTGTTTTTTTATTCTATAAAAAACTCATTCTGCTGACAGACAGTGTCCAGCAGGTCCGTCATTATATAATATATACCTGTCCGGCTGCAGTAGTGATATATATATATTTTTTATATCATTATTTATCATCCAGTCGCAGCAGACACAGTACGGTAGTTCACGGCTGTAGCTACCTCTGTGTCGGCACTCGGCAGTCCATCCATAATTGTATACCACCTACCCGTGGTTTTTTTTTTCTTTCTTCTTTATACATACTACATCTCATTATCATCCAGTCTATATTAGCAGCAGACACAGTACAGTACGGTAGTCCACGGCTGTAGCTACCTCTGTGTCGGCACTCGGCAGTCCATCCATAATTGTATACCACCTACCCGTGTTTTTTCTTTTCTTCTTTATACATACTACATCTCATTATCATCCAGTCTATATTAGCAGCAGACACAGTACAGTACGGTAGTCCACGGCTGTAGCTACCTCTGTGTCGGCACTCGGCAGTCCATCCATAATTGTATACCACCTACCCGTGGTTTTTTTTTCTTTCTTCTTTATACATACTACATCTCATTATCAACCAGTCTATATTAGCAGCAGACACAGTACAGTACGGTAGTCCACGGCTGTAGCTACCTCTGTGTCGGCACTCGGCAGTCCGTCCATAATTGTATACCACCTACCCGTGGTTTTTTTTTCTTTCTTCTTTATACATACTACATCTCATTATCATCCAGTCTATATTAGCAGCAGACAGAGTACAGTACGGTAGTCCACGGCTGGAGCTACCTCTGTGTCGGCACTCGGCAGTCCATCCATAATTGTATACCACCTACCCGTGGTTTTTTTTTTCTTCTTTATACATACTACATCTCATTATCATCCAGTCTATATTAGCAGCAGACACAGTACAGTACGGTAGTCCACGGCTGTAGCTGCCTCTGTGTCGGCACTCGGCAGTCCGTCCATAATTGTATACCACCTACCCGTGGTTTTTTTTTCTTTCTTCTTTATACATACTACATTTCATTATCATCCAGTCTATATTAGCAGCAGACACAGTACAGTACGGTAGTCCACGGCTGTAGCTGCCTCTGTGTCGGCACTCGGCAGTCCGTCCATAATTGTATACCACCTACCCGTGGTTTTTCTTTCTTTCTTCTTTATACATACTACATCTCATTATCATCCAGTCTATATTAGCAGCAGACACAGTACAGTACGGTAGTCCACGGCTGTAGCTACCTCTGTGTCGGCACTCGGCAGTCCGTCCATAATTGTATACCACCTACCCGTGGTTTTTTTTTCTTTCTTCTTTATACATACATACTACATCTCATTATCAACCAGTCTATATTAGCAGCAGACACAGTACGGTAGTCCACGGCTGTAGCTACCTCTGTGTCGGCACTCAACAGTCCATCCATAATTGTATACTAGTATCCATCCATCTCCATTGTTTACCTGAGGTGCCTTTTAGTTGTGCCTATTAAATTATGGAGAACAAAAATGTTGAGGTTCCAAAATTAGGGAAAGATCAAGATCCACTTCCACCTCGTGCTGAAGGGAGGAATATGGCCGTTGACATGCCTGGTGAAAATACAAAAAAAATCAGCTCTTCGGTGTGGAAGTATTTCACCAGAAATGCGGACAACATTTGTCAAGCCGTGTGTTCCCTTTGTCAAGCTGTAATAAGTAGGGGTAAGGACGTTAACCACCTCGGAACATCCTCCCTTATACGTCACCTGCAGCGCATTCATAATAAGTCAGTGACAAGTTCAAAAACTTTGGCCGACAGCGGAAGCAGTCCACTGACCAGTAAATCCCTTCCTCTTGTAACCAAGCTCACGCAAACCACCCCACCAACTCCCTCAGTGTCAATTTCCTCCGTCCCCAGGAATGCCAATAGTCCTGCAGGCCATGTCACTGGCAATTCTGATGATTCCTCTCCTGCCTGGGATTCCTCCGATGCATCCTTGCGTGTAACGCCTACTGCTGCTGGCGCTGCTGTTGTTGCTGCTGGGAGTCGATGGTCATCCCAGAGGGGAAGTCGTAAGCCCACTTGTACTACTTCCAGTAAGCAATTGACTGTTCAACAGTCCTTTGCGAGGAAGATGAAATATCACAGCAGTCATCCTGCTGCAAAGCGGATAACTGAGGCCTTGACAACTATGTTGGTGTTAGACGTGCGTCCGGTATCCGCCGTTAGTTCACAGGGAACTAGACAATTTATTGAGGCAGTGTGCCCCCGTTACCAAATACCATCTAGGTTCCACTTCTCTAGGCAGGCGATACCGAGAATGTACACGGACGTCAGAAAAAGACTCACCAGTGTCCTAAAAAATGCAGTTGTACCCAATGTCCACTTAACCACGGACATGTGGACAAGTGGAGCAGGGCAGGGTCAGGACTATATGACTGTGACAGCCCACTGGGTAGATGTATGGACTCCCGCCGCAAGAACAGCAGCGGCGGCACCAGTAGCAGCATCTCGCAAACGCCAACTCTTTCCTAGGCAGGCTACGCTTTGTATCACCGGTTTCCAGAATACGCACACAGCTGAAAACCTCTTACGGCAACTGAGGAAGATCATCGCGGAATGGCTTACCCCAATTGGACTCTCCTGTGGATTTGTGGCATCGGACAACGCCAGCAATATTGTGTGTGCATTAAATATGGGCAAATTCCAGCACGTCCCATGTTTTGCACATACCTTGAATTTGGTGGTGCAGAATTTTTTAAAAAACGACAGGGGCGTGCAAGAGATGCTGTCGGTGGCCAGAAGAATTGCGGGACACTTTCGGCGTACAGGCACCACGTACAGAAGACTGGAGCACCACCAAAAACTACTGAACCTGCCCTGCCATCATCTGAAGCAAGAAGTGGTAACGAGGTGGAATTCAACCCTCTATATGCTTCAGAGGTTGGAGGAGCAGCAAAAGGCCATTCAAGCCTATACAATTGAGCACGATATAGGAGGTGGAATGCACCTGTCTCAAGCGCAGTGGAGAATGAATTCAACGTTGTGCAAGGTTCTGATGCCCTTTGAACTTGCCACACGTGAAGTCAGTTCAGACACTGCCAGCCTGAGTCAGGTCATTCCCCTCATCAGGCTTTTGCAGAAGAAGCTGGAGACATTGAAGGAGGAGCTAACACGGAGCGATTCCGCTAGGCATGTGGGACTTGTGGATGGAGCCCTTAATTCGCTTAACAAGGATTCACGGGTGGTCAATCTGTTGAAATCAGAGCACTACATTTTGGCCACCGTGCTCGATCCTAGATTTAAAGCCTACCTTGGATCTCTCTTTCCAGCAGACACAAGTCTGCTGGGGTTGAAAGACCTGCTGGTGAGAAAATTGTCAAGTCAAGCGGAACGCGACCTGTCAACATCTCCTCCTTCACATTCTCCCGCAACTGGGGGTGCGAGGAAAAGGCTCAGAATTCCGAGCCCACCCGCTGGCGGTGATGCAGGGCAGTCTGGAGCGACTGCTGATGCTGACATCTGGTCCGGACTGAAGGACCTGACAACGATTACGGATACGGACATGTCGTCTACTGGCACTGCATATGATTCTCTCCCCATTGAAAGAATGGTGGAGGATTATATGAGTGACCGCATCCAAGTAGGCACGTCACACAGTCCGTACTTATACTGGCAGGAAAAAGAGGCAATTTGGAGGCCCTTGCACAAACTGGCTTTATTCTACCTAAGTTGCCCTCCCACAAGTGTGTACTCCGAAAGAGTGTTTAGTGCCGCCGCTCACCTTGTCAGCAATTGGCGTACGAGGTTACATCCAGAAAATGTGGAGAAGATGATGTTCATTAAAATGAATTATAATCAATTCCTCCGCGGAGACATTGACCAGCAGCAATTGCCTCCACAAAGTACACAGGGAGCTGAGATGGTGGATTCCAGTGGGGACGAATTGATAATCTGTGAGGAGGGGGATGTACACGGTGATATATCGGAGGATGATGATGAGGTGGACATCTTGCCTCTGTAGAGCCAGTTTGTGCAAGGAGAGATTAATTGCTTCTTTTTTGGGGGGGGTCCAAACCAACCCGTCATATCAGTCACAGTCGTGTGGCAGACCCTGTCACTGAAATGATGGGTTGGTTAAAGTGTGCATGTCCTGTTTTGTTTATACAACATAAGGGTGGGTGGGAGGGCCCAAGGACAATTCCATCTTGCACCTCTTTTTTCTTTTATTTTTCTTTGCGTCATGTGCTGTTTTGGGAGTTTTTTTTGGAAGGGCCATCCTGCGTGACACTGCAGTGCCACTCCTAGATGGGCCCGGTGTTTGTGTCGGCCACTAGGGTCGCTTATCTTACTCACACAGTCAGCTACCTCATTGCGCCTCTTTTTTTCTTTGCGTCATGTGCTGTTTGGGGAGGGTTTTTTGGAAGTGACATCCTGCGTGACACTGCAGTGCCACTCCTAGATGGGCCCGGTGTTTGTGTCGGCCACTAGGGTCGCTTATCTTACTCACACAGTCAGCTACCTCATTGCGCCTCTTTTTTTCTTTGCGTCATGTGCTGTTTGGGGAGGGTTTTTTGGAAGGGACATCCTGCGTGACACTGCAGTGCCACTCCTAGATGGGCCCGGTGTTTGTGTCGGCCACTAGGGTCGCTTATCTTACTCACACAGTCAGCTACCTCATTGCGCCTCTTTTTTTCTTTGCGTCATGTGCTGTTTGGGGAGGGTTTTTTGGAAGGGACATCCTGCGTGACACTGCAGTGCCACTCCTAGATGGGCCCGGTGTTTGTGTCGGCCACTAGGGTCGCTTATCTTACTCACACAGTCAGCTACCTCATTGCGCCTCTTTTTTTCTTTGCGTCATGTGCTGTTTGGGGAGGGTTTTTTGGAAGGGACATCTTGCGTGACACTGCAGTGCCACTCCTAGATGGGCCCGGTGTTTGTGTCGGCCACTAGGGTCGCTTATCTTACTCACACAGTCAGCTACCTCATTGCGCCTCTTTTTTTCTTTGCGTCATGTGCTGTTTGGGGAGGGTTTTTTGGAAGGGACATCCTGCGTGACACTGCAGTGCCACTCCTAGATGGGCCCGGTGTTTGTGTCGGCCACTAGGGTCGCTTATCTTACTCACACAGCTACCTCATTGCGCCTCTTTTTTTCTTTGCGTCATGTGCTGTTTGGGGAGGGTTTTTTGGAAGGGACATCCTGCGTGACACTGCAGTGCCACTCCTAGATGGGCCCGGTGTTTGTGTCGGCCACTAGGGTCGCTTATCTTACTCACACAGTCAGCTACCTCATTGCGCCTCTTTTTTTCTTTGTGTCATGTGCTGTTTGGGGAGGGTTTTTTGGAAGGGACATCCTGCGTGACACTGCAGTGCCACTCCTAGATGGGCCCGGTGTTTGTGTCGGCCACTAGGGTCGCTTATCTTACTCACACAGCTACCTCAATTCGCCTCTTTTTTTCTTTGCGTCATGTGCTGTTTGGGGAGGGTTTTTTGGAAGGGACATCCTGCGTGACACTGCAGTGCCACTCCTAGATGGGCCCGGTGTTTGTGTCGGCCACTAGGGTCGCTTATCTTACTCACACAGCGACCTAGGTGCAAATTTTAGGACTAAAAATAATATTGTGAGGTGTGAGGTATTCAGAATAGACTGAAAATGAGTGGAAATTATGGTTTTTGAGGTTAATAATACTTTGGGATCAAAATGACCCCCAAATTCTATGATTTAAGCAGTTTTTTAGGGTTTTTTGAAAAAAACACCCGAATCCAAAACACACCCGAATCCGACAAAAAAAATTCGGTGAGGTTTTGCCAAAACGCGGTCGAACCCAAAACACGGCCGCGGAACCGAACCCAAAACCAAAACACAAAACCCGAAAAATTTCCGGCGCTCATCTCTAAGTTAAACATAGACCCAGATTGGGGTTGCGGAGGTGTGGGATGTGGTGCCCCTGAATTGGCGGAGCTGGATGACTTTAGTGTGGCGTACACTTACATTAACACTTATCACATACTAATTTCTTTAGCACTATTTCTTATTTTAAGTACATCTGATTTTTGTATCACTTTCTCTATAGCTTCGGCTTCTTAAACACTAATCTATTAATATTATAGTTTTTTTCACTGGTATGCTGCCCTGGGCTGTCTGGCTTATGCTGATTTTTTTGGGGTGCCACACCGTGCACCTAGATATAGCGCTAGGGACCCCCAATATATATACAGAGAGGTCTTGACATGGCCTGGGGGCTTACACATACATTTGCGCAGATAAAGTATATGTAACAGAGATCTCTGATTTCTAATATATTGTATGGGATTTACATCTGGTTACTGCTATCATTCAGGGTGCTGGGGGAAACCAAATGTGTTTTTTTCTTGCTCAGAAATACCCCTCCCTTTCAAGCACCTGAATGATATCACTAAGCTAATTGAGCATCCACCACTATATTTTCATGGAGTGAAAGGTGCAGGAGAAGACGGTGATCAACAGTGTTGAAAGCAGCAAACCAGTCCAGAAGGATGGGTATGGAGAAGTGACCCTAAGGGGAATGGTAATCTACTACAATCACCAGATACATTATCTAGACGTTTGTATGATGAAAACCAAAACAGCTGGCGATGTGCAGCGGATGTAACACTGACATTTCTTTGGCAGTTTTGGCTATTTAGGTGTTGAATTTTTTTTATATTCCTCTTCCCCTTCATCCCATGCTATTTAGTCCTTTAAGGGGAGAAACATATAAGCGCCCCTACGTAGTAATAATTGTCACAATGATGAAGTACATTGTTCCAATATTGGTACCACAAGGCTTTGAGTACCCCAGGTAATGTGCACTCTTATAATTGAAATAATCTTGTGATGCTGCCTTATCATTAAAATAATCGGTGTCACATTGTACTTAAAATACGCATCTCCTGTCATCTTATAAGTAACAAGGACAAGTACAGAGCCTTGTGTAACACAAAATAAAAAAGAAAGAGTATTTCCATATGTAGGAAGTGAACCAGGAAACAACAGTGCCGCTAAGACCAATTAAATAAAGAACAGGGTGATCACTTGAGCTGTCCCTTGCCGTAAATAGACTATTGATTACTTTTGTGAGTCCAGTCTGAGTGGAATGTTGGAGGAAGAGGACAGGTAGCTAGGCAGTTTACCCATGGTCGATGGAGATCATGAGAAGATGCAGGGACTTTGGCTTCAGTTACTGGAATGAACCAAGGGTGGGCTTAAAATGAGAAATACCACGTGCAGTGGTATTGATATTTACTTTATATTAGGTAGGAATATCAAGGGAAGTGAGGAAGGAGTGGTGGAAGAGGTGTAGGGAGCAGAGAGAAAACTAGCTGAAGGTGGAAAAGAGGTGACAGGTGTTGGAAGGCTGGCTGAATATTACAGAAGTGAAGTATACTTGCTTGTCAACTGAGAAGGTGATTTGGGTCTACGGGGGAAACATAAGGTAATGTGAATGAAATTAAGTTGTATTCAGAAAGCAGGAAGGTCAGGTTCGACATTCTAGAGATGGAGCAGAAGTGGGATAAGAAAGGTCAAGGAAGTGTCTATCACAGTGGGTAGTAGATGAAGTCCACTGGGAGAAACCAAGAAGAAGGAAGATTATTGGCAGCAGAGAGAGTGTGGTTGTTAATTGGATTGTTCAGATCACCTAGGGGGAGATAGAGCAAACTCAATAAATGATCTCTATAATGATATCTATAATCTTAATGGCTACCATTGGCAGCTTCTTTACCTTCTACACCTCCTGAAGAACTGCCGTTTACGTTGGGCAGAGAAACGCGTTGAGGGCTGTGGCAACTGCTAGTCCACTCAAGGAGACCTCTCTTTACCACTCTCAACCCTGCATTTGCTGAAATAATTCTCCCCGTTTGGTATCTGACCAGACCATACACCACAAGTGTCGACCGCTGTGCTTGAAAAGCCCTGTCTGCAGACTGACCCATGTGAATCTGCGGCTCCTCTTCCGGATACATTGAGACAAGAGTACTCTAGCCGCATTCAGTACATGCTGCAACACGCTATTGACGGGAATCAGCGGAGACCTCCAGCTCTGGGTGAGATTAGTGCCCCATAATTCAGAGGCTTGAACTAAGCATAATCAATTCCTCTAAAAACCAGGGGAAGGTTCTCTAGTGCACTTGAGTTTTACTCATCTGTGGATAATTCCAGCACGTCTCCTTAGAACAATGGACTGCAGTACTACACTTTAAAAAATGAGCAATTTGTACTGATTATATACTTTTACTGTTTTTATTATACAGCTTTGTTATTATTTATCTATTTTGTCGAATATTGATATTTTTATTTTATGGTTCTAAGCAATATTAAAAGATATCTTGAATACATATATTATTAGCGCTTCTTAATGTTTCTTTGGAAACATAGTTGTTTATTTTTTTTTTGATTGTTTAAGGCATCCAGTTGCCACATAGGAGCTGCTATTTTAATTATAACATTCTAAGAGGTGTTTTTTATTTTAAATTTTTTTTAAATATACATAACACTGTGTTAGCGCCTGATTTAGTAGGTTTACTATATCTTGCATCCTATTAGCTTCTTTACTAGTACTCTTTAGAAGGTTTGATACATCTTCCACTAGTATGATAGAAGTCAGGTCAAAAGATGAGAAATAAGTGCACCAGGCAGCAAACTAGTCAACGAATTGGGGAAATGTATTTGATCTTCTGCAGAGTACTAAAGAGCCAACCTCACTTATACCCCTTTCACACCGCAAAAATAACCCGGTATCGACCCGGCATATTGCCGTGTCGACTCAGGTCACTGTGCGGTGTGAAAGGGCCCATGGTGAATTACAGGGTCGCCTGACCCGGTAATTCAACCCGGGAATAAAGCAGTGTTATTCCCGGGTTGAAAACCGGGTCAGTAGCTGTGTGAATGGGTTACTGGGTCAATGTGACCTGGGACCCATTCACTAAATAGGGAGAGGTGGCGCGGAAATGAGTTCATCTCCAGCGCCGCCTCGGCCCCTGATGATGCCGCAGTCGCCGCCCCTGTATAGCAACCTGACCCGCAAATATGCCGGGTTGGGATGGCAACGGGATGGCAGCGTGTAGGGTCAAATGCGGGGTCCCACCTGGTAAGGACCCGTTTCCAATTACCGGATGGGACCCGGCATTTGCGTTGTGAAAGGGGTATTAGTAAAGTATTTTATTTTGTATAGACGTTATGTCTATCTATATTGAGATATACATGTATTAATAAAACACATGCTTAGTGCAATAATGTTTAGCTGAGAATGATAAGTGTTTAGGTTTATTCTGTGATTCCTGTACCATTCAATAGCCCATTTAAATCTCTCTCTCTCTCTCTCTCTCTCTCTCTCTCTCTCTCTCTCTCTCTCTCTCTCTCCTCCCCTTTCCTACTTCTTCAAACCTTGTGTGTGCGACCCCAAGATACATAGTTTTCATCTTTCACAATCTATTTTAAGTAAACAGAGTTGTTAGAAAAATACTCAGACCCAAAGCCTGGTATTCAGTCACATTACATTCTCCCAAAACTTTATACAATTAAGCCCAGAACATACAGTTATATATTTTATTCCCCTGAAAAATGGGAGCATTTTTCCTTTCAATGCATTGCAACACAGGAGATTTGAAAGCTTTAATGCAATGTTGAAATATGTTGACCGAGAGAAAGAATGAAGCTGATATATATGAGAGACTCTAGCTGAACAGTTTCTTGGCAATTCTATGCAGAATTTATAGAAAAATATACACATTTGTGAGCAACAATAAATCATGGATGGACGTTCTCTTCTGCTTTTTGTTTTAAATATAGATCTAAATGTCTCGCGAACAAATTAAAATATACATTTTTATTAAGGAAATGGATTTAACATACACTAAAAAGACTTTATTACCCTCAGTCCTATCCTCAAGTTTGCAATGTAGTCAGTTAAGCAAGTTCCATTAAGTTAATAAAGAGATGAAGAGGAAATCGAAAAAGTGGAGAGTTGTCAAATTTGACCCCTTAGGAATGAAACAGGTTTTTTTTAACCCTGAGTGACCAGGCCAGTTTCTATAAGACATTTACCCCAGCAATATATAATTTGCATTTACTATGTGTATCCAGTTAAATTGTAGATGTATTTTATACAATAGACAGTAAATAATATTCTGTATAGTGTAGTAGTGAATTTTGTAGTTAATCTGAAAGATTACATATAACAGTAAAATCTAAAAATATCATTATATAACAGTAAAAATGAAGCCACCAGTCACAGTCAATGGGGTATATTTACTAAAGTGCATGCTTATAAAAGTGGAGAGGTTGCCCATAGCAACCAATCAGATTCTAGCTATTATCTTCTTGAAGGTGCTAGATAAATAAGTAGAATCTGGTTGGTTGCTATGGGCAACTTCTCCACTTTATTCTTATTGAAGGTTTGATACATCTACCCCGTAATGTCAAAAAAGCATGGGTGGGAAACCTGGGCTGCCATAGAGTGTTTAGAAGAAAATAAATGATCAGTTATTGTTATTGTTTTCTTCATCTTCATTTTACAATGGGATGTATCTAAGCAAAATGATAGGGAGGGCAATAAACATAACCGCAACCACATCTGCTGCATAATCATACTTAAGGTGCCCATACACCTAAAGATTTATCTTCCAATCTCGCTGGTTGGAATGAAAATTTGGTAATGGATCAGAGCAAATTACAGAGAGTCAGGTAATGATCCTGTTTCCAACTGATAATAACTAACAAAAGTATAGTACTGGAGTTCTGTTAAATAGGCTTAAACCTACTTTGTCCATGAGAATGCGACTGTTGATTTTTCATTTTTACTCGCTCTCATGTCAAAAGCCGGCAACGCCACTACAAGGCATGGTTTTGCTTTGTGGGTGATTCCACCTTTGGAGGGGGAAGTGAGGCTTAAGCACTAAGGGGGAAGAATTAGGGTTAGGCTGCGGAAAGGAGGGTTTAGGTTTAGGCACTAAGGGGAGAGGTTAGGGCTAGGTATTAAAAGGGGAGGTTAGGGCTAGGTACTAAGTGGAGAGGTTAGGTTTAGGCTCCAGAAAGAGGGGCTAGGTTTAGGCACTAAAGGAGAGGTGAGGTTTAGGCTGCGCTAATGGAGTAGGGAGGGAGTATGAACACTTACTTTGCCCGTCTCAGGATCTTGAACATCGGGATGCCAGCGTTGATATTGTGACCACTGGCATACCGTCCGCTGGGATTGCATACCGATCCCGTTATAAGCAGTGTGTATTTTATGGTGGTACTCCAGAAACAGGAAGAAACCTGAGCAATGATTTCAGAAATGAATAAAATAAACACCAGGGTCAGGATGTAGCAATGCCTATTTTGTTGCCAAACCTTTTTCAGAGGTTTTCCGCTTACCGCATACATATGGACCAAGCTCTGGAATGCGATACATCCCCAATCTTGGATGCGGAAGGCAATGGCATCTCTAGATGGCGTAACCCTATAGAATCCTATGGGCTTCAATCGTAATTAGATCCCTCCCAGAACCCCATGCGACGTGTGCATCACTCTACACATGCAGAAGAACTCACAGATACTAAACCCGGATGCCCTTCTATCAGGAGAGCTGTCCTTTGCAATCTCTTCAGGCATACATCATTAACAAACGTCATTATGCTTGTGATGAGTGGCAGGATGCATCGCATGCAAAATGCAATGCATTGTACATCCCGTCCCTGGAGAATTGTTCAGAGTATAAGACCTACTATAAATTTTAGGTGAACACCCGCATCTAGTTTTTGAGTTGTACTGCATAATGGGGGTAATTCCAAGTTGATCGCAGCAGGAATTTTTTTAGCAATTTTGCAAAACCATGTGCACTGCAGGGGAGGCAGATTTAACATGTGCAGAGAGAGTTAGATTTGGGTGGGGTGTGTTCAATCTGCAATCTAAATTGCAGTGTAAAAATAAAGCAGCCAGTGTTTACCCTGCACAGAAACAAAATAACCCACCCAAATCTAACTCTCTGCACATGTTATATCTGCCTTCCCTGCAGTGCACATGGTTTTGCCCAACTGCTAACAAAAAATCCTGCTGCGATCAACTTGGAATTACCCCCAATATTGCCAATTGAAATTGACTTTTTAGGGAGGTGATGGATTCACGAAGCATGTAACCTCCTCTACATTTGCCAGCTCCGGAGGCATAATTGCTGCTTTTGCTATTTATGACAAAGTTTAGGTGGTAACTAAAAGCTCTCAACAAATAACAAAGCACTAAAGAGGATGAACAATAGAATAAAGCTCCTCATACAATCAAACCGTCTCAGTACCACTGGCAACTGCAGCGTTCACACATGCCCACGCAAGATTACCCAACACGTGAAAAAAGCAAACCTTTATCTTTTTCAAAGTTGCTAAGCAATATCCAATTCACTGTCCAGCTCTTATTTGCATTTGAAAAATATCATGTGCTCCCCAGGTAGCTCTGACTCAATTATCGGAGGTATACTGTAAGCAGTGTTCTACATAGAAAAAATTGAATAAATTCATTCCAGCAAGCTGCCTATTAGTAAATCCGCCCCAAGCAGTCTAATATAGTAGTTAAATATTAATTTACATTAGGACAAAACCTTCATGTATAAAAGTGGTTTAGCTATTCTGACTGCATGCCTATTTTCCCAAATTATTCCCACGTAATGAATAAAGGGGTCATTCTGAGTTGATAGCTCGCTAGCAGTTTTTAGCTGCCATGCAAACGCTATGCCGCCGCCCACTGGGAGTGTATTTTAGTTTAGCAGAAGTGCGAACGAAAGGATCGCAGAGCGGCTACAAAGCTACAAAGCTCAAAACCTACTCAGCGCTTGCGATCTCTTCAGACTGTTCAGTTCCTGTTTTGACGTCACAAACCCGCCCAGCGTTCGCCCAGCCATGCCTGCGTTTTTCCTGGCATGCCTGCGTTTTTCCGAACACTCCCTGAAAACGGTCAGTTGACACCCAGAAACACCCACTTCATGTCAATCACTGCGGCCACCAGTGCGACTGAAATGCTTTACTAGACCCTGTGCAAAACTACATCGTTCATTGTGCCCATATGACGCGAGTGCGCATTGCGCCGCATATACATACGCAGAACTGCCATTTTTTAGCCTGATCGCTGCGCTGCGAACAAATGCAGCTAGCGATCAACTCGGAATGACCCCCAATGCCAGGTACAGAAGCAGGACCTCTTTCCAGTCTTATTGATGAGTGTTAGTCCTTTCACTTACTGTATTTTGTAACATTGTTAAATCAAAAAGACTAAACTTTGGAATAGATGGTTTTAATCTAGATATGTCAGCATTCTGTGCATAAATTACAGCTGAGAGAACAATATCTGAACCATCTGAATGTATTGTTTGATTAAATACTTGCTTTCGACTTCCGGTTCCGGCAGCGGGATGAACGGCTGCTGATCACCTCAGCTCCGCTGACCGGGTCCCTTCACACCTGATTTCACGGCGCTAGTCGCCTCCAAACCACTACCAGCCTCCACCGACTATAGGGGAAAGTGTCCATTACATGGACAAATATCTTACCGCCATGCCGTCCTATAAAAACCGCGGTACCAAAGACAAAGAGAAACGCCGGGCAGATCCCAAGATGACGCCGGACGCCAGCAGAGTCACTGCAGACTCCCCCTCTGCTGTCCCTCAGCATGTCAGCTCTCCTGGGAACAGAGCACAGAACATCTCAGAGGGTGAGTCTCCCCCCTGCTCCCCCACACTAACTGACACAGCAGACAGGGTTATCCCACATATGGATAGTCCTGTTACATATGGAGATATGGTGCAGGCAGTTAGAATGGCTATGGATCCCCTCCTGAAGACCCAGACTGCTCAGATTAATCAACAACTGGCATCACTATCACAGAGGGTTTTAAATACTGAACACAGGCTGGGGGAGACTTTTGCAGACGTCAGTTCTTTAAAACAACAAGTTTCTGCTCAGGCAAACGAAATACACCAGCTACACAATAAGGTGCAGGATTTGGAGAACCGTTCACGTAGGCAAAATTTAAGAATTGTGGGTCTACCTGAAGAGGTCAAGGGTCAAGCGCTCTTTGATTTTATCCGAAACACCCTGCCATCCTTGCTCAAAATATCCGACAGGTGCCAAGATTTAATAATAGAACGAGCACACAGACTTGGACCGCAGCGACAACATGAGGGAGCACGCCCACGCGCTGTTATATTTAAAAGCCTCAACTATTTACACAAGGAATTGCTCTGGGCGGCATCACGCAGATGCAGAAACCTGACATGGAATGGAAACAGAATCCTCATTTTTCAGGACTACTCCGCGGAGTTATCCAGGGCAAGAAAAGACTTTGCTCCTATTTGTTCACAATTAGTGCAAGACGGATGTAAATTCGCTCTTCTATACCCGGCACGCCTGCGTATATATGATGGGACATCCTTCCTAGATTTCCTGAGTCCTGCTGACGCAAAAGCTTATCTCCAAGAATATGCTGAAACCGCTCGCTCAAGATCACACATGTCTGATTGTGAATGATTTATGCAACACCAAGATATTTTGCCGTTAATGTTATATACAAGAATGTTTGCTATTTAAGCATTTATCAGATCTTACCATGATATGCTGTAATGTCAGATATGCATCCCTATAATCCCCTCCCCCCCCCCCCTCCCCTGACTTATGGATATGGAGCTGTTTACATTAGGCTGGTAGCAGTGGCGGAACAAGCAAGCGGTGGGCCCAGGTGCGACAAAATGCTTTGGGCCCCCCCCCCCCCCATCCAAGTCCACCCCGGGGGCAGTGCGCGCCGTAGGCGCGCGCAAAAATACATAGTGGCGTGGCTTCGTGGGGAAGGGGTGTGGCCACAAAATAATACCAACACAGTAGTCTCCATTATTCAAATTACGCCGCACAGTAGCACCACTACACCAGGTAGAGACCCTTTTACACCTTACAGCGAACAGATTCCTCTTTTTACACATTACAGCAGACAGCGTGCCCTTTTTACACATAACGGCAGACAGCGTGCCCTTTTTACACATAACGGCAGACCGCGTGCCCTTGTTACACATTACGGCAGACAGCGTGCCCTTTTTACACATTACGGTAGACAGCGTGCCCTTGTTACACATTACGGCAGACAGCGTCCCCATTTTTACACATTACGGCAGGCAGATTCCTCCTTTTTACACATAGCAGCAGGCAGATTCCCCATTTTTACACATAGCGTCAGGCAGCCCCCCTTTTTTACACATTACGGCAGGCAGATTCCCCATTTTTACACATAGCGTCGGGCAGATTACCCCTTTTTACACATAACGGCAGACCGCGTGCCCTTGTTACACATTATGGCAGACAGCGTGCCCTTTTTACACATTACGGCAGACAGCGTGCCCTTGTTACACATTACGGCAGACAGCGTCCCCATTTTTACACATTACGGCAGGCAGATTCCCCTTTTTACACATAGTGGCAGGCAGTCCCCCCTTTTTACACATTGCGGCAGGTAGTCCCCCCTTTTTACACATTGCGGCAGGCAGTCCCCCCTTTTTACACAGTGCGGCAGGCAGTCCCCCCTTTTTACACATTGCGGCAGGTAGTCCCCCCTTTTTACACATTGCGGCAGGCAGTCCCCCCTTTTTACACAGTGCGGCAGGCAGTCCCCCCTTTTTACACATTGCGGCAGGTAGTCCCCCCTTTTTACACATTGCGGCAGGCAGGCACAAGAAAGAAAGAAGGAAAGAAAAAGAAAGAAAGAAAGAAAGAAAGAAAGAAAGAAAGAAAGAAAGAAAGAAAGAAAGAAAGAAAGAAGAATTATACTTACCCTCAGGCTCCTCGGTGCAGCTGCGTCAGACGACGATTCCCGGGCAGTAGAGAATGAGGAGGAGGGAGCCGGAGGACGGAGCCGCAGCAGCGCTTTGTTACTGGTGGAGGCGCTGCTGCTGCTGCCCCTCTGCTTCCCTATAGGCTGTTCTCGGAAGACAGCCTATAGGGAAGCAGAGGAGCAGCAGCAGCAGCGCCTCCACCAGTAACAAAGCGCTGCTGCGGCTCCGTCCTCCGGCTCCCTCCTCCTTCCCCCGTCTGTACCGCTGCTCAGCTCCTATCTCCGGGCGGCTGTGCGCTGCGGGCAGCGGTTGCCTGCAGCGCACAGCGGCATGTAATGAGTCAGTTTGACTCATTACATGCTTGGGCCCCTGGACAGAGGCGGGCCCCAGTGCAGTGCACTGCCTGCACTGCCGGTAGTTCCGCCTCTGGCTGGTAGCTCTCACATGGCTTTCACGTGAGGAGCCCCGGCTTAGGAGTACACACGTTACATTGCTTTGTGTACACGATCATAGATTTCATCTTCTAACAGTTTGATGAGGATGTCTCCTCATAAAGAATGATTGAATGTAAGTTTGTTAGTAAGTTTTCTCTTCCCCAGTTAACCCTTCCTCCCCTCTCTCACTCCCTTCCTTACATCCTATATTACCTGAGAATGCTTTTAACTTACTACCTGATGTGTTGCTTTACGCCACTTCTTATTCTAGATGACACAGTTACTTAAAGTGGGCTGCTGGAATGTAGGTGGCATAAACTCGCCCCAAAAACGTAAGCGCCTATTAATCTATCTCCGTAAATTACATTTAGACCTAGTGTATTTACAGGAAACCCACCTGACCCCCCCTGAAACTTTGAAACTTAATATGCTAGGCTGGGTGGTGCTAGCTTCGGCCTCCTATAACTCTAAAGCAAGAGGGGTGGCTATACTGACGAGACGCCAATTTCCTGCGGAAGTGTCTGACGTAATTTCAGACCCCCTTGGTAGATATGTCGCTTGTACTCTAAAGATTGAGCAACAACTATTTTATTGCATGAATGTTTATGCACCAAATATTTATGAAAGAGAGTTCTTTGTTAAGATCATAACCATTCTTACACCACGAACTCACATGTTTGTTCTGCTAGGAGGTGATTTCAACTTGATCTCAAACACACACCTAGATAGACAACAATCGCAATCAGGCAAGAGAAAATTACCAACTTTAGGGGTCCCAGAATTAGCAAAACAACTGCAGCTGCTGGATCTGTGGCGTATATTACACCCTACAGATAGAAATTTCTCCTGCCTATCTGCTGCCAAACACACAATGTCCCGCATTGATTATCTCTTAGTATCCACCAAACTTTTATCAAAAACGCTCCTGGCTGACATGGAGCCAATTCATTTATCAGACCACGCGCTGATTTGGATACAAATCCAACTTTCCCGAGATAGAGGCAGTTATATCAACTGGAGATGCCCATCTACATTAGCTACCTCATCCAAACTGAAGCAAGCAGTCTTAGATGCATGGGTCACATATGATACAAACAACGAAGACACTAAACAAACACACCCCATCCTTTTCTGGCAGGCTTCCAAAGCCACTATAAGGGGCGAGATTATCTCGCACTCTTCTACACTCAAAAAGCAGCTAACCAAGCAATATTTGGAAGCACATGATCTAGTCTCTAAGACATTCCTAGCCTTTGCTGCCAATCCAACTCCACAGCATAGATCTGCTTACCAAAAGGCCAAATCGACTCATGAGCAAATATTTATTAAAATGGAGATGTCTTACTCCTTTTCCAGGGATGCCAGATTCCACAAATTTGGGAATAAGTCAAGCAAGCTCCTATCGAATATGCTCCAGGGTATCCGTCCCCCCTCTACGATTCACCCTCTAAAAACGGAAAATGGGGGGCTCACCACTGATAATGCTCAGATAGCGCAAGTGTTGCTCGCTTATTATCAAAACCTATACTCGGCCCCACACTCTGATAAGGACCAGGAGACTGAGTTTTGGGAAAACCTCTCATTACCCCAGTTACCCAAAGATAAGGGCCTAACTTTAATCTCTGAGATATCCCAACAAGAAGTGAGAGATGGTATAGCGCATCTTAAGAAGGGAAAAGCGGCGGGCCCAGATGGTCTCACGGCAGATTATTACAAACTGCTAGCAGATTACATTGTACCAATCCTAACTAAAGTATACAACAAAATCCTCTTCACTAACGCACTTCCCAGCTATTTTAACAGAGCACTTTTAAGACTCCTGCCGAAACCGGGAAGGGACCTCTCCGATCCAGGCTCCTACCGCCCCATCTCACTTCTCAACTTAGACTACAAAATCATGACCAAGATCTTAGCAGATAGATTGAAGCCCCTTCTGCCGACCTTAATACACACTGACCAGACGGGCTTTATCCAAGGTAGGAACCCAGTTACAAATATTCGGAAGGTTCTGGCGGCGGTGAGTGATTCCCAGTGTGCCATGTCAAACTCAGGGAGAGCAATACTATCTCTAGATGCAGAGAAAGACTTTGACATGGTACACTATTGATAAAGCTAAATATTTATCGTATATAATACCCTTTATGAGGTCTAAGAACACTGTACGCTATTTATGTATGAAGTACCGTAAGGGTACGCTAGTTGCGTAACAATCGCTTTGCCGTGATCGAGACGCTCAAGCGTCACGTTCACTCACGGCCAAGAGATCACAGGCAGGCACGTTATTGGCTGTTAACTAAAGTAATGATTCGCTATAGCGTAGCGAACGCTCGGGACCACGAGGAGATCACCAGCGGCGCTGACGCTCACTATATTAAACCTTTGTATCTAAACCATAAACAGTGTATTGTGCAGTAAAACCTTAGTGTAATGTTAGAGAGTAAATGCAACGCAGTATAACCTTATTACCTTAAAAGCTGTTTGAGCGTCACCGACGCTCTGAGAATACTTAATACTATAAGAAACACACAGATACCGTGCTCAGGGTCCAACGCCTAAAATATATATCATGAATGCTATACTTGCAAAAGAGTTAAACACAATACAAGTCATACACTACAATATAACATAGACTACCTAACCAGATAACTACACAGGAAATACAATACAATACAATTTAAGGGAAAATGAGTGAGAAAGAGAAGGAGAGAGAGAGAGAGAAATTGAGAGAGATTGGCCCACAATAACAAGAAGATCAATATAGTTGCGGAGAAACACTTACGCACAAGGGGAAACGATCGCATGCGCCTCGATATCCAGCTCCCGATTATCAGCAATGAGAACCGTTGAAGAGAGTGAACTGGATATGGTCGGCCTGCCTATTTATGCCCCACACACAATGCAATTCAATGGTCCCTACAATCTTATTGTTCATTGGACACAGGAATTCGGCTTCGCATTATAACAAAAGGTCATAGGTTGATTCATACAGGTGGGTTGTGACTGTTTCCAACTGTTCAGGTGGGTGGGATACTGAGTTTCCCGCCGCATGACTAAATAAGAACAAATAATAGTAAATGGACATAAACTTCTTATGTCCATAACTATTCGCACGAGCGATTAATCCGCTCCAAACCAACACCGGAATATTGCTATTTAAATACTCTTCCGATGGGTACCAAACACCACTGTATGACCCCTGTTAGACCCTTCGTACAATACAAAGAGGGATCCCTCTGTTCAGGAACATGCTATGTTAACTAAACTTTCAGAATCTATCAAAGGGACCATGATCTACAAAATACATTATTACTGAAAATATGTAATGATTGAGTCGCACGCTACGATCACATAAACTCTACCGTAAATACGCATACCGTGCGCCTGCGGGTGCCCGCGACTGTGAGTATGCGCACACACGGGAGAGCGTACGCATGCGCAGCACGGACCTGTGTGAGGTGCAAATATGGTAGTGTGCATAGAGATATTTTTCTGACTTTGACAGTCCACCCTTTGGCAGTCAACAATAACTGCCACTTCCTGAAAACATTTCAAAAAGAGAAAAATATATGTTAGGGGTTAATACATTTACATGGTTGGGTAAGGGAGGAGAGGAGATGGTAGGAAAAGGGTATGACCTAGTGAGATAGCAGAAGCATGTGTGTATGAATCCGTGCTTGGGGGTCATGTATCATCGTGCCGTACGTGTTTTAAATCAAGCTTCGAGGTACTGCGAAGTATACATGTGAATTCCTTCTTATCCCGTGGTACGGGTCTGTGGATGGGCTGTCAAACTTTACCGAGCTCTTTTCGGCTTTGGTTGTAACAAAATGGGGGAGCACATTTTAGTTGATGATACATGAATGGGGGAGATATGTGATTGCTGATATCTGTGCCTGTATTCCCTATCGACTATGTGTGTCATTACCTGAGGGTTGTAGAAATGAAGAAAAGACATAATTACGGTAAATGCGGTGGTATTCTATGTCAGGTAAATGTACAGTCGTCGATTGAGGTCTTGTTTGGTGTCTGTTGAATGCAGTCTTCTTTGTGCTTTTGCCCATAAGGTGCGAGCAAAAGCTGTCAATGTCCATAGATTTACAAAAGTGTTGGGCTAGCGTAATTTTAAAATTTCTAGGGAAACTGGGGATCCATGGCATAGTTCATCAAAAATCTGTGTATCAGGTTGTCAAACTTCTTCTTTAATCCCTCTGTTGTCTGTATATCGGCTCATCAAATTCCTCGTCCAAGTGGGTCTTGTTACCTTGGAGAAAACGGAAAAACAGGTGAAAGAAACGGACCGTAGAAATCGCATTTTCATCACATCATTGTTTCTACATTTGGGTCATAAATCAAGTCCAGGTTAATTACAGTTTCCTCACTCCTTAAACTCATTACCCTTGTACGGTGTTTGCACTTCATTAAAGCCTGACCGCATTTAAATATCAATCCAATCGATATGACAACACCTAAGATACATAGGAGAAACTTCCCAACATCCATTATGACTCCTTGAGCCCAGTCTCCTAAACCAGAAAACCAATTTCGCGGGTTCAACCATGACACCCAACCAGTCAGCTCATTACCTACAGCAGCAAGAGTGAGATTGTGTCTCCTGCGAAATTCCCACTTCAATTGGAGAATATCGTCCATCTTTTGGTCTATGACCTCGACCGGATCCTCGGTGCTATTCATAATATATGTGCAACATTTCACGCCGTATTGTGTTGCCAGTGTGACACAATATCCGCCTGTCACTGCTGTGAGGTAATTGAGAACCATTCTATGCTGTACCAGTTCTGTTTTGTAAGCCTGAAGTTCTCTTCCAGTATACCTAAACGTGTCATCATACATTTCAGTGATATTATCTAACAAATTTGCGAGCGCCGATATGTATTTATAATTCAGCACTCCTCTAGCGGTGCGGGTGAAATCTAACGCGATTAAGAATTGAATCCCGGTGGATTCACTTATCAGATCAGAGGCCGGATGCTCTGTCTTCTCTATCAGGTGCCTTTTAACAACGTGCTCGTAATGGGTGTGAGTATAAGGAGCTTGGGCACCACGGTGTATGTCTTTCATTTTGTCATGTGATACAGTCATTACTTCAGGCAGTACTTTTCCAATATAACACAATCCTTCAGAGTTTGGGGCAAGCCACTTGTACGCCTTTCTCCCGCATATGAAATATGCATCATCGGGGAGAACATATGGGACGGAGTAGGACATAACCATATTACACACCTTCCATGTGAAATCTCCTAACCCTAATTCTTCCATCTGCTTAGTACACGTATCAGGTTGTACGATATGTGCACAGTATCCTGGTGATACCTCTCCAACTTTAGTAATCCTATTTCCTAAGGTATACCTATACCGGAAAGATTTTCCTCTACTGGCTATGTGGCGTACAAGCTCTGTATCTGTAGGCATTCTATCTGCTCTATGCGAAAAGGTCATGGTGTGGTTACTCCATGACACTTCCCAATTTCCCGGTTTTCGGGGATTGGAGATGTTGAAACATAATAGGGACCTATCCACATGGTATTGGTGGAGCTTCAAACTAGGAGGGCTGGAGATATTAAACCTCCGGTCCACCGGTCTCCCACCATTTAACTCAAGTACCTCCTCTATCGTTAAAGGAAATGGTACTAGCCCTGATTTGCTATGACCCTGAGGTACTTGAGAGCATACCCAACAATCTGTTTTGTTTAACACATTACCCACTAAGGAGTGATAGTCACTCAATGGATGCCGGTCCATATGGATATTAAAACTGGATTGGCATTTCTTAATGCACCCATCCTCAATGACATTGTTACAGAGCCTGCAGATACAGTTTTCTTCAGCTAACAATCCTTCACAATTCCTTCTATGGTCAATGCTATCGGATCGTTTTCTGATACTCGCCTTTGCTTGTTGATTATGTTGTTCTCGGAAAACTACGCCTCCATCTTTATCATCAGAACCCATTCCAGAACCTCTCTCGACCTCCATGGTACTCTCGCCGGAACAGACTGCTCTGGTCAACATCATGGTCAACAGGAAAATCCGGATCACAGTCTCTTGGGGCAAGTCCATCTTATAGGAGGAGACGAAGAAAAATGAGAGGGGGAAAAAAATAATTGAGGGAGATGGGATGGGAAATTGGAGAAAAACAATAAAAGGGAACAGGGGATCGACAACTGCTTTTGGTCTTGTGATTTTCAATGCTCAGGTGTCGCCTCAGTCCTCCTGGAACAGACACTCTAGTGATACAACCTCTACCGTCTGTTCCTTATCACAGGACTTCTCTGGGTCAACGACCTTTTTACAGTGGGACGAATGAACCCAAGTCTCTCTCTCAGCAACCTTCAATGCTGTAGTGCTAGTCAATAAGACCTGGTATGGTCCTTCCCATCTGTCAATAAGGCAACCTGAGCGTAGAAAATTCCGTATCATTACATAATCCCCAGGTTCAATGTCATGACAATTACTATCTGGTAAATCAGGAATCACTAACTTCAGATTATCATTTTGATTCCTCAACTGTTTACTCATGTTAATCAAGTATTTTACAGTTACTTCATTGTTACACTTCAAATCATCCTGAGGGTTAATCATAACATGCGGTTGTTGACCAAACAAGATTTCAAAGGGAGACAGATTAAGAGGGGACCTGGGAGTGGTTCTGATGCTGTACAGTACAATGGGTAAAGCTTCTGGCCATGTCAATCCTGTCTCTGCCATCACTTTACTCAGTTTATTTTTAATAGTGCTGTTCACTCTTTCCACTTTCGCACTCGCCTGTGGACGGTATGGAGTATGCAGCTTGCTATCAATTCCCATCAATTTACACATTCCTTGAAAGACATCACCTGTAAAATGGGTACCCCTATCACTTTCGATAATTCTAGGGATACCATATCTACATACAAATTCCTGCACAATTTTCTTAGCAGTAAACATAGCGGTATTTGTGGCCGCCGGAAATGCTTCGACCCAATTTGAGAAAACATCTATACAAACAAGTACATATTTCAAATTTCGACAAGGGGGTAATTGAATGAAGTCAATCTGTATTACCTGGAAAGGGCCGCCGGCAGGTGGGATATGGGATGGTTCTGTAGGTATTGCCTTTCCAATATTCTTTCTCAAACAGGTAAGGCACGACATGGCTCTTTTACTCGCATGAGAGGAGAATCCTGGGGCGCACCAATATGCTCTTACCAACTTGCACATCCCTTCCTTGCCTAGATGAGTCAGCCCGTGAGCTGCCTCAGCCAAACATGGAAGGTATGTTCTGGGGGCCACCGGTTTACCTTGTCCATCCGTCCAGAGTCCTGAGGACTCCTGGCCATATCCCTTTGCCTTCCAGACTGCCTTTTCCTGTGTGGAACACAAATTTTGCATCTCACACAACTTCTGTGTGTTGATGGTATTAAATACCATCAGTTGTGTGGTGTCTGTCTGTCTGGGGGTAGCAGCTGCTAACTTAGCTGCTTCGTCTGCTCGGCTGTTACCAAGCGATACTGGGTCTTGGCTATATGTATGTGCTTTACATTTGATAACAGCCACTCTGTCGGGTTCCTGTATCGCTGTTAGAAGCCTTTTTATGTGAGCTGCATGCGCTACCGGTGTACCAGCTGCCGTCATGAAATTTCGGAGGCGCCATAGGGCTCCGAAATCATGGACTACCCCGAATGCGTATCTAGAATCGGTGTAGATATTGGCTGATTTGCCCTTAGCCAATTCACATGCTCTGGTTAGGGCGACCAGTTCAGCAACCTGGGCTGAGTGAGGTGGGCCTAGCGGTTCCGCTTCTATGGTGCCTTGGTCATCTACGACTGCGTATCCAGTACACAAGTCTCCCGAGTCTGACTGTCTATGACAACTACCGTCCGTGTAGAACGTAAGTTCTGCATCTTCCAGTGGGTTGTCACTGATGTCAGGCCTTGCGGTAAAATTTTGGGTCAAATATTCTATACAATCATGAGTGTCTTCCTTTGTATTAAATCCTCCTTCCCCAGTACTCTCATCCTCCACCCTTTGGGTCTGTCCAGACACACTTGGGAGATATGTTGCAGGATTTAATGCACTGCATCTCCTTATGGTGATGTTTACGGGGGCCATTAGTGCCAATTCCCATCTTGTAAACCGCGCTGATGAGACGTGCCTGGTTTGGGCAGAATTTAACAAGGCTGACACTGCATGCGGTGTATGAATTGTGAGGTTGTGACCTAGCACGACGTCTTCGCTTTTCGTTACTAGCAATGCTATCGCAGCAACGCTTCGCAAGCATGTGGGGAGGGATCGCGCTACCGTGTCTAGCTGAGCGCTGTAATATGCTAATGGCCTGCTGGCATCACCGTGCTTTTGGGTTAGTACGCCTGCCGCGCAACCAGCACTTTCTGTTCCGTATAGTTCAAAGGGTTTCCCATAGTCCGGCATACCTAATGCTGGTGCCTGCGTTAGGCACTGTTTAAGTCTCTCAAATGCTGCCTCAGACTCGTCTGTATGCGAAATCCGATCAGGTTTGTTTGAGGAGACCATTTTCTGCAAAGGTAACGCTAAAATGGAAAACCCTGGGATCCAATTACGGCAATACCCACACATTCCTAAAAATGTTCTGATTTGTTGCTGGGTTTGTGGCAGAGTCATGTCTCTAATTGCTTGAATTCTATCAGCGGTCAGGTGTCTCAGTCCTTGTGTTAAACAGTGTCCCAAATATTTTACCTTACTTTGGCATAATTGCAACTTGTCTTTGGAAACCTTGTGTCCTGTGTCTGAAAGATGAAACAGGAGCTGTTTCGTATCCTTCAGGGATGCCTCCAATGAATCAGAACACAGTAGTAGATCATCCACGTACTGTATTAATACTGATCCACTCACTGGTTGGAAAGACTGTAAACAATCATGCAAAGCCTGAGAAAATATACTTGGGCTATCTATGAATCCTTGTGGTAATCGAGTCCATGTGTATTGGACTCCTCGGTATGTAAATGCGAACAAATATTGACTGTCAGGGTGCAGAGGTACCGAAAAGAAAGCGGAGCAGAGGTCAATAACAGTGAAAAATTTCGCAGTGGGAGGGATTTGCATTAGGATGACAGCTGGATTTGGCACTACGGGGAACTGACTCTCAACTATTTTGTTAATCCCCCTTAGATCCTGCACTAGCCGGTAACCCCTCCCCCCACTCTTTTTCACAGGGAAGATGGGACTATTAGCAGTGCTGGACGTTCTTACCAGAATGCCCTGTTGTAGCAAGCGCTCTATTACTGGGTAAACTCCTAACTCCACCTCTGGCTTCAGAGGGTACTGTGGGATTTTTGGAGCTATCCTACCATCTTTTACTTGTACAACTACCGGAGCTACGTTTGCCATTAATCCAGTGTCCTGTCCATCTTTAGTCCAAAGTGACTCTGGTATCTGAGATGTCATTTCTTCTACTTGGGAGGGAGTCCTATTTGTCATAGTGGTATGTGACATTAATTTTGACGGGGAGTCTAACATGTCTCATACTTCCTGAGCGTGGTTCTCAGGTATGTCCAAGAATACACCTTCAGGAGTACAATAAATGACACACCCCATTTTACACAGTAAGTCTCTTCCCAGGAGATTGGTCGGTGCCGATGCAGCCAGCAAAAAGGAATGCTTGGTATGTAAAGGCCCTATTGTAATCTCTGCTGGTTTGCTAACAGGGTAATGCTGGACTACTCCTGTTACTCCCACGGCTGGAATTGTCCTACCAGTGGTCCTCATGCCAACTGTCGAATTTATCACTGATTTGGCCGCCCCTGTGTCTACAAGAAAGTTTAATGATTTACCAGCTACATTGATTGCAATTTCTGGTTCACTTCCAAGACTTGCAATCAATTTTACTGGCTGCAGATTACAGGTATGGCCACACCCCTATTGGGTATGGTGACCTCCCTGAATCCCGCTGGCAGCAACTACTTGTGAAGGAGTTAGCTGGGAACTACCAGAGGTTTGCCAATCTCTGTTTGGGGGGTATCTTTTTGTTTCCCCTGCATGTGGCTCATAACTCCGTTTCTGCGGACCTTGCTCCCAATGTCGTGTGTCGTGTCGTTATCTAGGGGGTTGGTATGAGTTTCGTACATTCTTTACTCTACAATCTCGTGCCATGTGTCCCTGTTTATGACAAGAATAACAAGTAACCACACTTGACTTACCCACAGGGTTTGGTGATACAAACAAAGGCTGCCTTGTGGTCAGGGCCTGTATACTTACGGCCATTAACTTATCACTTTGTTGTTCCCTGTGTCTGGTGATGTTCCTATCGTGATCAATAGCAGCCTCTCTCAAAGTAGCCACAGACAGACCTCGCCAACATGGTTGTGTGGTCTGTACCCTAGTCTTCAATGACTCTTTTAAACCATCCATCAGTACCGATACTGCTACTTCTCGATGGTTTATGTTTGTTTTAATGTCCTCTATGCCTGTGTATTTTGCCATTTCTGATAATGCTCTGTGAAAATACTCTGCAGCTGTCTCTGACTCCTTTTGTTTAATGGAGAATATCTTGTTCCATCTGACTACCGCTGGGAAATATTCTTTTAACTGTAAGTTTATTCTTTTTACATTGTCTTTGTTGTACACATCTGTAAGAGGTACATCCTGATCTAATCCGCAATCAGCTAAAAATTGAGTTGCGTCAACATTGGAGGGTAAACATGCTCTCAGCAATATCTGCCAGTCTTTATTGTTGGGCTCTACAGTGTTACCTAAGTCTCTGATGTATTTTTGACTGGCAACTAAATCTTTTCTAGGGTCAGGGAATTCAGACACGATGGTCCTTAATTCCATTCTGGAAAATGGGCTATACATAGCAATGTTCCTCACAGGGGTGACCCCTGTTGTGTCAGTTTTCCCATTTGGAACAGCTATTACCCTAACAGGATTAACTCTAACAACATCACTCTGTGTGGGTTCTACAGCCTGTGGTGAAATGGCTTCAGCATAGTGTATGGTGCCGTACTTACCTGTAGACACGACCTCACCTATCCCTCCGCTAGGGGCCTTTGTTACTAATCTCGTGGGTGGAGCTGTGCCTACTGTGGTCTCTGCTATGGTGGCTGCTAGAGAGAGTGCTGAAATTGTTGCCGATTCGTCTTCTTGATCACACTCCTGAGGAAAGTTCAAAACAGGGTACAACTTGCACGGGTTAATTCTTGCGTTGGTTAATTGGTTAACATTATCTTTAACATTTATACAGTTGCTAAGTGTTTGTGTGTTACACCTTAGTGCGTCATTCTCCGCAACCAATTTCTCTCCTGATATGTATGGTGGCGGTGGGGCCGTGGCTATCAGTTTTCTGATTGAGCCAGATCCCGCCGCCTGAGCCAATCCTCTCTGTATGTCACCTTCCTGCTGCCACAACTGCAAATAATCATAATGTTTGACTCGTCTCTTTGTTGATTTAATGAGACATATCCTTCTCCTTAAATTCGTTAACACTTCTGTGCTGAAGCTACCTACTCTTGGGAATTTCTCCCCGTCATGTACTGTCATTCTCTCCCATTCATCACATAAAGCTTCTGTGTGACTTCCGTATTTCTCACACATTACATACCTTGCCGACCCAATTGGTCGGTTCACTGAATCAACCCGAACCGAGGTTGATCGCCCCCTACCTGAACAAGTGGCCCCCATAGTTCGAAGGTGTTGCTTTATTTAACCAACCCTTACGCAAACCAAATGTCCAAAATAGGCTGACGGTGGCGGTTTACCGAGTACCCCACTCACTCGCCCACGCCGACCAATACGACCTGATCACACCGATATGGTGCTGGCGTACTCGACCTAGGGCCCCTGCGACCTGAACCTCTATTTACTGGAACCTGTGAGGGTGCTCCGAAGAACACTTACTCTTTCCAGTAACTATTGGTTGCTGGATAGTTCCTGAGTGAGCAGCGAACTTCCCTTAAAATAAAAAAAAAAATTACACAAATCACGTTAGAATGTACAAATAGCGTTTATGACCTTCGTACACAAATAGTACCGGTCAGGTTTACTAATGCACACAATTACGTGCGGTACAATCGTTTAGTACACAAGCAACTAATCTTATGTACTGAGCGACCAGTGGAATCGAAAATTTCGGCTGCGAATTCCTTCAGCCAGAGCTTATATGGCCTATATGGGTGTTGCACCAACCCTTTCTTGGTGTTGTGCCTGTGGACTGTATAGCGGACTTCCTTGTCTGCTGTACCTGAACCTGTTGGTCTGCTATGACCTCCTGGTCTGTTACAGTATGACCTCCTGGTCTGCTACACTCTAATGCTCAAATTGTATATTTAACCAGGGATGCCTCCCTAGCCACCATGTACGTCACTTACACGCATGTACCTCACGAGTACTCGACTTTTCTTGTGGTTCAACCTTAAAAATTGTAAAAAACAAACACTCACTCACCGCATATACACTTTTGTTTCTATTTCTATTTCTGCGCAGAAATTTCTCTTTAGACCAGATGTGTTACAAATTAGGAGAAGGATCTATTAATTTAAATTTGGAATTAAAAAAAAAATTGGCGCGATTTATCGCCTGGCGTTACTTATCGCGTTGAGAGGAGAGAAAAAAAACTTGTGATTTGAGTTACGTGGGCGTACCCGTACGCTCCGTTGCGTAATATACGCTGCGTGCGTCGGCCCTTGGATTGCGTACGCAAGTTTCAGTCTTTTGTTAGAGACACGTGTACGCAAAGCAAAGATCCACCGTAACACAATTTATACGTTTATCAACTATAGAACTGGCAAACAGGAGAGTGACATACGAAAATACACCAATGAAAAGGAAATGCAGATATATATGTACGTGCGTGTGTACGCAAGACAGAAAAATAAACAGTTTTAAAAAGACACTATTGTTTTGTTCTTACCTCCGGTTCCCGGATTCCTTCAGCACCCTTTACTAAGAGAAGCAGACGCTTATCCAAACAGCACTACGAGGAATATGATCTCCCGCCCTTTGCTGCTGGATAATGTCTGCTGAAATTACCTAGTGCAGATATGTGAAGGACAGGGCGAGCCGCCAATTGATAAAGCTAAATATTTATCGTATATAATACCCTTTATGAGGTCTAAGAACACTGTACGCTATTTATGTATGAAGTACCGTAAGGGTACGCTAGTTGCGTAACAATCGCTTTGCCGTGATCGAGACGCTCAAGCGTCACGTTCACTCACGGCCAAGAGATCACAGGCAGGCACGTTATTGGCTGTTAACTAAAGTAATGATTCGCTATAGCGTAGCGAACGCTCGGGACCACGAGGAGATCACCAGCGGCGCTGACGCTCACTATATTAAACCTTTGTATCTAAACCATAAACAGTGTATTGTGCAGTAAAACCTTAGTGTAATGTTAGAGAGTAAATGCAACACAGTATAACCTTATTACCTTAAAAGCTGTTTGAGCGTCACCGACGCTCTGAGAATACTTAATACTATAAGAAACACACAGATACCGTGCTCAGGGTCCAACGCCTAAAATATATATCATGAATGCTATACTTGCAAAAGAGTTAAACACAATACAAGTCATACACTACAATATAACATAGACTACCTAACCAGATAACTACACAGGAAATACAATACAATACAATTTAAGGGAAAATGAGTGAGAAAGAGAAGGAGAGAGAGAGAGAGAAATTGAGAGAGATTGGCCCACAATAACAAGAAGATCAATATAGTTGCGGAGAAACACTTACGCACAAGGGGAAACGATCGCATGCGCCTCGATATCCAGCTCCCGATTATCAGCAATGAGAACCGTTGAAGAGAGTGAACTGGATATGGTCGGCCTGCCTATTTATGCCCCACACACAATGCAATTCAATGGTCCCTACAATCTTATTGTTCATTGGACACAGGAATTCGGCTTCGCATTATAACAAAAGGTCATAGGTTGATTCATACAGGTGGGTTGTGACTGTTTCCAACTGTTCAGGTGGGTGGGATACTGAGTTTCCCGCCGCATGACTAAATAAGAACAAATAATAGTAAATGGACATAAACTTCTTATGTCCATAACTATTCGCACGAGCGATTAATCCGCTCCAAACCAACACCGGAATATTGCTATTTAAATACTCTTCCGATGGGTACCAAACACCACTGTATGACCCCAGTTAGACCCTTCGTACAATACAAAGAGGGATCCCTCTGTTCAGGAACATGCTATGTTAACTAAACTTTCAGAATCTATCAAAGGGACCATGATCTACAAAATACATTATTACTGAAAATATGTAATGATTGAGTCGCACGCTACGATCACATAAACTCTACCGTAAATACGCATACCGTGCGCCTGCGGGTGCCCGCGACTGTGAGTATGCGCACACACGGGAGAGCGTACGCATGCGCAGCACGGACCTGTGTGAGGTGCAAATATGGTAGTGTGCATAGAGATATTTTTCTGACTTTGACACTGGGACCACCTATTTAGTTCCCTCTCCAAATTTGGCTTCCCAACACAATTCACGCATTTCCTTCAAACATTATACACGGATTCTGCATCTAACATATTATGCAATGGCACGCTATCTGACCCCTTCCCCATTCTGAGAGGCACTAGACAGGGATGCCCTCTATCCCCATTACTCTTTGCAATCGCATTAGAACCCCTGGCAATAGCCCTGAGACAATCCCCCCTTTACCAGGGCATACCAATAGGCTCAAATGACCTCAGACTTTCATTATTTGCTGATGATATGCTGCTCTTCTTATCACATCCTGAACACTCAATCCCAACGGCCATCTCGATTATATCAAAATTTAGCTCCTTTTCTGGATACAAAATAAATATTAGCAAATCTGAATTACTAATACTTAAGGGCCCACCACCTATTTTACCCCAGGCGGATGATGTGGCATCGATCAAATTAGCTGTCCCCCATATAAAATATCTAGGCGTCCAGATCCCCCATACCCTTACAGATCTGTATAAACTAAATTTCCGACCGATTCTGTCATCACTAGAAAAATATCTTAAACAATGGCATGACCTACCCTTATCCCTACTGGGCAGAGTGGAAGTTATAAAATCAATCCTTCTTCCTAAATTAACCTATATTATGCAACTTTTACCTATTAAAATAAATAAAGCAGATATTAAGTCCCTCAATAGTGCCTGCACGAAATTCATCTGGCAATCTAAAAAACCAAAAATAGCTCTCAAAAAATTATATTTACCCAAGAAAGATGGCGGTTTAGGCTTCCCTGATCTATCACTATACACACAAGCCATACACTTCCGATATGCCATGGACTGGCTACTGGAACGCAGCCAATACACCAATTATGAAGTGGAATGTGCTCTATTCACTCCATTTTCTCCAGGGGCCCTACTACATACTCCCAAATCGGCCATAGACAAACGGGTATATAATAACATTTTTCTCAGAGATACTCATGTGGCCTGGCGTTTTCTACACACTTCGCTGGATAGAGACCCCCGCTACTCCCAATGGTTACCAATATGGGGCAACCCTATGTTTAGCCCGGGCATTGAAAACGCGGCATTCCATCGTTTTAGACAAAAGGGCCTGAAAGCTATGTCCCAGGTTTTCGACCCAGGGGGCCACATTATCCCATTTACTCGATTACAGACCACATACGGCCTCCCAGACTCGGGTTACTATGCTTATGCCCAATTGGTACATTATGCTCTCACACTTCCTAACCTGCCTAACCAATGTACACCTCTAGACCCATTAGAACATATTTTTCATAAATATACACAAAACAAATACAAACCAAGGATCACTTATGAAACTTTATTACAACTCAATAGGGAATCTACATGGAATCAAATTATGAGACCGTGGACATCAGACATTCCCATACTTATACAGAATGACACCATATTTAAATATTATCACTCAGTGCTAAAGATAGTACGTTCCTCGGTACTTCAGGAGGTGCACGTGAAAACCACACACAGGGCATACATCTCTCAGGGACAACGGAGTCACTATGTACAAGAAGAAGATGGTAGTTGCCCTAGATGTAGGATGTCATCAGCGACATTCATACACAACATCTGGACCTGTGGTCACGTGAAAAAATTCTGGAACAAAGTGTTATATCATCTTAACACCACTTTTAACATGCACTTGAAATTACACCCTCTCCCACTTTTATTTGCCAATTTTGACGTTTGGGACCTCGGAGTTCAAAGACGACACCTCACCCCGATATTAACTATGATAGTCACTGTAGGTAAAAAAGTCATCCTAAATTCTTGGATCAAACACAGGTCCCCTACATTAAGAGAAGTGATCAACCTACTAGAAAAGTATATGGCTTTTAATAAATATGACGTAATATCTGAATATTGTAATGGGTCTGTAAGATTCTATAAAAAATGGGGTGCATATATAGAATCTACTCAGCAATGACTCCTAGGAATGGTGAGGGAGAGCTAGAAAAGCTAAGTTCCAGACACATTTTTCCAAGGTGAACTAGCCTTACCGATACTCCTATCCAGGCTCAGATTTATTCTATATATTACGGAAGGTTATCCTGACCCCTACGTTCCAGAGAAAACTCATGCTTAGGAATGGTACTTATGTGCCACAACTATTAGGTATATAGGAAATCCCCCCCCCCCCCCCCCCAGTTAATCCCCCCCCCCTCTTTTCCCCCCTTTTCCCCCTCTTTTCCTTTCCTCCTCTTTACACTTTGCAGTTTATATGTGTCCATATTTACTTTATGTTTGATCATACTGCTTGTGAATATACCATATAATACCAACTCCAGGGATCCAGAGGAGTTCACCTCCGGAAGAGGTTTCAAAATGTTACCTTAACTAATTATTGTCCTGGTTGACTACACACTGTTTTTAAGACAGGTCGGCGATATGTTCATAACTGTAATATTTTCTAAGTATATCACAAAGCAGTGCTGTTAAAAATATGTTATCTGTTAAAAGTATGTGATTTGGAAATTTTGTGAAAACTGAATAAATACATTTGGAAAAAAAAATACTTGCTTTCATTTGTTATAAATGAAAGGAACATATTATGTGTATGCATGGGCACTGAAGAGGGTCACATCACTAGGGACCTGGGAGTGTAGTGGATGTGTAACCCCAACCTCCACAATGTTGTGACCATGTCCCCCCGACTGCCTTAACATTGGGGAATACTCCATGACTGGGTGTACTGCACCCCTCTAGTGGCCACAACCACTGGTGCCCTAGCCCGCCCAATGTCTCAGTGGCCCTGTGTGTATTAAGGTTGACCATCAATGGGATAATCATGGGTGGTTAATGGTTTTTAACCATCTGGGGGAAACCATCAAATATGAGAAAAAGATGACTGCAAAATCGCATGCACGATATAGATACATTTTGTGTTTTAACTGTGCTATCAATGGTAAAAATTAAATGAATAAATATATCATCCATTGGGAGGAAAGCATTGATTATCGATGACCAACCCTTATGTGTATATTTACAAATCTGTACTCGAAAGAAAATGAGGGTGAGTACACAGGTTACAATGCATTACAATAACCACAGTGTTGTGGGATGATGATGTTTCATTGCTGACAACAGAGGGGCAGATGCAGTGGTGGGATTCAGCCGGTTCGCACCGGTTCTTCAGAACCGATACCTAATGTTAGGTATGGTTCTGAGAACCGTTTGCTAATGAGCGCCGCCAGCATAGGCGCCGATTCCGTTACCCCAGTAGAGCTTGCCGCCGCTGCCCCCGCAGTAGATTGAGAAGCGCTGGGGGCTGAAGAAGCGCTTCTGTACCATAGCAATGGAAAACAAAAAAACAAAAATGGCCGCCGCCAAGGAGGAGATAGACGCTAGAGGTCACATTTGACCTCTAGCGCCTGTCTCCTCGGCGGCGGGCATTTTAAGAGGGTGGTTTTTTTACACTACTATGGTACAGAAGCGCTTCCACAGCCCCCAGCGTGTCTCAATCTACTGCGGAGGCTAGCAGTAACCACTGATGCCCGCACCCACCCTCCCTACTTTACTGATGCAGCGGCCAGGAGATACCTGGCAATACACAGGAAAGCCCTGGCAACGCACAGGAGACCCCCTAGCAACACGTATGAAACCCCTGCCAACACACAGGAGACCCCCTAGCAACACGTATGAAACCCCTGGCAACGCACAGGAGACCCCTAGCAATGTAAGTGGCATTATTGTGTGTGGGCATAACGCATAATGGGTGTTATTTGAGTATTAAATGCATGACTTATTAAACTACCTTTCGGTATACTTAAAATGGTCATTAGGACATAGAACTGGTTGTTAATTTATTTGAATCCCACCACTGGGCAGATGTATTAACTTGGAGACGGCATAAGGAAGTGATAAACCAGTGATATGTGCAAGGTGATAAAGGCACCAGCCAATCAGCTCCAATATGTAAATTAACAGTTAGGATCTGATTGGCTGGTGCCTTTATCACCTTGCACATATCACTGGTTTATCACTTCCTAAGGCCGTCTCCAGGTTAATACATCTGCCCCAGAATTTCTTATCTTTATAGATTACATAAATGACATGTCAACCCAAGCAAAACTGTGGGAGCCCAATGTCCAGCATGCACCATTCATGATATACTCCCTTGGGGTTTCTTGTAGCCATGATGTGGACATCCCTTCAAAACCAATGAAGGCATGAAAGGCACACCCATATTCTGTACACTACACTGAACTGCACTACCCGTGTACTTGATTTCATATCTGTGTACGTCATTACCCTCATTATTCCTCTTCAAAGTGGTGTTTATTGGAGTTGGATGCAAGGAATCCTTTTCTTCATACTTACGTATTCCTGACTTATGCCTCCTTGTATCTGGTGGAACAGAACAGAAGAGAAAAGGGCATGAAAACTGAGAACAGTAAAGATGCATTTAAGTAATTGCTCTCTCCTTATAGGCAAAAGCAACCGCAGATTAGTCTGTCAGGGGGCAACCTGTTGCAGCTGCTCCAAACCGGTATAAGGATGCAAGTTGATGATGTTGATCATCAGCAGATTTTACCACTTTAAAAAAAGTTTTACATAAAAAAGCAACATTTTTCAAAAGCACAGTAACCCCTACAAAATATCATAACAGAAGCAGCACCTAGAGCTGTGGATGACTGCATCAGTAGCAGGCAGAGTCCCACCTCAAAAGTCACAGTCACCTCTAGGCCATGACATACAGGGCTGGTGAGGTGACACTATAATCAGGGCTGCCGAAAGAGTTCCCAGGCCCCAGGAATCGGGAACGTGGAGAACCCTGTGGTGGCGGGATCTTGCCCCAATAAGAATACCAGGACAAGAAGTTATGGTCAAGTGATGTTGGGGCTGAATTCTCTTGGGGAGTGTGGTCTGCAAACCCCCCAAAAGAAATAACACCATGGTGAAGCATTAGTATTCTTTCTAAAACTCAGTACAGTGTTTTATGGCACTACTGGTCCCAGTAAGCCCTGACACCCCATAGCTGTTTGGGTATGCCAACATACCCGTGGCTGCCAGAGCTAAAGGCTGTTAACAAAAAAAAACACAGGGGTATATTTACTAAAATTCGTATTTTCCCGTCTGAGGTCAAAGTTCAATCACGAATGACATCGAAAGTGTAAAGTTGCAACTTTTTGAATTTATTACGACTAATTTACTAAGCTGTCGTATTCTGCATTTTTCGGATTTACCGATGTCGATGTCATTCGTTTTTTTTGGCAGTGTTTTACGTGAGTGACTTGTAAAACACTGCCGACTTTAATACAATGAATCTCGGCCGGATCTGAGAGATCCGTGCTGGGCTTCATTGTGCACCTTTTGAAAAATTGTAATCAGTGTTAAAATAAAATAAAAATTGCGTGGGGTCCCCCCTCCTAACCCAAACCAGCCTCGGGCTCTTTGAGCCGGTCCTGGTTGTAAAAATATGGGGAAAAATGTCAGGGGTTCCCCCATATCTAAACAACCAGCACCGGGCTCTGCGCCTGGTCCTGGTTCCAAAAATACGGGGGACAAAAAGCGTAGGGGTCCCCCGTATTTCTGAAACCAGCACCGGGCTCCACTAGCCAGATACATAATGCCACAGCCGGGGGACACTTTTATCTAGGTCCCTGTGGCCCTGGCATTACATAACCAACTAGTCACCCGTGGCCGGGGTACCCTGGAGGAGTGGGACCCCTTCAATCAAGGGGTTCCCCCCCTCCAGCCACCCAAGGACCGGGGGTGAAGCCCGAGGCTGTCCCCCCCATCCAAGGGCTGTGGATGGGAGGCTGATAGCCTTTTTGTCAAAAAATGAATATTGTTTTTAGTAGCAGTACTACAAGTCCCAGCAAGCCTTCCCCGCAAGCTGGTACTTGGAGAACCACAAGTACCAGCATGCGGTGGAAAACCGGGCCCGCTGGTACCTGTAGTACTACTACTAAAAAAATACCCCAATAAAAACATAAAACACACCTTGAAAGTAAAACTTTAATACATACATCCACACCTCCATATACACATACTTACCTATGTTCACACGAGGGTCGGTCCTCTTCTCCATGTAGAATCCATGGTGTACCTGTTGAAAAAATTATACTCACAAAATCCAGTGTAGATGGCTCCTCTTTTAATCCATTTGTAATCCAGGTACTTTGCAAAATAACAAAACGGACACCCGACCTCGCACTGAAAGGGGCCCCATGTTTTCACATGGGACCCCTTTCCCCGAATGCCAGGAACCCCCTCTGACTTATGTCTAAGACGGTTCCATCAGCCAATTAGGGAGCGCCACGTTGTGGCACCCTCCTGATTGGCTGTGTGCTCCTGTAGTGTATGACAGGCAGCACACGGCAGAGATACAATGTAGCGCCTATGCGCTCCATTGTATCCAATGGTGGGAACTTTGTGGTCAGCGGTTGACCGAAAGTAACCTCACCGCTGACCACAAAGTTCCCACCATTGATTAAAATGGAGCGCATAGGCGCTACATTGTAACACTGCCGTGTGCTGCCTGTCATACACTACAGGAGCACACAGCTACAGGTACACCATGGATTCTACATAGAGAAGAGGACCGACCCTCGTGTGAACATAGGTAAGTATGTGTATATGGAGGTGTGGATGTATGTATTAAAGTTTTACTTTCAAGGTGTGTGTCTTATGTTTTTATTGGGGTATTTTTTTAGTAGTAGTACTACAGGTACCAGCGGGCCCGGTTTTCCACCGCATGCTGGTACTTGTGGTTCTCCAAGTACCAGCTTGCGGGGGAGGCTTGCTGGGACTTGTAGTACTGCTACTAAAAACAATATTCATTTTTTGACAAAAAGGCTATCAGCCTCCCATCCGCAGCCCTTGGATGGGGGGGACAGCCTCGGGCTTCACCCCTGGTCCTTGGGTGGCTGGAGGGGGGGACCCCTTGATTGAAGGGGTCCCCACTCCTCCAGGGTACCCCGGCCAGGGGTGACTAGTTGGTTATGTAATGCCAGGGCCGCAGGGACCTAGATAAAAGTGTCCCCCGGCTGTGGCATTATGTATCTGGCTAGTGGAGCCCGGTGCTGGTTTCAGAAATACGGGGGACCCCTACGCTTTTTGTCCCCCGTATTTTTGGAACCAGGACCAGGCGCAGAGCCCGGTGCTGGTTGTTTAAATATGGGGGAACCCCTATCATTTTTTTCCCCATATTTTTTCAACCAGGGCCGGCTCAAAGAGCCCGAGGCTGGTTTGGCTTAGGAGGGGGGACCCCACGCATTTAAAAAAAAAAAAAAAAGCAGTTGGGCAAAACCATGGGGGTCATTCCGAGTTGTGCGCTCGGTAAATTTCTTCGCATCGCAGCGATTTTCCGCTTAGTGAGCATGCGCAATGTTCGCACTGCGACTGCGCCAAGTAAATTTGCTATACAGTTAGGTATTTTACTCACGGCTTTTTCTTCGTTCAGGCGATCGGAGTGTGATTGACAGGAAGTGGGTGTTTCTGGGCGGAAACAGGCCGTTTTATGGGCGTGTGGGAAAAACGCTACCGTTTCTGGGAAAAACGCGGGAGTGGCTGGAGAAACGGAGGAGTGTCTGGGCAAACGCTGGGTGTGTTTGTGACGTCAAACCAGGAACGACAAGCACTGAACTGATCGCAGATGCCGAGTAAGTCTGGAGCTACTCAGAAACTGCTAAGAGGTGTGTAGTCGCAATTTTGAGAATCTTTCGATCGCAAATTTAAGAAGCTAAGATTCACTCCCAGTAGGCGGCGGCTTAGCATGTGCAATGCTGCTAAAAGCAGCTTGCGAGCGAACAACTCGGAATGACCCCCAATGTGCACTGCAGGGAAGGCAGATATTACATGTGCAGAGAGAGTTAGATTTGGGTGTGGTGTGTTCAATCTGCAATCTAAATTGCAGTGTAAAAATAAAGCAGCCAGTATTTACCCTGCACAGAAACAAAATAACCCACCCAAATCTAACTCTCTCTGCACATGTTATATCTGCCTCCCCTGCAGTGCACATGGTTTTGCCCAACTGCTAAAAAATTTCCTGCTGCGATCAACTTGGAATTACCCCCAGAGTGTGCAGTATTCAAGAGAATTATTTTCAAGACCTGCAATCAGGTCTTGGCCTGCATTTTGTGAAGGCTGCATTAAGTGCATGAAGAGTAAATTTACTAAAGTTTCTTAAACAGAGAATTGGTGATGTTGCCCATAGCAACCAATCAGATGCTGTTTATCATTTTCTAAAAGGCAACAGAGAAATGATAAAGAGCATCTGATTGGTTGCTGTGGGCCACAACACCCATTCTCTGTTTTAGAAGTTTTAGTAAATTTACCCCAAAGGATGTCATTCCATGGCTGCAGAATAAGAACTGGACTTTAGACTACTCTATTATCTCAAATGAAAAAAAATTTCAGACACTTTTTATTCAGGATCATAATGTGCTATTACTTTTTTTATTTTTTATTTCACTAAATGTGTCCTCACTCATGGTTACTTAATTCGCTTTAGTAAATATTCTGTTGTCACCATGTACTACAAAGACTGGGTTTGGAGGCAGTCTCATTCCACAACCCAGATTAACTCGACAAAATGCTGGATGCGACAAGACTGGACACTCCAGCGAGGGAGACGCAGGCTTGTTGCAGTTTATTCCATTATTTTTAGTTTTTTGTTTACTTAACCATAGTTTGTATAGTGCTGTGACTATTGTTTTAATACTGCTATTTCCTGTCATTCTAATTTTATTTCTACTTCCCCCACCACCTGACTGTTATACTTCTGCTAATTGCGCACCCTGCTAGATGTAACCTACGTAGTGCGCCCAACATGGCTGCCTCGAATCATACTACAAATGTTTTAGTCACCAGTATGTCTTGGTTTCTTGTATTGTTTACAGTATCTCACACACTGTAACCTTTGTAGTGCACACAAGATGGCTGCCTAATCTGGTGCACCCGTTGGTGGGATGAAAAATACTTGGAACTAGGAGCGGATCTAGACTTTTCTTTTAGGGGGGTGGTTTAAGAATGAATTTTGACTCCTCCCACTACCGGTCCTGCCCATCCCATTTTCAGTCCCAACTCTTTTAGGTCCTGCACCTCCCTAAAGAATATGTCATTTAGAATACTTGTCATTTAAAACCATCCTTTATCTGTGGCATACTTCACAAGCTCTTAAGGACATTATTATATATCTGCAAATTCATTGTGGAAGACACAGGTGGGAGGCTGGGTTAGGTTATATTATTGTAAGCCGGTAGTTCCCTACAGTGTTCTTTTATTTGTTTTTGCAATGAAGGTCTAGAAGGAGAGAGGCACAGAAAGCACAATACTAATATGTTACATCCCAGAGTTTTGGTACATTACAGACAGGGTATTCTCCATGGGAATACTCTAGAAAGGAAATGGGGGATGGGGATATTATGGCAATGAGGGTTCAGTGTGGATCACACAAATAGGCAGAGAACTACAATATAGAAAGGAAATATATAGAAAGGAGAGGATGATGGGACAAAACAAAAAGGAGGCTGATAGATACAACACAGGAGTAAAGGGGGGTACACACTGAGAGATCCGTGCTTAAATTCTAAGCAATATATATATATATATTAGTGATGAGCGGGTTCGGTTCCTCGGGATCCGAACCCCCCCGAACTTCACCCATTTTACACGGTTCCGAGGCAGCCTCGGATCTTCCCGCCTTGCTCGGTTAACCCAAGCGCGCCCGAACGTCATCATCCCGCTGACGTATTCTCGCAAGATTCGTATTCTATATAAGGAGCCGCGCGTCGCCGCCATTTTCACTCGTGCTTTGGAGATGATAGCGAGAGGACGTAACTGCGTTCTCTCAGTTTCTGTGTTCAGTGTGCTGCAAATATCTGTGCTCAGTGTGCTGAAAATATCTACGTTCTCTGCCTGAAAAACGCTCCATATCTGTGCTGCATTGTAGTATATAGTAGGAGGACAGTGCAGAATTTTGCTGTGACCACCAGTATATATATAGCAGTACGGTACAGTAGTCCACTGCTCTACCTCTGTGTCGTCAAGTATACTATGCATCCATACCTGTGCTGCATTTTAATTGTGCGCAGTATATAGTAGGAGGACAGTGTAGAATTTTGCTGACCACCAGTATATATATAGCAGTACGGTACAGTAGTCCACTGCTCTACCTCTGTGTCGTCAAGTATACTATGCATCCATACCTGTGCTTCATTTTAGTTGTGCGCAGTATATAGTAGGAGGACAGTGCAGAATTTTACTGACCACCAGTATATATATAGCAGTACGGTACAGTAGTCCACTGCTCTACCTCTGTGTCGTCAAGTATACTATGCATCCATACCTGTGCTGCATTTTAGTTGTGCGCAGTATATAGAAGGAGGACAGTGCAGAATTTTGCTGACCACCAGTATATATATAGCAGTACGGTACAGTAGTCCACTGCTCTACCTCTGTGTCGTCAAGTATAGTATGCATCCATACCTGTGCTGCATTTTAGTTGTGCGCAGTATATAGTAGGAGGACAGTGCAGAATTTTACTGACCACCAGTATATATATAGCAGTACGGTACAGTAGTCCACTGCTCTACCTCTGTGTCGTCAAGTATACTATGCATCCATACCTGTGCTGCATTTTAGTTGTGCGCAGTATATAGTAGGAGGACAGTGCAGAATTTTGCTGACCACCAGTAAATATAGAGCAGTACGGTACAGTAGTCCACTGCTCTTCCTCTGTGTCGTCAAGTATACTATGCATCCATACCTGTGCTGCATTTTAGTTGTGCGCAGGATATAGTAGGAGGACAGTGCAGAATTTTGCTGACCACCAGTATATATATAGTACGGTACAGTAGTCCACTGCTCTACCTCTGTGTCGTCAAGTATACTATGCATCCATACCTGTACTGCATTTTAGTTGTGCGCAGTATATAGTAGGAGGACAGTGCAGAATTTTGCTGACCACCAGTATATATATAGCAGTACGGTACAGTAGTCCACTGCTCTACCTCTGTGTCGTCAAGTATACTACAAAAGTTCAGTAAAATGACCCAAAAATCAAAATTAAAAGCGTCTGATGAGAAGCGTAAACTTGCCAATATGCCATTTACGACACGGAGTGACAAGGAACGGCTGAGGCCCTGGCCTATGTTCATGGCTAGCGGTTCAGATTCACATGAGGATGGAAGCACTCATCCTCTCGTTAGAAAACTGCAGTGCCACTCCTAGATGGGCCAGGTGTTTGTGTCGGCCACTTGGGTCGCTTAGCTTAGTCACAAAGCTACCTCATTGCACCTCTTTTTTTCTTTGCATTATGTGCTGTTTGGGGACTATTTTTTAAATCTGCCATCCTGTCTGACACTGCAGTGCCACTCCTAGATGGGCCAGGTGTTTGTGTCGGCCACTTGGGTCGCTTAGCTTAGCCGTCCAGCGACCTTGGTGCACCTCTTTTTTTCTTTGCATCATGTGCTGTTTGGGGACTATTTTTTAAATCTGCCATCCTGTCTGACACTGCAGTGCCACTCCTAGATGGGCCAGGTGTTTGTGTCGGCCACTTGGGTTGCTTAGCTTAGTCACACAGCTACCTCATTGCACCTCTTTTTTTCTTTGCATTATGTGCTGTTTGGGGACTATTTTTTAAATCTGCCATCCTGTCTGACACTGCAGTGCCACTCCTAGATGGGCCAGGTGTTTGTGTCGGCCACTTGGGTCGCTTAGCTTAGTCACACAGCTACCTCATTGCACCTCTTTTTTTCTTTGCATCATGTGCTGTTTGGGGACTATTTTTTAAATCTGCCATCCTGTCTGACACTGCAGTGCCACTCCTAGATGTGCCAGGTGTTTGTGTCGGCCACTTGGGTCGCTTAGCTTAGCCATCCAGCGACCTTGGTGCAGCTCTTTTTTTCTTTGCATCATGTGCTGTTTGGGGACTATTTTTTAAATCTGCCATCCTGTCTGACACTGCAGTGCCACTCCTAGATGGGCCAGGTGTTTGTGTCGGCCACTTGGGTCGCTTAGCTTAGTCACACAGCTACCTCATTGCACCTCTTTTTTTCTTTGCATTATGTGCTGTTTGGGGACTATTTTTTTAAATCTGCCATCCTGTCTGACACTGCAGTGCCACTCCTAGATGGGCCAGGTGTTTGTGTCGGCCACTTGGGTCGCTTAGCTTAGTCACACAGCTACCTCATTGCACCTCTTTTTTTCTTTGCATCATGTGCTGTTTGGGGACTATTTTTTAAATCTGCCATCCTGTCTGACACTGCAGTGCCACTCCTAGATGGGCCAGGTGTTTGTGTCGGCCACTTGGGTCGCTTAGCTTAGCCATCCAGCGACCTTGGTGCAGCTCTTTTTTTCTTTGCATCATGTGCTGTTTGGGGACTATTTTTTAAATCTGCCATCCTGTCAGACACTGCAGTGCCACTCCTAGATGGGCCAGGTGTTTGTGTCGGCCACTTGGGTCGCTTAGCTTAGCCATCCAGCGACCTTGGTGCACCTCTATTTTTCTTTGCATCATGTGCTGTTTGGGGACTATTTTATAAATCTGCCATCCTGTCTGACACTGCAGTGCCACTCCTAGAAGGTCCAGGTGTTTGTGTCGGCCACTTGGGTCGCTTAGCTTAGTCACACAGCTACCTCATTGCACCTCTTTTTTTCTTTGCATCATGTGCTGTTTGGGGACTATTTTTTAAATCTACCATCCTGTCTGACCATGCAGTGCCACTCCTAGATGGGCCAGGTGTTTGTGTCGGCCACTTGGGTCGCTTAGCTTAGCCATCCAGCGACCTTGGTGCAGCTCTTTTTTTCTTTGCATCATGTGCTGTTTGGGGACTATTTTTTAAATCTGCCATCCTGTCAGACACTGCAGTGCCACTCCTAGATGGGCCAGGTGTTTGTGTCGGCCACTTGGGTCGCTTAGCTTAGCCATCCAGCGACCTTGGTGCAGCTCTTTTTTTCTTTGCATCATGTGCTGTTTGGGGACTATTTTTTAAATCTGCCATCCTGTCAGACACTGCAGTGCCACTCCTAGATGGGCCAGGTGTTTGTGTCGGCCACTTGGGTCGCTTAGCTTAGCCATCCAGCGACCTTGGTGCACCTCTATTTTTCTTTGCATCATGTGCTGTTTGGGGACTATTTTATAAATCTGCCATCCTGTCTGACACTGCAGTGCCACTCCTAGAAGGTCCAGGTGTTTGTGTCGGCCACTTGGGTCGCTTAGCTTAGTCACACAGCTACCTCATTGCACCTCTTTTTTTCTTTGCATCATGTGCTGTTTGGGGACTATTTTTTAAATCTACCATCCTGTCTGACCATGCAGTGCCACTCCTATATGGGCCAGGTGTTTGTGTCGGCCACTTGGGTCGCTTAGCTTAGCCATCCAGCGACCTCGGTGCAAATTTTAGGACTAAAAATAATATTGTGAGGTGTGAGGTGTTCAGAATAGACTGGAAATGAGTGGAAATTATGGTTATTGAGGTTAATAATACTATGGGATCAAAATGAGCCCCAAATTCTATGATTTAAGCTGTTTTTGAGGGTTTTTTGTTAAAAAACACCCGAATCCAAAACACATCCGAATCCGACAAAAAAATTTCAGGGAGGTTTTGCCAAAATGCGTCCGAATCCAAAACACGGGCTTGGAACCGAATCCAAAACCAAAACACAAAACCCGAAAAATTTCCCGTGCACATCATTAATAAATATATATATATATATATATATATATATGTGATGTGCACCGGACATTTTTCGTGTTTTGTGTATTGGTTTTGGATTCGGTTCCGCGGCCGTGTTTTGGATTCGGACGCGTTTTGGCAAAACCTCACCGAAAATTTTTTGTCGGATTCGGGTGTGTTTTGGATTCGGGTGTTTTTTTCAAAAACCCCTAAAAAACTGCTTAAATCATAGAATTTGGGGGTCATTTTGATCCCATAGTATTATTAACCTCAATTACCATAATTTCCACTCATTTCCAGTCTATTCTGAACACCTCACACCTCACAATATTATTTTTAGTCCTACAATTTGCACCAAGGTCGCTGGATGACTAAGCTAAGCGACCCAAGTGGCCGACACAAACACCTGGCCCATCTAGGAGTGGCACTGCAGTGTCAGACAGGATGGCCGATTTAAAAAATAGTCCCCAAACAGCACATGATGCAAAGAAAAAAAGAGGCGCACCAAGGTGGCTGTTTGACTAAGCTAAGCGACACAAGTGGCCGACACAAACACCTGGCCCATCTAGGAGTGGCACTGCAGTGTCAATCAAGACAGGATGGCACTTCCAAGAAATTGTCCCCAAACAGCACATGATGAAAAGAAAAAAAGAGGCGCACCAAGGTGGCTGTGTGACTAAGCTAAGCGACACAAGTGTCCGACACAAACACCTGGCCCATCTAGGAGTGGCACTGCAGTGTCAATCAAGACAGGATGGCACTTCAAAAAAATTGTCCCCAAACAGCACATGATGCAAAGAAAAAAAGAGGCGCACCAAGGTGGCTGTGTAACTAAGCTAAGCGACACAAGTGGCCGACACAAACACCTGGCCCATCTAGGAGTGGCACTGCAGTATCAGGCAGGATGGCACTTCCAAAAAATTGTCCCCAAACAGCACATAATGCAAAGAAAAAAAGAGGCGCACCAAGGTGGCTGTGTGACTAAGCTAAGCGACACAAGTGGCTGACACAAACACCTGGCCCATCTAGGAGTGGCACTGCAGTGTCAGGCAGGATGGCACTTCCAAAAAATTGTCCCCAAACAGCACATGATGCAAAGAAAAAAAGAGGCGCACCAAGGTGGCTGTGTGACTAAGCTAAGCGACACAAGTGGCCGACACAAACACCTGGCCCATCTAGGAGTGGCACTGCAGTGTCAATCAAGACAGGATGGCACTTTCAAAAAATTGTCCCCAAACAGCACATGATGCAAAGAAAAAAAGAGGCGCACCAAGGTGGCTGTGTGACTAAGCTAAGCGACACAAGTGGCCGACACAAACACCTGGCCCATCTAGGAGTGGCACTGCAGTGTCAATCAAGACAGGATGGCACTTCCAAAAAATTGTCCCCAAACAGCACATAATGCAAAGAAAAAAAGAGGCGCACCAAGGTGGCTGTGTGACTAAGCTAAGCGACACAAGTGGCCGACACAAACACCTGGCCCATCTAGGAGTGGCACTGCAGTGTCAATCAAGACAGGATGGCACTTCCAAAAAATTGTCCCCAAACAGCACATGATGCAAAGAAAAATGAAAGAAAAAAGAGGTGCAAGATGGAATTGTCCTTGGGCCCTCCCACCCACCCTTATGTTGTATAAACAGGACATGCACACTTTAACGAACCCATCATTTCAGCGACAGGGTCTGCCACACGACTGTGACTGAAATGACTGGTTGGTTTGTGCCCCCACCAAAAAAGAAGCAATCAATCTCTCCTTGCACAAACTGGCTCTACAGAGGCAAGATGTCCACCTCATCATCATCCTCCGATTCCTCACCCCTTTCACTGTGTACATCCCCCTCCTCACAGATTATTAATTCGTCCCCACTGGAATCCACCATCTCAGGTCCCCGTGTACTTTCTGGAGGCAATTGCTGCTGGTGAATGTCTCCACGGAGGAATTGATTATAATTCATTTTGATGAACATCATCTTCTCCACATTTTCTGGAAGTAATCTCGTACGCCGATTGCTGACAAGGTGAGCGGCTGCACTAAACACTCTTTCGGAGTACACACTGGAGGGAGGGCAACTTAGGTAGAATAAAGCCAGTTTGTGCAAGGGCCTCCAAATTGCCTCTTTTTCCTGCCAGTATACGTACGGACTGTCTGACGTGCCTACTTGGATGCGGTCACTCATATAATCCTCCACCATTCTTTCCATGGTGAGAGAATCATAATCAGTGACAGTAGACGACATGTCAGTAATCATTGGCAGGTCCTTCAGTCCGGACCAGATGTCAGCACTCACTCCAGACTGCCCTGCATCACCGCCAGCGGATGGGCAAGGAATTCTTAGCCTTTTCCTCGCACCCCCAGTTGCGGGAGAATGTGAAGGAGGAGATGTTGACGGGTCACGTTCCGCTTGACTTGACAATTTTCTCACCAGCAGGTCTTTGAACCTCTGCAGACTTGTGTCTGCCGGAAAGAGAGATACAACGTAGGTTTTAAATCTAGGATCGAGCACGGTGGCCAAAATGTAGTGCTCTGATTTCAACAGATTGACCACCCGTGAATCCTGGTTAAGCTAATTAAGGGCTCCATCCACAAGTCCCACATGCCTAGCGGAATCGCTCTGTTTTAGCTCCTCCTTCAATGTCTCCAGCTTCTTCTGCAAAAGCCTGATGAGGGGAATGACCTGACTCAGGCTGGCAGTGTCTGAACTGACTTCACGTGTGGCAAGTTCAAAGGGTTGCAGAACCTTGCACAACGTTGAAATCATTCTCCACTGCGCTTGAGGCAGGTGCATCGTGGGCAGATGTTTAGGCTTGAATGGCCTTTTGCTGCTCCTCCATCCTCTGAAGCATATAGAGGATTGAATTCCACCTCGTTACCACCTCTTGCTTCAGATGATGGCAGGGCAGGTTCAGGAATGTTTGGTGGTGCTCCAGTCTTCTGTACGCGGTGCCTGAATGCCGAAAGTGGCCCGCAATTCTTCGGGCCACCGACAGCATCTCTTGCACGCCCCTGTCATTTTTTAAATAATTCTGCACCACCAAATTCAATGTATGTGCAAAACATGGGACGTGCTGGAATTTGCCCAGATGTAATGCACACACAATATTGCTGGCGTTGTCCGATGTCACAAATCCCCAGGAGAGTCCAATTGGGGTAAGCCATTCTGCGATGATCTTCCTCAGTTGCCGTAAGAGGTTGTCAGCTGTGTGCCTATTCTGGAAAGCGGTGATACAAAGCGTAGCCTGCCTAGGAACGAGTTGGCGTTTGCAAGATGCTGCTACTGGTGCCGCCGCTGCTGTTCTTGCTGCGGGAGGCAATACATCTACCCAGTGGGCTGTCACAGTCATATAGTCCTGAGTCTGCCCTGCTCCACTTGTCCACATGTCCGTGGTTAAGTGGACATTGGGTACAACTGCATTTTTTAGGACACTGGTGAGTCTTTTTCTGAGGTCTGTGTACATTTTCGGTATCGCCTGCCTAGAGAAATGGAACCTAGATGGTATTTGGTACCAGGGACACAGTACCTCAATCAAGTCTATAGTTGCCTCTGAATTAACGATGGATACCGGAACCACGTTCCTCACCGCCCAGGCTGCCAAGGCCTGAGTTATCCGCTTTGCAGCAGGATGACTGCTGTGATATTTCATCTTCCTCGCAAAGGACTGTTGGACAGTCAATTGCTTACTGGAAGTAGTACAAGTGGTCTTCCGACTTCCCCTCTTGGATGACGATCGACTCCCAGCAGCAACAACAGCAGCGCCAGCAGCAGTAGGCGTTACACTCAAGGATGCATCGGAGGAATCCCAGGCAGGAGAGGACTCGTCAGACTTGACAGTAACATGGCCTGCAGGACTATTGGCTTTCCTGGGTAAGGAGGAAATTAACACTGAGGGAGTTGGTGGTGTGGTTTGCAGGAGCTTGGTTACAAGAGGAAGGGATTTAGTGGTCAGTGGACTGCTTCCGCTGTCACCCAAAGTTTTTGAACTTGTCACTGACTTATGATGAATGCGCTGCAGGTGACGTATAAGGGAGGATGTTCCGAGGTGGTTAACGTCCTTACCCCTACTTATTACAGCTTGACAAAGGCAACACACGGCTTGACACCTGTTGTCCGCATTTGTGTTGAAATAATTCCACACCGAAGAGCTGATTTTTTTTGTATTTTGACCAGGCATGTCAATGGCCATATTCCTCCCACGGACAACAGGTGTCTCCCCGGGTGCCTGACTTAAACAAACCACCTCACCATCAGAATCCTCCTTGTCAATTTCCTCCCCAGCGCCAGCAACACCCATATCCTCATCCTGGTGTACTTCAACAGTGACATCTTCAATTTGACTATCAGGAACTGGACTGCGGGTGCTCCTTCCAGCACTTGCAGGGGGGCGTGCAAATGGTGGAAGGCGCAAGCTCTTCCCGTCCAGTGTTGGGAAGGTCAGGCATCGCAACCGACACAATTGGACTCTCCTTGGGGATTTGTGATTTAGAAGAACACACAGTTCTTTGCTGTGCTTTTGCCTGCTTAAGTCTTTTCTTTTTTCTAACGAGAGGATGAGTGCTTCCATCCTCATGTGAAGCTTAACCACTAGCCATGAACATAGGCCAGGGCCTCAGCCGTTCCTTGCCACTCTGTGTCGTAAATGGCATATTGGCAAGTTTACGCTTCTCCTCAGACGCTTTTAATTTTGATTTTTTTGGGTCATTTTACTGAACTTTTGTGTTTTGGATTTTACACGCTCTCTACTATGACATTGGGCATCGGCCTTGGCAGACGACGTTGATGGCATTTCATCGTCTCGGCCATGACTAGTGGCAGCAGCTTCAGCACGAGGTGGAAGTGGATCTTGATCTTTCCCTATTTTAACCTCCACATTTTTGTTCTCCATTTTTTAATGTGTGGAATTATATGCCAGTATCAATAGCAATGGCCTACTACTATATTTACTGCGCACAACTGAAATGCACCACAGGTATAGAATGTAGATGGATAGTACACTTAATGGATGACGACACAGAGGTAGGTACAGCAGTGGCCTACCGTACTGCTATATATAGTATACTGGTGGACACTGTGTCAGCAAACTGCAAAACTAAAATGCACCACAGGTATAGAATGTAGATGGATAGTATACTTAATGGATGACTACACAGAGGTAGGTACAGCAGTGGCCTACCGTACTGCTATATATAGTATACTGGTGGACACTGTGTCAGCAAACTGCAAAACTAAAATGCACCACAGGTATAGAATGTAGATGGATAGTATACTTAATGGATGACGACACAGAGGTAGGTACAGCAGTGGCCTACTGTACTGCTATATATAGTATACTGGTGGACACTGTGTCAGCAAACTGCAACACTAAAATGCACCACAGGTATAGAATGTAGATGGATAGTATACTTAATGGATGACGACACAGAGGTAGGTACAGCAGTGGCCTACCATACTGCTATATATAGTATACTGGTGGACACTATGTCAGCAAACTGCAAAACTAAAATGCACCACAGGTATAGAATGTAGATGGATATTGGATAGTATACTTAATGGATGACGACACAGAGGTAGGTACAGCAGTGGCCTACCATACTGCTATATATAGTATACTGGTGGACACTGTGTTAGCAAACTGCAAAACTAAAATGCACCACAGGTATAGAATGTAGATGGATATTGGATAGTATACTTAATGGATGACGACACAGAGGTAGGTACAGCAGTGGCCTACTGTACTGCTATATATAGTATACTGGTGGACACTGTGTCAGCAAACTGCAAAACTAAAATGCACCACAGGTATAGAATGTAGATGGATAGTATACTTAATGGATGACGACACAGAGGTAGGTACAGCAGTGGCCTACTGTACTGCTATATATAGTATACTGGTGGACACTGTGTCAGCAAACTGCAAAACTAAAATGCACCACAGGTATAGAATGTAGATGGATATTGGATAGTATACTTAATGGATTACGACACAGAGGTAGGTACAGCAGTGGCCTACCGTACTGCTATATATAGTATACTGGTGGACACTGTGTCAGCAAACTGCAAAACTAAAATGCACCACAGGTATAGAATGTAGATGGATATTGGATAGTATACTTAATGGATGACGACACAGAGGTAGGTACAGCAGTGGCCTACCGTACTGCTATATATAGTATACTGGTGGACACTGTGTCAGCAAACTGCAAAACTAAAATGCACCACAGGTATAGAATGTAGATGGATAATATACTTAATGGATGACGACACAGAGGTAGGTACAGCAGTGGCCTACTGTACTGCTATATATAGTATACTGGTGGACACTGTGTCAGCAAACTGCAAAACTAAAATGCACCACAGGTATAGAATGTAGATGGATATTGGATAGTATACTTAATGGATGACGACACAGAGGTAGGTACAGCAGTGGCCTACCGTACTGCTATATATAGTATACTGGTGGACACTGTGTCAGCAAACTGCAAAACTAAAATGCACCACAGGTATAGAATGTAGATGGATAGTATACTTAATGGATGACGACACAGAGGTAGGTACAGCAGTGGCCTACTGTACTGCTATATATAGTATACTGGTGGACACTGTGTCAGCAAACTGCAAAACTAAAATGCACCACAGGTATAGAATGTAGATGGATAGTATACTTAATGGATGACGACACAGAGGTAGGTACAGCAGTGGCCTACCGTACTGCTATATATAGTATACTGGTGGACACTGTGTCAGCAAACTGCAAAACTAAAATGCACCACAGGTATAGAATGTAGATGGATATTGGATAGTATACTTAATGGATGATGACACAGAGGTAGGTACAGCAGTGGACTACCATACTGCTATATATAGTATACTGGTGGACACTGTGTTAGCAAACTGCAAAGCTAAAATGCACCACAGGTATAGAATGTAGATGGATATTGGATAGTATACTTAATGGATGACGACACAGAGGTAGGTACAGCAGTGGCCTACTGTACTGCTATATATAGTATACTGGTGGACACTGTGTCAGCAAACTGCAAAACTAAAATGCACCACAGGTATAGAATGTAGATGGATAGTATACTTAATGGATGACGACACAGAGGTAGGTACAGCAGTGGTCTACCGTACTGCTATATATAGTATACTGGTGGACACTGTGTCAGCAAACTGCAAAACTAAAATGCACCACAGGTATAGAATGTAGATGGATATTGGATAGTATACTTAATGGATGACGACACAGAGGTAGGTACAGCAGTGGCCTACCGTACTGCTATATATAGTATACTGGTGGACACTGTGTCAGCAAACTGCAAAACTAAAATGCACCACAGGTATAGAGTGTAGATGGATAGTATACTTAATGGATGACGACACAGAGGTAGGTACAGCAGTGGCCTACCGTACTGCTATATATAGTATACTGGTGGACACTGTGTCAGCAAACTGCAAAACTAAAATGCACATAGGTATAGAATATAGATGGATATTGGATAGTATACTTAATGGATGACGACACAGAGGTAGGTACAGCAGTGGCCTACCATACTGCTATATATAGTATACTGGTGGACACTGTGTCAGCAAACTGCAAAACTAAAATGCACCACAGGTATAGAATGTAGATGGTTATTGGATAGTATACTTAATGGATGACGACACAGAGGTAGGTACAGCAGTGGCCTACCATACTGCTATATATAGTATACTGGTGGACACTGTGTCAGCAAACTGAAAAACTAAAATGCACCACAGGTATAGAATGTAGATGGATAGTATACTTAATGGATGACGACACAGAGGTAGGTACAGCAGTGGCCTACCGTACTGCTATATATAGTATACTGGTGGACACTGTGTCAGCAAACTGCAAAACTAAAATGCACCACAGGTATAGAATGTAGATGGATATTGGATAGTATACTTAATGGATGACAACACAGAGGTAGGTACAGCAGTGGCCTACCGTACTGCTATATATAGTATACTGGTGGACACTGTGTCAGCAAACTTCAAAACTAAAATGCACCATAGGTATAGAATGTAGATGGATAGTATACTTAATGGATGACGACACAGAGGTAGGTACAGCAGTGGCCTACTGTACTGCTATATATAGTATACTGGTGGACACTGTGTCAGCAAACTGCAAAACTAAAATGCACCACAGGTATAGAATGTAGATGGATATTGGATAGTATACTTAATGGATGACGACACAGAGGTAGATACAGCAGTGGCCTACCGTACTGCTATATATAGTATACTGGTGGACACTGTGTCAGCAAACTGCAAAACTAAAATGCACCACAGGTATAGAATGTAGATGGATAGTATACTTAATGGATGATGACACAGAGGTAGGTACAGCAGTGGCCTACTGTACTGCTATATATAGTATACTGGTGGACACTGTGTCAGCAAACTGCAAAACTAAAATGCACCACAGGTATAGAATGTAGATGGATAGTATACTTAATGGATGACGACACAGAGGTAGGTACAGCAGTGGCCTACCGTACTGCTATATATAGTATACTGGTGGACACTGTGTCAGCAAACTGCAAAACTAAAATGCACCACAGGTATAGAATGTAGATGGATATTGGATAGTATACTTAATGGATGACGACACAGAGGTAGGTACAGCAGTGGCCTACCATACTGCTATATATAGTATACTGGTGGACACTGTGTTAGCAAACTGCAAAACTAAAATGCACCACAGGTATAGAATGTAGATGGATATTGGATAGTATACTTAATGGATGACGACACAGAGGTAGGTACAGCAGTGGCCTACTGTACTGCTATATATAGTATACTGGTGGACACTGTGTCAGCAAACTGCAAAACTAAAATGCACCACAGGTATAGAATGAAGATGGATAGTATACTTAATGGATGACGACACAGAGGTAGGTACAGCAGTTGCCTACTGTACTGCTATATATAGTATACTGGTGGACACTGTGTCAGCAAACTGCAAAACTAAAATGCACCACAGGTATAGAATGTAGATGGATATTGGATAGTATACTTAATGGATGACGACACAGAGGTAGGTACAGCAGTGGCCTACCGTACTGCTATATATAGTATACTGGTGGACACTGTGTCAGCAAACTGCAAAACTAAAATGCACCACAGGTATAGAATGTAGATGGATAGTATACTTAATGGATGACGACACAGAGGTAGGTACAGCAGTGGCCTACCATACTGCTATATATAGTATACTGGTGGACACTGTGTCAGCAAACTGCAAAACTAAAATGCACATAGGTATAGAATATAGATGGATATTGGATAGTATACTTAATGGATGACGACACAGAGGTAGGTACAGCAGTGGCCTACCATACTGCTATATATAGTATACTGGTGGACACTGTGTCAGCAAACTGCAAAACTAAAATGCACCACAGGTATAGAATGTAGATGGATATTGGATAGTATACTTAATGGATGACGACACAGAGGTAGGTACAGCAGTGGCCTACCATACTGCTATATATAGTATACTGGTGGACACTGTGTCAGCAAACTGCAAAACTAAAATGCACCACAGGTATAGAATGTAGATGGATAGTATACTTAATGGATGACGACACAGAGGTAGGTACAGCAGTGGCCTACCGTACTGCTATATATAGTATACTGGTGGACACTGTGTCAGCAAACTGCAAAACTAAAATGCACCACAGGTATAGAATGTAGATGGATATTGGATAGTATACTTAATGGATGACGACACAGAGGTAGGTACAGCAGTGGCCTACCGTACTGCTATATATAGTATACTGGTGGATACTGTGTCAGCAAACTGCAAAACTAAAATGCACCACAGGTATAGAATGTAGATGGATAGTATACTTAATGGATGATGACACAGAGGTAGGTACAGCAGTGGCCTACCGTACTGCTATATATAGTATACTGGTGGACACTGTGTCAGCAAACTGCAAAACTAAAATGCACCACAGGTATAGAATGTAGATGGATATTGGATAGTATACTTAATGGATGACGACACAGAGGTAGGTACAGCAGTGGCCTACCGTACTGCTATATATAGTATACTGGTGGACACTGTGTCAGCAAACTGCAAAACTAAAATGCACCATAGGTATAGAATGTAGATGGATAGTATACTTAATGGATGACGACACAGAGGTAGGTACAGCAGTGGCCTACCGTACTGCTATATATAGTATACTGGTGGACACTGTGTCAGCAAACTGCAAAACTAAAATGCACCACAGGTATAGAATGTAGATGGATAGTATACTTAATGGATGACGACACAGAGGTAGGTACAGCAGTGGCCTACCGTACTGCTATATATAGTATACTGGTGGACACTGTGTCAGCAAACTGCAAAACTAAAATGCACCACAGGTATAGAATGTAGATGGATATTGGATAGTATACTTAATGGATGACGACACAGAGGTAGGTACAGCAGTGGCCTACCATACTGCTATATATAGTATACTGGTGGACACTGTGTCAGCAAACTGCAAAACTAAAATGCACCACAGGTATAAAATGTAGATGGATATTGGATAGTATACTTAATGGATGACGACACAGAGGTAGGTACAGCAGTGGCCTACCATACTGCTATATATAGTATACTGGTGGACACTGTGTCAGCAAACTGCAAAACTAAAATGCACCACAGGTATAGAATGTAGATGGATAGTATACTTAATGGATGACGACACAGAGGTAGGTACAGCAGTGGCCTACCATACTGCTATATATAGTATACTGGTGGACACTGTGTCAGCAAACTGCAAAACTAAAATGCACCACAGGTATAGAATGTAGATGGATAGTATACTTAATGGATGACGACACAGAGGTAGGTACAGCAGTGGCCTACCGTACTGCTATATATAGTATACTGGTGGACACTGTGTCAGCAAACTGCAAAACTAAAATGCACCACAGGTATAGAATGTAGATGGATATTGGATAGTATACTTAATGGATGACGACACAGAGGTAGGTACAGCAGTGGCCTACCGTACTGCTATATATAGTATACTGGTGGACACTGAGTCAGCAAACTGCAAAACTAAAATGCACCACAGGTATAGAATGTAGATGGATAGTATACTTAATGGATGATGACACAGAGGTAGGTACAGCAGTGGCCTACCGTACTGCTATATATAGTATACTGGTGGACACTGTGTCAGCAAACTGCAAAACTAAAATGCACCACAGGTATAGAATGTAGATGGATATTGGATAGTATACTTAATGGATGACGACACAGAGGTAGGTACAGCAGTGGCCTACCGTACTGCTATATATAGTATACTGGTGGACACTGTGTCAGCAAACTGCAAAACTAAAATGCACCACAGGTATAGAATGTAGATGGATAGTATACTTAATGGATGACGACACAGAGGTAGGTACAGCAGTGGCCTACCATACTGCTATATATAGTATACTGGTGGACACTGTGTTAGCAAACTGCAAAACTAAAATGCACCACAGGTATAGAATGTAGATGGATATTGGATAGTATACTTAATGGATGACGACACAGAGGTAGGTACAGCAGTGGCCTACTGTACTGCTATATATAGTATACTGGTGGACACTGTGTCAGCAAACTGCAAAACTAAAATGCACCACAGGTATAGAATGAAGATGGATAGTATACTTAATGGATGACGACACAGAGGTAGGTACAGCAGTTGCCTACTGTACTGCTATATATAGTATACTGGTGGACACTGTGTCAGCAAACTGCAAAACTAAAATGCACCACAGGTATAGAATGTAGATGGATATTGGATAGTATACTTAATGGATGACGACACAGAGGTAGGTACAGCAGTGGCCTACCGTACTGCTATATATAGTATACTGGTGGACACTGTGTCAGCAAACTGCAAAACTAAAATGCACCACAGGTATAGAATGTAGATGGATAGTATACTTAATGGATGACGACACAGAGGTAGGTACAGCAGTGGCCTACCATACTGCTATATATAGTATACTGGTGGACACTGTGTCAGCAAACTGCAAAACTAAAATGCACATAGGTATAGAATATAGATGGATATTGGATAGTATACTTAATGGATGACGACACAGAGGTAGGTACAGCAGTGGCCTACCATACTGCTATATATAGTATACTGGTGGACACTGTGTCAGCAAACTGCAAAACTAAAATGCACCACAGGTATAGAATGTAGATGGATATTGGATAGTATACTTAATGGATGACGACACAGAGGTAGGTACAGCAGTGGCCTACCATACTGCTATATATAGTATACTGGTGGACACTGTGTCAGCAAACTGCAAAACTAAAATGCACCACAGGTATAGAATGTAGATGGATAGTATACTTAATGGATGACGACACAGAGGTAGGTACAGCAGTGGCCTACCGTACTGCTATATATAGTATACTGGTGGACACTGTGTCAGCAAACTGCAAAACTAAAATGCACCACAGGTATAGAATGTAGATGGATATTGGATAGTATACTTAATGGATGACGACACAGAGGTAGGTACAGCAGTGGCCTACCGTACTGCTATATATAGTATACTGGTGGATACTGTGTCAGCAAACTGCAAAACTAAAATGCACCACAGGTATAGAATGTAGATGGATAGTATACTTAATGGATGATGACACAGAGGTAGGTACAGCAGTGGCCTACCGTACTGCTATATATAGTATACTGGTGGACACTGTGTCAGCAAACTGCAAAACTAAAATGCACCACAGGTATAGAATGTAGATGGATATTGGATAGTATACTTAATGGATGACGACACAGAGGTAGGTACAGCAGTGGCCTACCGTACTGCTATATATAGTATACTGGTGGACACTGTGTCAGCAAACTGCAAAACTAAAATGCACCATAGGTATAGAATGTAGATGGATAGTATACTTAATGGATGACGACACAGAGGTAGGTACAGCAGTGGCCTACCGTACTGCTATATATAGTATACTGGTGGACACTGTGTCAGCAAACTGCAAAACTAAAATGCACCACAGGTATAGAATGTAGATGGATAGTATACTTAATGGATGACGACACAGAGGTAGGTACAGCAGTGGCCTACCGTACTGCTATATATAGTATACTGGTGGACACTGTGTCAGCAAACTGCAAAACTAAAATGCACCACAGGTATAGAATGTAGATGGATATTGGATAGTATACTTAATGGATGACGACACAGAGGTAGGTACAGCAGTGGCCTACCATACTGCTATATATAGTATACTGGTGGACACTGTGTCAGCAAACTGCAAAACTAAAATGCACCACAGGTATAAAATGTAGATGGATATTGGATAGTATACTTAATGGATGACGACACAGAGGTAGGTACAGCAGTGGCCTACCATACTGCTATATATAGTATACTGGTGGACACTGTGTCAGCAAACTGCAAAACTAAAATGCACCACAGGTATAGAATGTAGATGGATAGTATACTTAATGGATGACGACACAGAGGTAGGTACAGCAGTGGCCTACCATACTGCTATATATAGTATACTGGTGGACACTGTGTCAGCAAACTGCAAAACTAAAATGCACCACAGGTATAGAATGTAGATGGATAGTATACTTAATGGATGACGACACAGAGGTAGGTACAGCAGTGGCCTACCGTACTGCTATATATAGTATACTGGTGGACACTGTGTCAGCAAACTGCAAAACTAAAATGCACCACAGGTATAGAATGTAGATGGATATTGGATAGTATACTTAATGGATGACGACACAGAGGTAGGTACAGCAGTGGCCTACCGTACTGCTATATATAGTATACTGGTGGACACTGAGTCAGCAAACTGCAAAACTAAAATGCACCACAGGTATAGAATGTAGATGGATAGTATACTTAATGGATGATGACACAGAGGTAGGTACAGCAGTGGCCTACCGTACTGCTATATATAGTATACTGGTGGACACTGTGTCAGCAAACTGCAAAACTAAAATGCACCACAGGTATAGAATGTAGATGGATATTGGATAGTATACTTAATGGATGACGACACAGAGGTAGGTACAGCAGTGGCCTACCGTACTGCTATATATAGTATACTGGTGGACACTGTGTCAGCAAACTGCAAAACTAAAATGCACCACAGGTATAGAATGTAGATGGATAGTATACTTAATGGATGACGACACAGAGGTAGGTACAGCAGTGGCCTACCGTACTGCTATATATAGTATACTGGTGGACACTGTGTCAGCAAACTGCAAAACTAAAATGCACCACAGGTATAGAATGTAGATGGATAGTATACTTAATGGATGACGACACAGAGGTAGGTACAGCAGTGGCCTACCGTACTGCTATATATAGTATACTGGTGGACACTGTGTCAGCAAACTGCAAAACTAAAATGCACCACAGGTATAGAATGTAGATGGATATTGGATAGTATACTTAATGGATGACGACACAGAGGTAGGTACAGCAGTGGCCTACCGTACTGCTATATATAGTATACTGGTGGACACTGTGTCAGCAAACTGCAAAACTAAAATGCACCACAGGTATAGAATGTAGATGGATAGTATACTTAATGGATGATGACACAGAGGTAGGTACAGCAGTGGCCTACCGTACTGCTATATATAGTATACTGGTGGACACTGTGTCAGCAAACTGCAAAACTAAAATGCACCACAGGTATAGAATGTAGATGGATATTGGATAGTATACTTAATGGATGACGACACAGAGGTAGGTACAGCAGTGGCCTACCGTACTGCTATATATAGTATACTGGTGGACACTGTGTCAGCAAACTGCAAAACTAAAATGCACCACAGGTATAGAATGTAGATGGATAGTATACTTAATGGATGACGACACAGAGGTAGGTACAGCAGTGGCCTACCGTACTGCTATATATAGTATACTGGTGGACACTGTGTCAGCAAACTGCAAAACTAAAATGCACCACAGGTATAGAATGTAGATGGATAGTATACTTAATGGATGACGACACAGAGGTAGGTACAGCAGTGCACTCTGCACTGTACTCCTCCTATATAATATTAATAATACTGCTGGTCCCCAGTCCCCACAATAAAGCAGCACACTGAGCACAGATATGGAGTGTTTTTCAGGCAGACAACATATACTGGTCGTCACTGTCAGCAAAACTCTGCACTGTACTCCTGCTATAGCTGCTCCCCAGTCCCCACAATTAAGCAGTGTGAGCACTCATCACAGATATTTCTCTGACGTCCTAGTGGATGCTGGGGACTCCGTAAGGACCATGGGGAATAGCGGCTCCGCAGGAGACTGGGCACAAAAGTAAAGCTTTAGAACTACCTGGTGTGCACTGGCTCCTCCCCCTATGACCCTCCTCCAAGCCTCAGTTAGATTTTTGTGCCCGAACGAGAAGGGTGCACACTAGGTGGCTCTCCTGAGCTGCTTAGTGAAAAGTTTAGTTTTAGGTTTTTTATGTTCAGTGAGACCTGCTGGCAACAGGCTCACTGCATCGAGGGACTAAGGGGAGAAGAAGCGAACTCACCTGCGTGCAGAGTGGATTGGGCTTCTTAGGCTACTGGACATTAGCTCCAGAGGGACCGATCACAGGCCCAGCCATGGATAGGTCCCAGAGCCGCGCCGCCGGCCCCCTTACAGAGCCAGAAGACAGAAGAGGTCCGGAAAATCGTCGGCAGAAGACGTCCTGTCTTCAACAAGGTAGCGCACAGCACTGCAGCTGTGCGCCATTGCTCTCAGCACACTTCACACTCCGGTCACTGAGGGTGCAGGGCGCTGGGGGGGGGGGGGTGCCCTGAGACGCAATAAAAACACCTTGGATGGCAAAAAATGCATCACATATAGCTCCTGGGCTATATGGATGAATTTAACCCCTGCCAGAATACACAGAAAAACTGGAGATAAGGCCGCCGAGAAGGGGGCGGAGCCTATCTCCTCAGCACACTGGCGCCATTTTCCCTCACAGCTCCGTTGGAGGGAAGCTCCCTGGCTCTCCCCTGCAGTCACTACACTACAGAAAGGGTTAAAAATAAGAGGGGGGCACTAATTACGCGCAGTATTAAAAATACAGCAGCTATAAGGGGAAAAACACTTATATAAGGTTATCCCTGTATATATATAGCGCTCTGGTGTGTGCTGGCAAACTCTCCCTCTGTCTCCCCAAAGGGCTAGTGGGGTCCTGTCCTCTATCAGAGCATTCCCTGTGTGTGCTGTGTGTCGGTACGTTTGTGTCGACATGTATGAGGAGAAAAATGATGTGGAGACGGAGCAGATTGCCTGTAATAGTGATGTCACCCCCTAGGGGGTCGACACCTGAGTGGATGAACTGTTGGAAGGAATTACGTGACAGTGTCAGCTCTGTATAAAAGACAGTGGTTGACATGAGACAGCCAGCTACTCAGCTTGTGCCTGTCCAGACGTCTCATAGGCCGTCAGGGGCTCTAAAGCGCCCGTTACCTCAGATGGCAGATATAGACGCCGACACGGATACTGACTCCAGTGTCGACGGTGAAGAGACAAATGTGACTTCCAGTAGGGCCACACGTTACATGATTGAGGCAATGAAAAATGTTTTACACATTTCTGATAATACGAGTACCACCAAAAAGGGGTATTATGTTCGGTGAGGAAAAACTACCTGTAGTTTTCCTGAATCTGAGAAATTAAATGAGGTGTGTGACGTGGGTTTCCCCCGATAACAACTGATAATTTCTAAAATGTTATTGGCATTATATCCTTTCCCGCCAGAGGTTAGGGTGCGTTGGGAAACACCCCCTAGGGTGGATAAAGCGCTCACACGCTTGTAAGAACAAGGGCTCTACCCTCTCCTGAGATTGCTGCCCTTAAGGATCCTGCTGATAGAAAGCAGGAGGGTATCCTAAAATGTATTTACACACATACTGGTGTTATACTGCGACCAGCAATCGCCTCAGCCTGGATGTGCAGTGCTGGGTTGGCGTGGTCGGATTCCCTGACTGAAAATATTGATACCCTAGATAGGGACAGTATATTATTGCCTATAGAGCATTTAAAAGATGCATTTCTATATATGCGTGATGCACAGCGGAATATTTGCCGACTGGCATCAAGTCTAAGTGCGTTGTCCATTTCTGCCAGTAGAGGGTTATGGACACGACAGTGGTCAGGTGATGCGGATTCCAAACGGCATTTGGAAGTATTGCCTTATTAAGGGGAGGAGTTATTTGGGGTCGGTCTTTCAGACCTGGTGGCCACGGCAACAGCTGGGAAATCCACGTTTGTGCCCCAGGTCGCCTCTCAACATAAGAAGACGCCGTATTATCAGGCGCAGTCCTTTCGTGGGCAAGCGGGCAAAAGGTTCCTCATTTCTGCCCCGTGACAGAGGGAGAGGAAAAAGGCTGCAGAAATCAGCCAGTTCCCAGGAACAGAAGCCCTCTCCCGCCTCTGCCAAGCCCTCAGTATGACGCTGGGGCTTTACAAGCAGAATCAGGCACGGTGGGGGCCCGTCTCAATGAATTTCAGCGCGCAGTGGGCTCACTCGCAATTAGACCCCTGGATCCTTCAGGTGATATCTCAGGGGTACAAATTGGAATTCGAGACGTCTCCCCCTCGCCGTTTCCTAAAGTCGGCTTTACCGATGTCTCCCTTTGACAGGGAGGCAGTTTTGGAAGCCATTCACAAGCTGTATTCCCAGCAGGTGATAATCAAGGTACCCCTCCTGCAACAGGGAACGGGGTATTATTCCACACTGTTGTGGTACCGAAGCCGGACGGCTCGGTGAGACCGATTCTAAATCTAAAATCTTGAACACTTACATACGGAGGTTCAAATTCAAGTGTCACAACTGAGGGCTGGTGCTGACCAGGGGGAAGCCTCAGTTGTAGGGGCTGAGGTATATGTGTACCTGGGAGGCAGTACAAGTTTCTTAGACATGCAGGGAACCTTTAGAACAAATGCCCGAAGGCGTGACCAAGACAACGAAGGAAAGTTCAAAGGTTTATTAAACACAGTTCAGAGGAATACTGATGACTTGGTACAGGTAACAGGAATCACAGTTCAGAGAAATACTTGGGATCGATGACGGAACACCGATGGTGACTTGGAATCTATGACGGAACACCGATGGTTACTTTGGGATCGATGGCGGAACACCGATGGTTACTGGAGATCGATGGCGGAACACCGATGTTGACTTGGGATCGATGGCGGAACACCGATGGAGACTTGAGATCGATGGCGGAACACCGATGGAGACTTGGGATCGATGGCGGAACACCGATGGAGACTTGGGATCGATGGCGGAACACCGATGGTGACTTGGGATCGATGGCGGAACACCGATGGTGACTTGGGATCGATGGCGGAACACCGATGGAGACTTGGGATCGATGGCGGAACACCGATGGAGACTTGGGATCGATGGCGGAACACCGATGGAGACTTGGGATCGATGGCGGAACACTGATGGAGACTGGGGATCGATGGCGGAACACCGATGGTTACTGGGGATCGATGGCGGAACACCGATGGTTACTGGCAGGGCAGGGCACCGCTGGAAGCTAGAAGCTGGAAGCCGGTCTCAGGTAACTGCCAGTCACAGGATGCAATGATGAGACACTGCAGAGTCAGGCTGTACTGCAGAGAAAGTCCATGGGAGGACTGCACACTGGAATCACTGAAGACAATTGAAACACTGACCAACTTTCCAGCCCAGGAACAAGATATTTATACCAGCTGGGAAACAGGGATTGGCTGCCTGATTAAGCAGAGTCTAGAGTGCAGCTGCTGGGTAATTAGGTAGAAACCAGAGTGCAGCTGATTGGCTGAAAAGTAACATGTGATGAAAACAAACATGGCTGCGCCCATGTTTGAATTTGGAGGGAAAGACTGTTTGTAACTTGCATGTGAAACTTAACCCTGATGCTGCCAGAATCACAGTAAGGAGATTAGAGACAATGAGATGCAGCGTCCTGCACACAGACAGAGCAGATGGAATCCAGACTTGGAACGCTGGGACAGACTCAGGAGGCATTTGGAAGGTAAATACTGATAAGGAATTACCTGGATCGTGACAGCACCCCCTCCTTTAGGAGTGGCCCCAGGACACTTCTTATAAATTCTTTACCTGAACAAATGGAAGAATCTAGATTGAATCCTGATGAACTTGAACTGGCTGGAACCAGAGGAGACTGTACTGGACCTATGGACGAGACCTGATTGAGTCCAGACAAACTTGAACCGGCTGAGACCGGCGGAGACTTTAGACTGACATTCGAATCAGCTGGAACTGAAGGAGTCTTTGGACCTACGGATGGAACCGGATTGAGTCTGGAGACAGTTGAATCAGCTGGAACTGAAGGAGTCTTTGGACCTACGGCTGGAACCGGATTGGGTCCAGAGATATTGGAATCGGCTGGAACCGAAGGAATCTTCAGACAGACGGATGGAACCGGATTTAGTCTAAAGACAGTTGAATCAGCTGGAACTGAAGGAGTCAGAATCCGGTTAGAACCGGAATGAGTGGTATCTGAGTGTTCAGTTAGACCATCCTGGACCTGGTCCATGCTGGATGCCAACAGGGTGGTGCTCTCTGAAGACGGCAAACAGGAGTTCATAACTGCATCTGTAGCACAAAAATTTCCATCTGGGAACTTGGCTCTGGATACTTCCCTTGGGGCTGAAACTTTGGTGACCCCTCCTGGGGTTGACGAATCAGACACCTCTCTCAGGGTTGTTTTCTCCAGCACCCCTCCTGGGGTTGACAGATCAGAAACTCCTTTTTGAGAAGACTCATATGCCCCTACTAGAGCTTGAACATTGGATACTCCTTCCTGGGCTGTAGACACAGACGCCCCTTCCTGGGCTGTAGACACAGACGCCCCTTCCTGGGCTGTAGACACAGACGCCCCTTCCTGGGCTGTAGACACAGATGCCCCTTCCTGGGCTGTAGACACAGACGCCCCTTCCTGGGCTGTAGACACAGACGCCCCTTCTTGGGCTGAGGAAAGTTCGGACACTAGGATCTGGTACTGTACCAGATATTTACCGACTGTTTGTGTCCCCTGACGTAGCCGGAGGATATCAGAGGAGGCTGAGGTCACACGACCTGGTTCATCAAAGATGCACCTGAAGGTTGCCACGAAGTCTGCATATGAAGAGAGCAGGGCATCAGACTTCTCCCATAGAGGTGATACCCAATCGAGGGCGGAGCCACTGAGGAGGGAGATGATGTAAGCAACCTTGGTGCGGTCAGTTGGGAAACTGCCAGGTTGTAACTCGAAATATATCTCACACTGATTTAGGAAACCCCGACAGGCTTTTGGGGAACCATCAAATTTGTCAGGTGTCTGTAAATGGAGACAAGGAGCAGAAACGGGAATGGTGGGTGGGGATACCACCAAAGGTACTGCAGTCGGCACACTGGACGCCCCTGAACCACGGAGGGTTACTTGTATTCCATCCAGCCGAGAGGAGAGGTCCTGGAGACAGCGAATCACATGGCCCTGTGCAGTCTCCTGACGTTCAAGGCAGGCTGCAAGTTCTTGCATCGGCCTGGTCGCTTGGACCTGGTCTCCGGACGGATCCATTAGGTCAGTGCTTACTGTCACAACTGAGGGCTGGTGCTGACCAGGGGGAAGCCTCAGTTGTAGGGGCTGAGGTATATGTGTACCTGGGAGGCAGTACAGGTTTCTTAGACATGCAGGGAACCTTTAGAACAAATGCCCGAAGGCGTGACCAAGACAACGAAGGAAAGTTCAAAGGTTTATTAAACACAGTTCAGAGGAATACTGATGACTTGGTACAGGTAACAGGAATCACAGTTCAGAGAAATACTTGGGATCGATGACGGAACACCGATGGTGACTTGGAATCTATGACGGAACACCGATGGAGACTTTGGGATCGATGGCGGAACACCGATGGTTACTGGAGATCGATGGCGGAACACCGATGGAGACTTGGGATCGATGGCGGAACACCGATGGAGACTTGGGATCGATGGCGGAACACCGATGGTGACTTGGGATCGATGGCGGAACACCGATGGTGACTTGGGATCGATGGCGGAACACCGATGGAGACTTGGGATCGATGGCGGAACACCGATGGAGACTTGGGATCGATGGCGGAACACCGATGGAGACTTGGGATCGATGGCGGAACACTGATGGAGACTGGGGATCGATGGCGGAACACCGATGGTTACTGGGGATCGATGGCGGAACACCGATGGTTACTGGCAGGGCAGGGCACCGCTGGAAGCTAGAAGCTGGAAGCCGGTCTCAGGTAACTGCCAGTCACAGGATGCAATGATGAGACACTGCAGAGTCAGGCTGTACTGCAGAGAAAGTCCATGGGAGGACTGCACACTGGAATCACTGAAGACAATTGAAGCACTGACCAACTTTCAAGCCCAGGAACAAGATATTTATACCAGCTGGGAAACAGGGATTGGCTGGCTGATTAAGCAGAGTCTAGAGTGCAGCTGCTGGGTAATTAGGTAGAAACCAGAGTGCAGCTGATTGGCTGAAAAGTAACATGTGATGAAAACAAACATGGCTGCGCCCATGTTTGAATTTGGAGGGAAAGACTGTTTGTAACTTGCATGTGAAACTTAACCCTGATGCTGCCAGAATCACAGTAAGGAGATTAGAGACAATGAGATGCAGCGTCCTGCACACAGACAGAGCAGATGGAATCCAGACTTGGAATGCTGGGACAGTCTCAGGAGGCATTTGGAAGGTAAATACTGATAAGGAATTACCTGGATCGTGACATCAAGATAGAGTCACTCAGAGCAGTGATTGCGAACCTGGAAGAAGGGGACTACATGATGTCTCGGGACATCAAGGATGCTTACCTTCATGTCCCAATTTACCCTTCTCACCAAGGGTACCTCAGGTTTATGGTACAGAACTGTCACTATCAGTTTCAGACGCTGCCGTATGGATGGTCCACGGCACCCCGGGTCTTTACCAAGGTAATGGCCGAAATGATGATACTCTTTCGAAGGAAGGGAATTTTAGTTATCCCTTACTTGGACGATTCCCTGATAAGGGTAAGATCCAGGGAACAGTTGGAGGTCGGTGTAGCACTATCTCAGGTAGTGTTGCGGCAGCACGATTGGATTCTCAATATTCCAAAATCGCAGCTGATTCCGACGACTCGTCTTCTGTTCCTAGGGATGATCCTGGACACAGTCCAGAAAAAGGTGTTTCTCCCGGAGGAGAAAGTCAGGGAGTTATCCGAGCTAGTCGGGAACCTCATATAACCGAGCCAAGTTTCAGTACATCAATGAAAGGGTTCTGGGAAAAATGGTGGCTTCCTACGAAGCAATCCCATTCGGCAGATTCCACGCAAGAACTTTCCAGTGGGACCTGCTGGACAAATGGTCCGGGTCGCATCTTCAGATGCATCAGCGGATAACCCTGTCACCAAGCACAAGGGTGTCTCTCCTGTGGTGGTTGCAGAGTGCTCATCTTCTAGAGGGCCGCAGAATCGACATTCAGGACTGGGTCCTGGTGACCACGGATGCCAGCCTGCGAGGGTGGTGAGCAGTCACACAGGGAAGGAATTTCCAGAGCTTATGGTCAAGCCTGGAGACATCACTTCACATAAATATCCTGAAGCTAAGGGCCATTTACAATGCTCTAAGCTCAGCAAGACCTCTGCTTCAAGGTCACCCGGAGTTGATCCATTCGGACAACATCACGGCAGTCACCCACGTAAACAGACAGGGTGACACAAGAAGCAGGAGGGCAAGGCAGAAGCTGCAAGGATTCTTCGCTGGGCGGAAAATCATGTGATAGCACTGTCAGCAGTATTCATTCCGGGAGTGGACAACTGGGAAGCAGACTTCCTCAGCAGACACGACCCCCACCCGGGAGAGTGGGGACTTCACCCAGAAGTCTTCCACATGTTTATAAAACTCGACAAGTATTGCGCCAGGTCAAGGGACCCTCAGGCAATAGCTGTAGACGCTCTGGTAACACAGTGGGTGTACCAGTCAGTGTATGTGTTCCCTCCTCTGCCTCTCATACCCAAGGTACTGAGAATTATAAGATGGAGAGGAGTAAGCACTATATTCGCGGCTCCGGATTGGCCAAGAAGGACTTGGTAACCGGAACTTCAAGAGATGCTCACGGAGGATCCGTGGCCTCTACCTCTAAGAAGGACCCTGTCTGTTCCAAGACTTACCGCGGCTGCGTTTGACGGCATGGCGGTTGAACGCCAGATCCTGAAGGAGAAAGGCATTCCGGATGAAGTCATTCCTTTCCTGATCAAAGCCAGGAAAGATATAACCGCAAAACATTATCACCGCATTTGGCGAAAATATGTTGCGTGGTGCGAGGCCAGTAAGGCCCCGACGGAGGAATTTTCAACTAGGTCGATTCCTACATTTCCTGCAAACAGGAGTGTCTATGGGCCTGAAATGGGGGTCCATTAAGGTTCAAATTTCGGCCCTGTCAATTTTCTTCCAAAAAGAACTAGCTTCAGTCCCTGAAGTTCAGACGTTTGTGAAAGGGGTACTGTATATACAGCCTCCTTTTGTGCCTCCAGAGGCACCTTGGGATCTAAATGTAGTTTTTGGGTTCCAAAAGTCACATTGGTTTGAACCACTTAAATATGTGGAGTTAAAATATCTCACATGGAAAGTGGTCATGCTGTTGGCCCTGGCCTGGGCCAGGTGCGTGTCAGAATTAGCGGCTTTATCCTGTAAAAGCCCTCATCTGATTTTCCATTCGGACAGGGCAGAATTGAGGACTTGTCCTCAGTTTCTCCCTAAGGTGGTTTTCAGCGTTTCACCTGAATCAACCTATTGTGGTGCCTGCGGCTACTAGGGACTTGGAGGACTCCAAGTTGCTAGACGTTGTCAGGGCCCTGGAAATATAGGTTTCCAGGACGGCTGGAGTCAGAAAATCTGACTCGTTGTTTATTCTGTATGCACCCAACAAGCTGGGTGCTCCTGCTTCTAAGCAGACTATTGCTCGTTGGATTTGTAGTACAATTCAGCTTGCACATTCTGTGGCAGGCCTGCCACAGCCAAAATCTGTAAAAGCCCATTCCACAAGGAAGGTGGGCTCATCTTGGGCGGCTGCCCGAGGGGTCTCGGCTTTACAACTTTGCCGAGCAGCTACTTGGTCAGGAGCAAATACGTTTGTAAAATTCTACAAATTTGATACCCTGGCTGAGGAGGACCTGGAGTTCTCTCATTTGGTGCTGCAGAGTCATCCGCACTCTCCCGCCCGTTTGGGAGCTTTGGTATAATCCCCATGGTCCTTACGGAGTCCCCAGCATCCACTAGGACGTTAGAGAAAAGAATTTACTTACCGATAATTCTATTTCTCGTAGTCCGTAGTGGATGCTGGGCGCCCATCCCAAGTGCTGATTGTCTGCAATACTGGTACATAGTTATTGTTACCAAAAAATCGGGTTATTGCTGTAGTGAGCCATCTTTTCTAGAGGCTCCTCTGTTATCATGCTGTTAACTGGGTTTAGATCACAAGTTATATGGTGTGATTGGTGTGGCTGGTATGAGTCTTACCCGGGATTCAAAATCCTTCCTTATTGTGTACGCTCGTCCGGGCACAGTATCCTAACTGAGGCTTGGAGGAGGGTCATAGGGGGAGGAGCCAGTGCACACCAGGTAGTTCTAAAGCTTTACTTCTGTGCCCAGTCTCCTGCGGAGCCGCTATTCCCCATGGTCCTTACGGAGTCCCCAGCATCCACTACGGACTACGAGAAATAGAATTATCGGTAAGTAAATTCTTATTATTATGCAGCACACTGAGCACAGATATGGTATGGAGCGTTTTTTTCAGGCAGAGAACGGATAAAAACTGGTGGTCACTTATCAGCAAAACTCTGCACTGTACTCCTCCTAACAGCTGCTCCCCAGTCCTCCCCACAATTAAGCAATAAACCAATCAACTTCAACAATAAACGGAGAGGACGCCAGCCACGTCCTCTCCCTATCATCTCCAATGCACGAGTGAAAATGGCGGCGACGCGCGGCTGCTTATATAGAATGCGAATCTCGCGAGAATCCGACAGCGGGATGATGACGTTCGGGCGCGCTCGGGTTAGCCGAGCAAGGCGGGAAGGTTCGAACCTGCCTCGGATCCGTGTAAAAAGGGTGAAGTTCGGGGGGGTTAGGTTTCCGAGAAACCGAACCCGCTCATCACTAATATATATGTATATATATATATATATATAGTAGTCCCAAGTGGCCTGCACTCATGCCATAAACTAGGCATTCCCAACCGCGGTCCTCAAGGCACACCAACAGTGCAGGTTTTAGTGATATCCAGGCTTCAGCACAGATGGTTAAATCAAAATAACTGAGGTACTAATTAAGTCACCTGTGTTCAAGCCTGGATATCATTAAAACCAGGACTGTTAGTGTGCCTCGAGGACCGCGGTTGGGAAACACTGCCATAAATATATAACTTGCTGGTATTCAGGCAAAGGTGTATAGCAGCGTATCAAAGATATGACAATTTCCAAGTGGGGACAGAAATGTTGATATGCTGCTGTACACCTTTGCCTGAATAAACCACTAGATTCTGTGTTTAAGTCTGGTGAGTGCACCCTCTTTTCATAATTTACAGTATATATATATATATATAGTAATTTTGATAGGGGCCCCCACAAGTTAATTGCCCAGGGGCCCCCACAAACCTTAATCCGGCCCTGTGTGTGTCGACCATTGTCATGTTGACCTTTTAAACCTGCGACCTTAATAACTGTCTACCTTTTACCTGTTGACCTTTTGACCTGTGAACCACTTGCATGTCGACCATTTAGGGTCAACCTATTGAATGTCTATCTTTTTACTGTAGATATATAAAATGGATACCATTAGAAAATTCTGCTTATTTTTGAACTCCAGTGTAACAAAGCCCTTTAGGGACAAGGGACACGTGTGTTGAAACTTTTTGAAGCACATCGACAAAATGCTAAGGTGACAAAAGTCGGTCAAATATACATTTTGCCACTGAGATATTAATTTACAGCTTAAACTCTGAAGACAATGTGGAAGTTCAGGTTGAGTATCCCTTATCCAAAATTCACAATCACACATTTTTGGTTCCCCTACTGAGATACTGACACATATATGTATATTATATTATATATCTATATAATATATCTATATATGCACATAATACATAATATATAAGTAGTTATCTCAGTAGGGAACCCAAAAATGTGAGATTGTGAATTTTGGATAAGGGATACTCAACCTGGATTGTTAAAATGTGACAAAGGAACAGTTGAGGTCCTAAAGTTTCTCATTGAATTGCATAAGTTAGGTTATGTCCACAGTACTGTTGATCTGATTATTCTTTGCTCAATTCTAATGGGCCATACACACTGGGTGATATTAGCGATTTTATCAACCAACAATATTATCAGTGGTTTTTCAGCCAACAATTTTTGACTACACATTGGACGATATTGATGGCCAATTTGGACGATATGAGAGTACATACATCTACTGTATATCGTCCAAATTGACTTGCATGTATAAACAAGGATAAATCAACAATGAACGATCGTTGGGCCATGCATCGTTCATCGTTGATGCATACGCACTGACCGATATGAACAATTTATCGTTCATTTTTTAACAATATCGTTCATATTGATCATCATTATCGGCAAGTGTGTAGGACCTTTAAGCTTCTGAGATCATTTATGTTGCTAAATTTCAAACACATAGACAAGACTGTTACACAATCCTGTTGTCTTAAACAACTGTTTCTATGTTTTATATAAACTGTTGCCAGTTGTTTCCTCTGAAAATCTTATCTATATTTAATATGTGTGTGTATGACACAGTCAAGGCATGAGTTTTTGTATGGCTTTAGGAAATTATAGGTTGCAAATGCAAATGTACATTTTACATGTTTGGTGCTAAAGCTAGAAACGAGCACTTTCTACTGATACCAGAGTAAAAACTCCAAGAAAAATAAAACATTAAATATAAACAAAAGAGCCGGGAACGTGGGAAAGTGCACTGGGAACTGGCATCCAAACCCTGTTATCATTATGTCTGGACAGATACAGTACGTGCGGAGCATAGAAATGCCAGTTCTTATCAAATGATTCCTCAGACAACACTGTTTATATATATATATATATATATATATATATATACATACAGTATATATATATATATATATATACAGTATGTATATATATATATATATATATATATATACACAGTATATATCAGAATCAGCTTTATTGGCCAGGTGTACTCACGTACACTAGGAATTCTTTGTGGTACAATGCATCGCCAAGCAGCAACATGAAGGGGGAATACATAGCATACGAAGGAGGAAGAACATAGCATACATTACACACATTACACGTATGAGTTGATACTGCACATTGCACCTGTACAATAGACTCAACATATTAGACATATTATACACGTAGGACTAAACACAAAGGCTGCTTGGCAGAGCAGCACCGAGGCAGCCATCCGCGGCGCCAACTAGAACTCAAACAATGCACATAATACAGAAGATTTAAGTATTACATATATATATATATATATATATATATACTATATACATTTCTCTTTCTTAGATAGTGATGTTTACTCACTTGTTCTACCCCATGGCTGCCACTAGATGGCATGGAACGGAGCAATTCAATTGTTGCTCCGTTCGGGTGCAAATATCCGTGGGGTATACACATTTCAGCTAGTAGCCTCCTGATGTATGAGATGAAATAAAGATAAGTTAACACTTGCGTTGCCCAAATGGGAGTTTGGGTGGCCAAAGCAGTACTTTTGATGGGTTTAACCACTTTGCGCGGATAAATCCGTCACTTATGGGAATGCATACATGGCATTCGCACCCAAGGGGGTGGACAATTAAATTCTTCCGATGGTCGCCAAATATGTTTGACGCCAGCTGCTAGCAGAGTTGCACGGGACCTGTCAACTCATTCCCACCTGGCATCTCCCACTGTATGGCATATTGAGGCTAGATGTATGAGCACACATCTTAATATATCTGTATATATCGGCTTGCCATAATATCCCTTTTTATCCAGGACACCTATGATTTACACCGGTTCTGTGGCTGATTAAAACCAGGTGAAATGTTGGCTTCAATTTAGATATCCACACAATCCGTGTAAATCACAAGTGTCATGGTTTAAATACAGATATATATATATATAGAGAGATAGATAGATAGATAGATAGATAGATAGATAGATAGATAGATAGATAGATAGATAGATAGATAGAGTAATAGTAAATTTATAAGGCCTGATTCAGGGTTGCATGGGAGTTAGCATGAAATGTGTCCACATTAGCTGCTCAGAAATAAATGCAAAACTTTGTGTTCATACTTGGCCGCATCTATGCGCCCGCTTGTAAAATTACAATAGCTGCCATCACTATCATTGATCATATTCACCAGCTGTATCTTTGTTGCAAGAAATCCATCTTGAAATTGGACAAATCTTTGCATACGCTTATCTTGGAATAGTCGCAATTCTGCTTTCACACCTTCATCGTAGTTTAACAGCATTAAGCCTGTGTGCAAATGACCAGTTTCCACCTAGTTACACCCACTGAGCAGCAACTGGAGCTTGCAGCTGAGATGTCCATAGTTGCTCAATGCTCCATGGCCCTCATTCCGAGTTGTTCGCTCGGTATTTTTCATCGCATCGCAGTGAAAATCCGCTTAGTACGCATGCGCAATGTTCGCACTGCGACTGCGCCAAGTAACTTTACTATGAAGAATGTAATTTTACTCACGGCTTTTTCTTCGCTCCGGCGATCGTAATGTGATTGACAGGAAATGGGTGTTACTGGGCGGAAACACGGCGTTTCAGGGGCGTGTGGCTGAAAACGCTACCGTTTCCGGGAAAAACGCAGGAGTGGCCGGGGAAACGGTGGGAGTGCCTGGGCGAACGCTGGGTGTGTTTGTGACGTCAACCAGGAACGACAAGCACTGAAATGATCGCACAGGCAGAGTAAGTCTGGAGCTACTCAGAAATTGCTAAGTAGTTAGTAATCGCAATATTGCGAATACATCGGTCGCAATTTTAAGATGCTAAGATACACTCCCAGTAGGCGTAGGCTTAGCGTGTGTAACTCTGCTAAATTCGCCTTGCGACCGATCAACTCGGAATGAGGGCCCATATTCCCAGCTAGTGTACTGTATGCAGCACTAGACATTCATCATCTGCAGATCTGCTCTGTCAGTCCCCCTATTGGCTGCCTGTATTCTACAATATTCAATATAAAATACTTTTACTCACATATAAGGTTATTAACCAACAGGGCCGTAACTAGGTGTGTGCCAGTGGTGCCTTGCCCACAGCGCATAAGCACTGTAGGCACATCATGTGGCAGCACCAACTGCACGGCCGCTGACTAGGAATTAAATGAATGTGCCAGGACTCGGAGTGTACAGCGCCCCCCTCTGACTTTACCTCTAACGTATCTGACATCTTCCTCCACCGCTGCTGCTCTGGGACCTCGGTGACACCACAGCCGGGTCTCACCACCCCCTCCGCTTACTCTCTCTCTCTCTCTACCTCCCCAGCAGCAGCGGGGCATTGTGACCTCATGTCTGGGAACCCTGACGTAACACAGACTGATACTAACTTTGGAGCGCCCCCACACTGCAGCACCGCACTAGTGAGGAAACTGGAAATAAACTACAGCTCCCAGCAGCCCTAGCTGCTGGATGCTCCTGGCAGCAAGGGCTGCTGGTAGCTGTAGTTTATTTCCAGTTTCATCACAGTCAGAGAGAGTTGTACCGGCCGTGTGATGCAGCCCCCGCACTGTTGCTGTTGCCGGCCCGACACTGCAGGAGAGGAGACAGTGAGACAGCCCTCGCTGCTGGGAGCTGAGCTCTCAGGTTGTCGGGGGGCGGAGCCAAGCTCGGGCAGAAGGAAGAGACAAGAGAAGCTCCATTCCGGAGGAGTAGAGGTGACTGGGAGTGTGTAAGTTTGTCACCCTCTTCCTCATATCCCTCTGTATAGTTCTATCCTTCATCTCTACCTCTGTATAACACTCTCCCCTCTCTCTTATCTCTCCCCATCTTATCTCTCCCTCTGTATAACACTCTCCCCATCTTATCTTTCCCCCTCTATAACACTCTCCCCTACCTTATCTCTCCCCCTGTATAAAGGGGTTATGGACGGGAGAGATGTGTGCTGAGCGATCTTAACACAGACCGATCAGCACACATCTCTCCTCCCGCTCAGCACAGCGCGATGTGCTGGGCGAGGGGATGGGGGGGGGGGGGGGGGGGGGCGACGACGGTGGGCCACTCACTTCACACAGCACTGAAGTGAGCGACCCGCTAGACTGAGCCTGCATGCAGCCTCAATCTAGCACCGGCGATAGCGATGTGCCGGGCCGCGAATCGCTATCACTGGGGGGCATACACATGGCAGATCCGTGCTTAAAATCTAAGCAATCTAGTCAGATTGCTTAGATTTTAAACATGGATCTCTCACTTAACACTGTCCCCTATCTTATCTCTCCCCCTTTATCTCCCCCTGTATAACACTCTCCCTATCTTATCTCTCCCCCTGTATAACACTCTCCTTTATCTTATCTCTCCCCCTGTATAACACTCTCCACTACCTTATATCTCACCCTGTATAACACTCTCGCCTACCTTATCTCTTCCCCTGTATAACACTCTAACCTATCTTATCTCTCCCCCTGTATAACACTCTCCCCATCTTATCTCTCCCCCTGTATAACACTCTCCCTTACCTTATCTCTCCCCCTGTATAACACTCTCCCCTATCTTATCTCTCCCCCGGTATAACACTCTCCCGATCTTATCTCTCACCCTGTATAACACTCTCCCCTATCTTATCTCTCCCCTTATATAGCACTCTCCGCTACCTTATATCTCACCCTGTATAACACTGTCCCCATCTTATCTTTCTCCCTGTATAACACTCTCCCCTATCTTATCTCTCCCTCTGTATAACACTCTCCCCATCTTATCTTTCCCCTCTATAACACTCTCCCCTATCTTATCTCTCCCCCTTTATCTCACCCTGTATAACACTTTCCCCTATATTATCTCTCCCGCTGTATAACACTCTCCTTTATCTTATCTCTCCCCCTGTATAACACTCTCCACTACCTTATATCTCACTCTGTATAACACTCTCGCCTACCTTATCGCTCCCCCTGTATAACACTCTCCCCATCTTATCTCTCCCCCTGTATAACACTCTCCCTTACCTTATCTCTCCCCCTGTATAACACTCTCCCCTATCTTATCTCTCCCCCTGTATAACACTCCCCTACCTTATCGCTCCCCCTGTATAACACTCTCCCCATCTTATCTCTCCCCCTGTATAACACTCTCCGCTACCTTATATCTCACCCTTTATAACACTGTCCCCATCTTATCTTTCTCCCTGTATAACACTCTCCCCTATCTTATCTCTCCCCCTGTATAATACTCTCACCTACCTTACCTCTCCCTCTGTATAACACTCTTCTTCCTCATATCTCTCTCTGTATAACACTCTCTCCTTCCTCTTCTCTCCCTCTAAATAACACCATCTTTTTCCTCCTCGCTTCCTCTGTATAACAATCTCTCCTTCCTCCTCGCTCCCTCCGTATAACACTCTCTTTTTCCTCATATCTCCTTCTGTATAACAATCTCTCCTTCCTCTTCTCTCCCTTCTCTCCCTTTGTATAACATCTTCTCCTTCCTCCTCGCTCCCTCCGTATAACACTCTTCTTCCTCGTATTTCTCTCTGTATAACATTCTCCTTCCTCTTCTCTCCCTCTGTATAACACCCCCTCCTTCCTCCTTGCTCCGTCTGTATAACAGCGCCACATTTCCACCAGATCGGATGCTCCGCCCCCCTGCAGTGTCTCCAGGGAGAGACATGGTGACATGGGGGTTTGAAGAGGAGGCATTCCAGCTCCCAGTGCAGCAGCAGCCCAGCGAGTCCGGAATCAGATCTCCGGTGACATTTTCCCCACCTGCCGTCAGGCGTAATGTGTAAAAGGGGGTGCTACCTGGCGTAATGTGTAAAAGGGAGTGCTACCTGGCGCAATGTGTAAAATGGGGCTCTACCTGGCGTAATGTGTGACAGGGGCTCTACCTAGCGTAATGTGTTAAAGGGGCTCTACCTGGTGTAATGTGTGACGGGCTCTACTTGGTGCAATGTGTGTAAGTGGCGTTACTGTGTGGCGTAATTTGAGTAATGGAGACCACTGTACAGCGTAATATGAATTGGTATATTTTTGTGGTCAAGCCCCTTCCCCATGAAGACATGCCCCTATATTTTTGGCGCGTGCCTACAACGCGCACTGGCCCTGTTTTAAATGTAAAAAAAAATTCTCTTACGTCCTAGAGGATGCTGGGGACTCCGTAAGGACCATGGGGATAGACGGGCTCCGCAGGAGACATGGGCACTTTAAGAAACACTTTAAGTATGGCTCCCAGTGCGAGATTTCAAAATGCGCCCCCCCCCCCCATTGCTATAAAAAAATGCGCCCCCCCCACACATAATCAGGCCACACACCCCTGACGAGGGTGTGTGGCCTGATTAAAATGGGTGTGGTCTCATTAAAGTGGGCGTGGCCTCGTCTGATATTATCACGCCCACCACAGGGAGAAAAAAAATAAAAATAAAAAAAAGTCCCCATTTTACACATTACAGCAGGTGAGTGTCCCCATTTTACACAGCGCGGCAGGCAGGTGTCCCCATTTTACACAGCGCGGCAGGCAGGTGTCCCCATTTTACAAAGTGCGGCAGGTGTCCCCATATTACACAGTACGGCAGGCAATAGTCCCCATTTTACACAGTACGGCAGGCAAGAGTCCCCATTTTACAAAGTGCGGCAGGCAGGTGTCCCCATTTTACAAAGTGCGGCAGGCAGGTGTCCCCATTTTACAAAGTGCGGCAGGCAGGTGTCCCCATTTTACCCAGTGCGGCAGGCAGGTGTCCCCATTTTACAAAGTGCGGCAGGCAGGTGTCCCCATTTTACCCAGTGCGGCAGGCAGGTGTCCCCATTTTACAAAGTGCGGCAGGCAGGTGTCCCCATTTTACACAGTGCGGCAGGCAGGTGTCCCCATTTTACAAAGTGCGGCAGGCAGGTGTCCCCATTTTACACAGTGCGGCAGGCAGGTGTCCCCATTTTACAAAGTGCGGCAGGCAGGTGTCCCCATTTTACACAGTACGGCAGGCAGGTGTCCCCATTTTACAAAGTGCGGCAGGCAGGTATCCCCATTTTACACAGCACGGCAGGCAGGTGTCCCCATTTTACACAGCGCGGCAGGCAGGTGTCCCCATTTTACAAAGTGCGGCAGGCAGGTGTCCCCATTTTACACAGTGCGGCAGGCAGGTGTCCCCATTTTACAAAGTGCGGCAGGCAGGTGTCCCCATTTTACAAAGTGCGGCAGGCAGGTATCCCCATTTTACACAGCACGGCAGGCAGGTGTCCCCATTTTACACAGCACGGCAGGCAGGTGTCCCCATTCTGCAAAGTGCGGCAGGCAGGTGTCCCCATTTTACAAAGTGCGGCAGGCAGGTGTCCCCATTTAACATAGTGCGGCAGGCAGGTGTCCCCATTTTACAAAGTGCGGCAGGCAGGTATCCCCATTTTACACAGTGCGGCAGGCAGGTGTCCCCATTTTACAAAGTGCGGCAGGCAGGTGTGCCCATTTTACAAAGTGCGGCAGGCAGGTGTCCCCATTTTACAAAGTGCGGCAGGCAGGTGTCCCCATTTTACACAGTACGGCAGTCAGGTGTCCCCATTTTACAAAGTGCGGCAGGCAGGTGTCCCCATTTAACACAGTGCGGCAGGCAGGTGTCCCCATTTTACAAAGTGCGGCAGGCAGGTATCCCCATTTTACACAATGCAGGCAGGTGTCAAGTGGGGGGGGGAGGGAGGGAGGGGGAGAGAGAGAGATAGAGATACTACTTACATCTTCCCGCTCTTCGGGTCCGGCCGCCTCACGTCTCTCGCGCCGGCCGCCTCCTCCTTCCAGGCTTATCTCCTCTCGTCTCTCTTCTCGAGCACTCCTGCTCGGGGGCGGAGTTTCGCGGAATGACGCGTTTGCGTCGTGACATCACGACGCAAACGCGTCATTCCGTGAAACTCCGCCCACCCGAGCAGGAGCGCTCGGGAAGAGGGAGGAGAGGAGATAAGGACACACAAAGTGCCACGGCGGGCGCCCCGTGCGGTTGCACGGCTCGCCCGCCGCTAGAAACGGCACTGCCTGCTGGCAACAGGCTCCCTGCATCGTGGGACTGAGGAGAGAGAAGCCGACCTACTTCTGTGAGCTTCAAGGCTCTGCTTCTTAGGCTACTGGACACCATTAGCTCCAGAGGGATCGGTACGCAGGTCTCACCCTCGCCGTCCGTCCCAGAGCTGCGCCGCCGTCCTCCTCGCAGAGCCGGAAGATAGAAGCCGGGTGAGTATGAGAAGAAAGAAGACTTCAGAGGCGGCAGAAGACTTCAGATCTTCACTGAGGTAACGCACAGCAGTAAAGCTGTGCGCCATTGCTCCCACACAGCACACACAGGCAGACACTGTAAGGGTGCAGGGCGCAGGGGGGGCGCCCTGGGCAGCAATAAACCTTGTTTTCTGGCAAAAATATATATATACAGATGGGCACTGTATATATAAAGAGCCCCAGCCAGGATTTTTTAGATATTTGAGCGGGACAGAAGCCCGCCGCTGAGGGGGCGGGGCTTCTTCCTCAGCACTCACCAGCGCCATTTTCTCCACAGCACAGCGCTGAGAGGTAGCTCCCCGGACTCTCTCCTGCTTATCCACGGTGAAAGAGGGTTTTAAAGAAGGGGGTCACATATTTGGCGCAATATACAGATTACAGCGCTATCTAGGTAAACATATTGTGTTTTTTCCTGGGTCATATAGCGCTGGGTGTGCACTGCTGGCATACTCTCTCTCTGTCTCTCCAAAGGGCCTTGTGGGGGAACTGTCTTCAGATAAGAGGATTCCCTGAGTGTGTGGTGTGTCGGTACGCGTGTGTCGACATGTCTGAGGTAGAAGGCTTTCCGGAGGAGGAGGAGAAAATGAATGTGGTGTCTCCGTCGACAACGCCGACACCTGACTGGATGGATATCTGGAATGTTTTAAGTGCTAATGTAAATTTATTGCACAAAAGATTAGACAAAGCGGAAGCTAGGGAACAGCCAGGGAATCAACCCATGTCTGTCTCTATGTCGCAGGGATCTTCGGGGTCTCAAAAGCGCCCACTATCCCAAATAGTAGACACAGATACCGACACGGATTCTGACTCCAGTGTCGACTACGATGATGCAAAGTTACAGCCAAAATTGGTTAAATGTATTCGATATATGATTATTGCAATAAAAGATGTTTTGCATATCACAGAGGAACCCCCTGTCCCTGACATGAGGGTACACATGTATAAGGAAAAGAAACCTGAAGTAACCTTTCCTCTCTCATATGAGCTGAACGAGTTATGTGAAAAAGCTTGGGAATCTTCAGACAAAAAACTGCAGATTCCCAAAAGGATTCTTATGGCGTATACTTTCCCGCCAACGGACAGGATAAGGTGGGAATCCTCCCCTAGGGTGGACAAAGCGTTGACACGCTTATCCAAGAAGGTAGCGCTGCCATCCCAAGATACGGCTACCCTCAGGGATCCTGCTGATCGCAAGCAGGAGGTTACCCTGAAGTCCATTTACACGCATTTGGGTACCTTACTCAGACCTGCTATTGCGTCGGCTTGGGTGTGTAGCGCTGTAGCAGCATGGACGGATACCTTATTAGCGGAAATTGAAACCCTGGATAAGGATACCATATTATTGACCCTAGGACATATAAAAGATGCTGTCTTATATATGAGAGATGCTCAAAGAGACATTGGTCTACTGGGTTCTAGAATCAACGCTATGTCGATTTCTGCTAGACGAGTCCTATGGACCCGACAATGGACAGGTGATGCCGACTCAAAGAGGTATATGGAGGTTTTACCTTACAGGGGTGAGGAATTGTTTGGGGAAGGTCTCTCGGACCTGGTCTCCACAGCTACAGCTGGTAAATCAAATTTTTTGCCTTATATTCCCTCACAGCCTAAGAAAGCACCACATTATCAAATGCAGTCCTTTCGGTCACAAAGAAACAAGAGAGTACGAGGTGCGTCCTTTCTTGCCAGAGGTAAGGGTTGAGGGAAAAAGCTGCACAACACAGCTAGTTTCCAGGAACAGAAGTCCTCCCCGGCCTCTACAAAATCCACCGCATGACGCTGGGGCTCCGCTAAGGGAGTCCGCACCAGTGGGGGCACGTCTTCGAATTTTCAGCCACATCTGGGTTCACTCACAGGTGGATCCCTGGGCAATAGAAATTGTTTCTTAGGGTTACAAGCTGGAATTCGAAGAGGTGCCTCCTCGCCGGTTTTTCAAATCGGCCCTGCCGACTTCTCCCCCAGAAAGGGAGATAGTGTTAAATGCAATTCACAAATTGTATCTTCAACAGGTGGTGGTCAAGGTTCCCCTACTTCAACAAGGGAGGGGATATTACTCAACCCTGTTTGTAGTCCCGAAACCGAACGGTTCGGTCAGACCCATTTTAAATTTAAAATCCCTGAACCTATACTTGAAAAGGTTCAAGTTCAAGATGGAATCGCTCAGGGCGGTCATCGCCAGCCTGGAAGGGGGGGATTTTATGGTATCGCTGGACATAAAGGATGCATACCTTCATGTCCCCATATAGCCACCTTATCAGGCGTACCTGAGATTTGCGGTACAGGATTGTCATTACCAATTTCAGGCGTTGCAGTTTGGGCTTTCCACGGCCCCGAGAATTTTCACCAAGGTAATGGCGGAAATGATGGTGCTCCTGCGCAAGAAGGGTGTCACAATTATCCCGTACTTGGACGATCTCCTCATAAAATCGAGATCATGAGAGCAGTTACTGAACAGCGTGTCACTTTCACTGAAGGTGTTACAGCAACACGGCTGACTTCTCAATATCCCGAAGTCGCAGCTGGTTCCTACGACTCGTCTGACCTTCTTGGGCATGATTCTGGATACGGACCAGAAAAGGGTTTATCTTCCAATGGAAAAGGCTCAAGAACTCATGACTCTGGTCAGGAACCTATTGAAACCAAAACAGGTGTCAGTGCATCACTGCACTCGAGTTCTGGGAAAGATGGTGGCATCTTACGAGGCCATTCCATTCGGCAGGTTCCATGCGAGGACCTTCCAATGGGACCTACTGGACAAATGGTCTGGGTCACATCTACAGATTCATCAGTTGATCACCCTGTCCCCCAGGGCCAGGGTATCTCTCCTGTGGTGGTTGCAGAGTGCTCACCTTCTAGATGGCCGCAGGTTCGGCATTCAGGACTGGGTTATGGTGACCACGGACGCGAGCCTCCGAGGTTGGGTAGCAGTCACACAAGGAAGAAACTTCCAGGGTCTTTGGTCAAGTCAAGAGACTTGTCTTCACATCAACGTCCTGGAGCTGAGGGCCATATACAATGCCCTTCGTCAAGCGGAGACCTTGCTTCGCGACTTACCAGTTCTGATCCAGTCAGACATCACCGCAGTGGCTCATGTAAATCGCCAGGGCGGCACAAGGAGCAGAGTGGCAATGGCGGAAGCCACCAGGATTCTTCGCTGGGCGGAGAATCATGTAAGCGCACTGTCAGCAGTGTTCATTCCGGGAGTGGACAACTGGGAAGCAGACTTCCTCAGCAGACACGACCTGCATCCAGGAGAGTGGGGGCTTCATCAGGAAGTCTTCGTCCAGATTGCAAGTCAGTGGGGTCTGCCACAGATAGACATGATGGCGTCCCGCCTCAACAAAAAGCTGCAGAGGTATTGCGCCAGGTCAAGAGACCCTCAGGCGGTAGCGGTGTACGCCCTAGTGACACCGTGGGTGTTCCAGTTGGTCTATGTGTTTCCTTCTCTTCCTCCCATCCCAAAGGTTTGAGAATAATAAGAAAAAGAGGAGTACAGACAATTCTCATTGTTCCAGATTGGCCACGAAGGGCCTGGTACCCGGATCTGCAGGAGATGCTCACAGAAGATCCATGGCTGCTTCCTCTAAGACAGGACCTGTTGCAACAGGGGCCCTGTCTGTTCCAAGACTTACCGCGGCTGCGTTTGACGGCATGGCGGTTGAACGCCGGATCCTAGCAGAAAGTGGCATTCTGGATGAGGTCATTCCTACTCTGATAAAGGCTAGGAAGGACGTGACAGCTAAACATTATCACCGTATATGGCGAAAATATGTTTCTTGGTGTGAGGCCAGGAATGCTCCTACGGAAGAATTCCATCTGGGCAGTTTCCTTCACTTCCTACAAACTGGAGTGAATTTGGGCCTAAAATTAGGCTCCATTAAGGTTCAGATTTCGGCCTTATCCATTTTCTTTCAGAAAGAATTGGCTTCTCTCCCAGAAGTGCAAACTTTTGTGAAGGGAGTGCTGCATATTCAGCCTCCTTTTGTACCTCCGGTGGCGCCTTGGGACCTTAACGTGGTGTTGAGTTTCCTTAAGTCGCACTGGTTTGAACCACTTAAAATGGTGGAGTTAAAATATCTCACTTGGAAGGTGGTCATGTTGTTAGCTTTGGCTTCGGCTAGGCGAGTGTCGGAATTGGCGGCTTTATCTCATAAAAGCCCCTATCTGGTTTTCCATATGGATAGAGCGGAATTGAGGACCCGTCCTCAATTCTTGCCTAAGGTGGTGTCATCTTTTCATATGAACCAGCCTATTGTGGTGCCTGTGGTTACGCGAGACTTGGAGGATTCCGAGTCCCTTGATGTGGTCAGGGCTTTGAAAATTTATGTGGCCAGAACGGCTAGCGTCAGAAAAACAGAAGCACTGTTTGTCCTGTATGCTGCCAACAAGGTTGGCGCTCCTGCTTCAAAGCAGACTATAGCTTGCTGGATCTGTAAAACAATTCAGCAGGCTCATTCTACGGCTGCATTGCCATTACCAAAATCTGTCAAGGCCCATTCCACTAGGAAGGTGGGCTCTTCTTGGGCGGCTGCCCGAGGGGTCTCGGCACTACAGCTGTGCCGAGCTGCTACTTGGTCGGGTTCAAACACCTTTGCAAAATTCTATAAGTTTGATACCCTGGCTGAGGAGGACCTCCTGTTTGCTCAATCGGTGCTGCAGAGTCATCCGCGCTCTCCCGCCCGTTTGGGAGCTTTGGTATAATCCCCATGATCCGTTCGGAGTCCCCAGCATCCTCTAGGACGTAAGAGAAAATAAGATTTTAAACCTACCGGTACATTTTTTTCTCGTAGTCCGTAGAGGATGCTGGGCGCCCGTCCCAAGTGCGGACTACTTCTGCAAGACTTGTATATAGTTTTGCTTACATAAGGGTTATGTTATAGTTTCATCGGTCTCCAACTGATGCTATGTTGTTTTTCATACTGTTAACTGGTTAGCTTATCACAAGTTATACGGTGTGAATGGTGTGGGCTGGTATGAATCTTGCCCTTGGTTAACAAAAATCCTTTCCTCGTACTGTCCGTCTCCTCTGGGCACAGTTTCTCTAACTGGGGTCTGGAGGAGGGGCATAGAGGGAGGAGCCAGTGCACACCCATACCTAAAGTCTTTCTTAAAGTGCCCATGTCTCCTGCGGAGCCCGTCTATCCCCATGGTCCTTACGGAGTCCCCAGCATCCTCTACGGACTACGAGAAAAAGATTTACCGGTAGGTTTAAAATCTTAATTTTTTTATTTTTTATTTTTTTTTGGGGTGGGGGGGGTGGCGCTGATGCTGCTTCTTGTGGAATGTCCTCCTATGCACAATAAGACTCTTTCCTGGGGCAATATTTACTAATATTCGTGTTTGAGTCGGTTTGTGTAGTGTTTACACTCGTTTTGTATCGGGTGCATTTTCATGCAACTTTTTGTTTTTGTTTATTGTTTTCGTGTTTCCCGATGTCGATGCCAGTCAGGTTTTTTTCCCCACATTTCCGGCCGTCATTGTCGTTTGCGTACGTGTTTTTGTTGGATTTGCAGGTTTTTGCACTAAGTGAAACGCGGCAGGGTTTTTTTTTCCCGCTGCCGCATTTTCACTTTCAGTTTCGATTTTCATCCCCGTTCGTGATTGGTTGTGTTTCAGATGGTAGGAGTGTCTGTGCGCAACCATATAAATACGCCCCAAACCGTCCGCACCTCTTGGGTTTAGTTAGTGGTGAGGAGGAGGGAGGTTGTGCTGTGGAGGTAGGTGATTTTGTGGTTTGAAGAGGAGTGTTGATAGCGATTTCTGAGTGTGGTATTGTGTTTGAAAGTCGTCTTGTCATTCTTGTTGTCTTGTATTTTGTGGTTTTGTCTCATTTTTAGTCCAAGTTATTTTTCTTTATAGTCCCTTGTCAGTGTTTGTGTGTGTGTGTGTGTGTGTGTGTGTGTGTGTGTGTGTGTGTGTGAGAGGTGCGGCAGCGTGTGGTGGTGCCTGCTGCCGTGCAGGTGTAGATTCGGTACTCACCAGGCGCCGCTCTCTCTCACCTTCAGGTACCGGAACCTTCAACGGACCTGGCAATCTTCAATCGGATCCGGACACGGCGATTCCCTCTCGGAGCTGACCGACGACCGAGCTGAGGAGAGAATAGGTTACCTCAAGGGGGGTATCGACCCTTCTTCCACTGGAAAAGGGGATACCCCAGGGGTGACCGCGACCTTCACCGGTTGGGTGAAAGGTCATCACCGGCACAAAGCCTCAGCCACCCAGATTTCACACACTCGCGCTCTCGCACGTAGTGTGATGAAAAGGATTCTCACGTCCGTGAGCAATCCCGACTCCGGCGCTCGGGGACAGACAAGGGACAAACGTACACGGATGCTACTCACCGTCACAAGTCTTGCACTCCGATCTTCTCCACTTACAGGTCCCTGTAAGGAGGCAAAGAGAAACAGCCGTGCAGGGCCAAGAACTACCCTAGTGTGCGTCCGCTACACTAGCTACATAAACAGAGCCCTCAAACTAGCTCGTGTGGGTGGTGCGACACAACTATGCACAACTTAAACAACGCATACACTTTGCCCTGCACGGTAACAACATACATCACAATATCGGAATACAAGATCACACGGTGCTGTCCCTTTAAATCCCTCCCGCTGGAAAGGGGGTGGGCGCCGCACGGCCTACCCACCTCCTGTACCTTCCCTTATGTGGGCCCCAGGCCTGCCTACCTAAATACCTCAGGGTGGCCTGGGCCTAGCACCCAGTGCCACCTTTATTCACCTCGGGGGTCTTATTCACTGGGCCTAGCGCCCCCTAGCTGCACACAGGCCAGAGGCCTGATTTCGCCCACGGGCCTAGCGCCCGCCTAACTTGTTGCCCGTTGGGTAACCTGGGCCTTGTGCCCAAGGTCACCTTATCATATCCCTAATCGGCCAAAATACACTAGGGCCTAATGCCCCCTATTTGGCCCCCAGGCCTAGTGCCTGTTTCACCCCTCGGGCCTAATGCCCGCCTGTCTCGCAGCCCTGTGGCCTGACTATCCGGGCCGGGGGGTTCCCCGGCTACTCGTGGCCACGGGCCTGGAGGGCCCGACTAAATGCCCCACGGGCCGGGAGGGCCCGACTACTTGCCCACAGGCCGGGAGGGCCTGACCTTGCCCACGGGCCTAATGCCCGAACACCCGGTGGTCTAGGGGGGAGTGGGTACAGGGGCACCTGAAAAGGGCCTACCTGACCCGCTGGGAGAGGCACCAGGGGGGAGCTTCGCCAGCCCTTTGCTTCCCACCCCTGGTGACCTCTCTGGCGATCTTCTTTAATCTTCGGCCGCTGGCCCGTCCTGGCCAGCGGCGCCGCCGTCGCCTCGCCGCGTCCAGCCGCCGCTGGACATCTTCTTCCTGCCGCCGGACGTCTTCAGGCCTCCCCCGCGGCCACCCGAGCTCCCACCGCGACGTCTTCTTCCTCGCGCCGCCGGGATCTTCGCCGCTCTTCGGCGCGGCCTCCTCTCCAGCTGTTCCCGCCCGGCGTCTGACGTCAGACGCCGGGGGCGGGGCCTGTGACGCGGCGAGCACCGATTGGCTCGCCGCGCCTCTCTGTGATTGGCCGGCGCCCCGCGAGCCGCGATTAACTCGCTGGAGGCGCCGGATTCAAAAAGCCGCGGGCGGCGCTTCTGATTGGCGGCCAGAGCGGCGCCAAGTTTAAAGCGCCGCCGCGCCGCTCCCAGCCGCCGACAGCCTGGTGCAGGGAAACATCCGATCCCTGCACCAGACACCCGCCACCACACACTGACAGGCGCTGGGGACAGACAAGCTGCCCCAGCGCTGCCCACAGCCAGCACCGCTGATGTGCCCACAGGGCACATCTCTACATTCCCCCCCCCTTTTTCCTTTGTAGTCCCTACAAAGGTCTCCACGACGTCCATTGTCCGCGGGTCAGGGAATTCCGAGGTCCCTCCAGCGAGGTTGTGTTCGAGGGCCCAGCCTGGACCGGCCGTGACCCCACACCCTTCCTCTTCCAGCTCCGGGTTCCTCTTACGTCCTGACCTCCATCGGCGGATCCTCTGGGGGAGTGGCATCTCCTCACGGTCGCTCGACGTTGGCCACCATGGGGAATCTTCCTCAACGGGGACAACAGTCACCCACTCTTGACCTCCGATATCGTCTGTGGCTTCGTCCCTGTCTTCCGGGTGTGGTATCGACCACCACCCAACAGCGGAATCCTCCGGGGCATCCGTTTCCTCCCGGGCAACAGCCACCATATGTCGCATTTCCTCGTGGGGCATCTCCAAAGGTCCTGTGTCTTCCTCTGGAACGGGTCCTCCCGCGGCATCACGATCCTGTCCCCGTACGTCCGTCCATTTTGGCACTCCCGGCAGGTACTCTTGCTCCAGGACTATCTCCTTCTCTTCACGGAGGGCATTCAACTGGGAGCATGACTCCACCCGATCCTGCCAGTCACTCTCGTCGGCGCTTCCGATGCCAGAGTCGTCATTCATCTGTTCTGGGAGGGATTCGTCGGCGGACAGCTCACCGTAGTCCGAGTCCTCCTCCACCGATACCTGGACTAGGGGACTACTTTCCTCCTCAGGGTACTTAGTCCTTTCCGCTGGCACCTCTGTTTCCTCAGCGTACTCCTTCGCTTCCGCTGGCATCTCTTGGTACCCAGGACACTCCTGTTCCGCACGTCCTGGTCGTGGACGGTTCCATCGCGGGGAGATTCCGGACGTCTCAGTCACTGGGTCTTCACGCTTTTCTTCGCAGCGTGGTCTCTTCACTTCCCAGTCATCCACCTCCGCCTTATGCGGGAAAGGATTCTGCCTTACTGGGGTCACTTTCTTGGGACAGAGTAGGTCCGCGGCATCTTCCCAGGGGCACTCACTGGCCGCATGTCCTGGTCGCCGACACTTCCAACAAGGGAGGGCCACTGCCACCTTCTCCAAGACGGGTTCCTGGTCCACCTCCTTCACTGGGGAATCTTCACCCGTTGGTTCCGGCTCAGAGGAAATGGGCACCTGCGAACTAACTTCAAGCAAGGCCTTCCGCTCCATTTCCCTGGTTTCCTCCTCCCATCTCTGGGCGCGACCATCCGCAATCATCCGGTCTTCATTCCACGGACAATTGGGAAGCGCATGTCCTCTCGCCTCGCAGAGCGCACACACAGGCTCTGCAGCCACCCGGTCCCAAAGTTGCTGACGAGACTCCGTCATCTGCTTCACCGTGGCCTCGTAGTCCGTCCTGTCTTCCGTCCATGGACATTCCAGGAGCCGATGTCGGGGATCTCCACAGCTTTCACACCGGGGATCAACCTCGTCTTCGCTCAACTCTTCGTCCCAGGGACAACTGTTGTGCTCATGCCCGTAGTTTCCGCAGAGCAAACACCAGGTCTCCTTCTTCGCTTGGCCCTTCTGACGTCTTCGGTCCGCTTCCTGGACCACCTTCTTTGGGGACGTCTCTTGCCAAGTACACTCGCCGACAAAGTGCCCTGTTTGCCGACATTTCTTGCAGGGCGTCACAGCGGCCTTCTTGCGTCCCTTCTCCCGGCGCTCTTCCTTTCCACGCTGGACCGACCGCTGCACCATCTTCAGGAGGTCTGCCCCAGACACAGTCACCCAGTCGCTCTGGTCCGCACGCGTCCGTGGGTGAGTCTGTTCCGGAGCCATCCGCAGGGAGGTCTTCTTGGTGGCGTTCCACATCGTGTCCGTGATCCGGTCTCTCTGATCCTGCCGACTACGCCAAAATGTGAGAGGTGCGGCAGCGTGTGGTGGTGCCTGCTGCCGTGCAGGTGTAGATTCGGTACTCACCAGGCGCCGCTCTCTCTCACCTTCAGGTACCGGAACCTTCAACGGACCTGGCAATCTTCAATCGGATCCGGACACGGCGATTCCCTCTCGGAGCTGACCGACGACTGAGCTGAGGAGAGAATAGGTTACCTCAAGGGGGGTATCGACCCTTCTTCCACTGGAAAAGGGGATACCCCAGGGGTGACCGCGACCTTCACCGGTTGGGTGAAAGGTCATCACCGGCACAAAGCCTCAGCCACCCAGATTTCACACACTCGCGCTCTCGCACGTAGTGTGATGAAAAGGATTCTCACGTCCGTGAGCAATCCCGACTCCGGCGCTCGGGGACAGACAAGGGACAAACGTACACGGATGCTACTCACCGTCACAAGTCTTGCACTCCGATCTTCTCCACTTACAGGTCCCTGTAAGGAGGCAAAGAGAAACAGCCGTGCAGGGCCAAGAACTACCCTAGTGTGTGTCCGCTACACTAGCTACATAAACTGAGCCCTCAAACTAGCTCGTGTGGGTGGTGCGACACAACTATGCACAACTTAAACAACGCATACACTTTGACCTGCACGGTAACAACATACATCACAATATCGGAATACAAGATCACACGGTGCAGTCCCTTTAAATCCCTCCCGCTGGAAAGGGGGTGGGCGCCGCACGGCCTACCCACCTCCTGTACCTTCCCTTATGTGGGCCCCAGGCCTGCCTACCTAAATACCTCAGGGTGGCCTGGGCCTAGCGCCCAGTGCCACCTTTATTCACCTCGGGGGTCTTATTCACTGGGCCTAGCGCCCCCTAGCTGCACACAGGCCGGAGGCCTGATTTCGCCCACGGGCCTAGTGCCCGCCTAACTTGTTGCCCGTTGGGTGACCTGGGCCTTGTGCCCAAGGTCACCTTATCATATCCCTAATCGGCCAAAATACACTAGGGCCTAATGCCCCCTATTTGGCCCCCAGGCCTAGTGCCTGTTTCACCCCTCGGGCCTAATGCCCGCCTGTCTCGCAGCCCTGTGGCCTGACTATCCGGGCCGGGGGGTTCCCAAGCTACTCGTGGCCACGGGCCTGGAGGGCCCGACTAAATGCCCCACGGGCCGGGAGGGCCCGACTACTTGCCCACAGGCCGGGAGGGCCTGACTGTGCCCACGGGCCTAATGCCCGAACACCCGGTGGTCTAGGGGGGAGCGGGTACAGGGGCACCTGAAAAGGGCCTACCTGACCCGCTGGGAGAGGCACCAGGGGGGAGCTTCGCCAGCCCTTTGCTTCCCACCCCTGGTGACCTCTCTGGCGATCTTCTTTAATCTTCGGCCGCTGGCCCGTCCTGGCCAGCGGCGCCGCCGTCGCCTTGCCGCGTCCAGCCGCCGCTGGACATCTTCTTCCTGCCGCCGGACGTCTTCAGGCCTCTTTCGCGGCCACCCGAGCTCCCACCGCGATGTCTTCTTCCTCGCGCCGCCGGGATCTTCGCCGCTCTTCGACGCGGCCTCCTCTCCCTGCTGTTCCCGCCCGGCGTCTGACGTCAGACGCCGGGGGCGGGGCCTGTGACGCGGCGAGCACCGATTGGCTTGCCGCGCCCCTCTGTGATTGGCCGGCGCCCCGCGAGCCGCGATTGGCTCGCTGGAGGTGCCGGATTCAAAAAGCCGCGGGCGGCGCTTCTGATTGGCGGCCAGAGCGGCGCCAAGTTTAAAGCGCCGCCGCGCCGCTCCCGGCCGCCGACAGCCTGGTGCAGGGAAACATCCGATCCCTGCACCAGACACCCGCCGCCATGCACTGACAGGCGCTGGGGACAGACAAGCTGCCCCAGCGCTGCCCACAGCCAGCACCGCTGATGTGCCCACAGGGCACATCTCTACATGTGTGTGTGTGTGTGTGTGTGTGTGTGTGTGTGTGTGTGTGTGTGAGTTGTGTAGTGGTAGTGGAGGAGTGTGTTGTCTGTCTTTTTTTTTTTTCCTGTGTTAACTGTTTACACACACAATTATGTGTGACTCAGAGATGGAGGGTGTGAGTGAGGGGGAGGAGGTTGGTCAGGTGGAGGAGGTGAGTGTTAGTGAGGTTAGTGAGGTGGAGGAGGTGGGTGAGGTTGCTGCAGCAGCCTCAAGTGACAGTGACAGTCAGAGTGCTCCGCAGCCACGCACCACTACTAAGACTGGGCGGAATGTTAAGTTTAGTTTTGCTGAAAATGTGGCATTGGTGCGTGAGCTGATGAAGTATCAGAGGCAGCTATTTGGCCCTGAGTCCGCCAAGGTGCCAACACGGAGGAAGACGGTGTTGTGGGCGAAAGTAGTTGCTGCTGTCAATAGTGAGGGGGTGGTCAAGCGGACTGAGGACACATGCCGCAAACGGTACTATGACATAAAGCGACGTGTCAAGTCCAAAATGGCCAAGGAGGCCAAGTCGGCTCGGCAAACCGGTGGTGGGCAGCCCTATATTGCAAGATATCTGGAGTATGAGGAGCCCATGCGGAGTGTCATACCTCCTGAAGTTGTCTCTGCAACCCATGTCCGGGATTCAGATAGGCCAAGGAAGAATGGTGAGCATGTGTTTTTTGTTTTTTTTGTCTAAGTTGTATTTTGTAATCTGTGTCATGTGACGTTGCATATTACTCCCATCTTCAAGTGTGTGTTAGCAAATACATTGTTTTGGGTCATGTGTTAGCTAAAAGCCAATGTAACATCTTACTTTATTGTATGTCATGTGTTTTTCACACAGATATTTAGCATGTGTAGTTTGGACTTGTTGTGTCTCTGATTTGTCCTGCAATAATGTTTTCCTTTTGCCCGTTTTTTTCTTTAAAAAATATGACTATGTTTTATATATAAGTGTTCCATGTTTTTTAGAATTAAAATAAGTCGTTGTCATGTTAGAGGCTGGAGTACTGGAAAGTGGTTTGTAAACCACTTACATGTGTAAGGTCATCTTTACAGAAGGGGTTTTTTTGTATATGTTTTTTTGTTTATTTATTTTTGCTTCTATTTGTTCCGTGACACCATACTGCATTTTTTTAAATCTTAACATTTGCTGGTTTTTTTGTGTGGTCATATAGTGGTAATGTGTATTTGGAGTGCCACATCACAGAGCCAATTAGATATTGCATCTGTATTATTTTTAAAAACAATTCAAAATTAATTAGTTTCCCCCCCCCAAAAAAAACCCATTCCTTTAACTTGTGGCCTATGTCAGTGTCCTGTACATGTTTGCCTGTCTTGATGTTGCCATAGTGCATATTTTTAAAATTTAAATTATTTGTTTTGGTATTTCTGCTCCTTATGTTTTTGTAAAATAAAAACCAAGCATTTCTAAAGGTATAAATGTTTATAAGCATAATGGGTGAATGTATACACAATAGCATGATTTATGAATATATCTCATTTTATACAGTGTCGGAAAAAAGCAGTACTACTCGTCGGCCAGTAAATCCTAACACATCTGATGATGATGACGCTGCGGAAGCAGGTAAAGTGTCCATTGTAGTATAGGATATGCTTGTAAAGGAATGGGCATAACAAAATTGCACTTTCATTAAAAGGTCCATCAAAAGAAGTATGGAGCAGCAGAAGTGGCTCTTCTGTTAGACATCACCACAAGAAACCTGTGGCCGAAAAGAAAGCAAGGTCGTCTGTCCCGCCACAAACACAGCAGGCCACGAAGATTATCGTCCGTATGTTCTGTCCCCCCACTCCAAATTTTGGACACACCTCCAAGACGTCATCCACACTCCCCTCATCTTGATTGTGAGTATCAAACTGGAAAAAGAGTGTAAAATGTCAGGACATAATCATAATCAGTCATAACCGCATTAAGTCCAAACACATCCAAAACAAAAATACTTACCGCAGTAAGTAAAAGCAGAAATGGAATCCAAACTAAATGGCCTTGTCCACATCCAGTAAAGATATGTATGTCCACTTGAGTCATACAGTATGACATTGGGTGTAAGATGCTGCAACAAAAAAAGCATGTTGGTTTGTTTGTAAAAAGTAAGTTTGTTTTTCCAAAAATCTCATGTGTGCTTAAGGCAACATTGCAAAATACCTACAAAACATTACTATGTTTGTTTGAACAAAGCTATAAGGTAACACATTATGTATTACAATGTTTATTTTATGCTGGAGTATGTGTGAGCTACAATAAAACTAAAGTGTTTGCTTTCACAATTAAGTAACCAGACACATTTGCCACAAGCAGGCATATGTATGTATTTAAGCAATGAGTGATGATGTTGCTAGGCAGAATAGTTGAAAGCAACAGTGAATGACATGTGTTCCATGTGTAGTGTTTTGTTTTCATTTCACAACCATATGGATAGCTAACGGAGATATGTTTAACATTTCAGCTTCGAGTCCTGGGAACAGCATCCCTCCGCAACAACACCAACACAGTGACATGGAGGAGACAAACATCTTAGAAATGCAGCCATTAATGCAAGGAATGAGCCCCCCAGCACCTGTGAGTACACCACCACTGCAAAGCACACCACCCCCACCACAACACAGCCCAACAACACCAGGAACACAAGGCCCTGATCAGGTGTTTTGGACTATTTGGGCTAGACAGCAGGCCACTAATGAAGATTGCCTGCGTAAGCAGACACAAATGTTTGCAAGCCTACCATCTCACCTCAGAAGAATCTCTAGAAATCTGAGTGGACAAAATGAGCAAACAACCAGAATAGGCAATACCATGGAACTCATGCGTACAGACATTACACAGGTCATGGGCAACTTACAGCGCATAATGGAAGAACAGCAAAGTTATATGAGCATTTTTCAAAACAGTCAAAAGATTAATGAAAGCTTATTCAGAATAGTAGACAATCAAAATGCTGCTACACGTTTACTCAATGCCACCCTCACTAACCTGAATGAAACACTCAGATGCATGCACCAACAGCAAACAACCAGCAGTTCTGGTACGACTACTCCAAATATCACGCCAGTCTCATCACCACCAAGACGGTCCACCAGAGCACGTCAACATGACAGTGCTAAAGGCAAAGGACAGGACAAGCAGCCACCAAAAAAAAACGTAAAAAAAAAAAAGTTAGACATTTGTGATAATTAAAGTTAGCAAGTGTTTTTGATGCTTTACAAACTATCACACTTAGCTCCTTGCCCCTTTTTTAAACATCATTAATTATAAGTGCACCAAATTAATTGAGAAAAATAGTACGCACATTTATTCCTTTTCATTTATTTTGGGTATTGGAGGAGGAAAATGTTGATGGAGCCACACATACATGTTAGCAGGAAGTAAACTGACCACTTGATTTTTTTCTAATCATTACTCTTTCTAGATTCCAATCATTCTCTTTGCCTGCAGATACAATAATTGCCAGCCAGGCAGAATGTCTTTAGCAGGAAGTAAACTGACCACTTGATTTTTTTCTAATCATTACTCTTTCTAGATTCCAATCATTCTCTTTGCCTGCAGACAATCCAAATTACAATGTTAGTGATACATATCTTAGCTAGCTTATATTTACAACATTACAAGATTAACACAATTGAGTGGCATAAAAAGCTTGTAATATGTTGCCTTTGTTTTTTTGGAAAAACATTGTACAAATGAATGTCAGTATTGTTGGGACAGGTTTGTGTGTGCGAAAAATTATTAAGCATGTTTTTACACATGATGCTGAAACAAACAAATATGTACTTTTACAAAAAAAAATCTGTTTATAATAATGTATGTGTGGCAAACTGTGTATTTACTTACACATCATCAAGTTTCCAGCATCAAACATTAGGAAATAAATTAATCCTGATTACAGTAAGTCTGTGAGTCTTAAATATGATGTTGCGTCACACATAGGGACACATGTTTTCCTCAAGGCAAACATATTATATGTTGAGGATAGTTTTTTGGGAACACAGGTTCTCAAACTCGGCCATCAGGAACCCACACAGTGCATGTTTTGCAGGTCTACTCACAGAATCACAAGTGACATAATTAGCTCCACATGTGAAACTTTTTACATATGTCTGTGAGTAATTCATACACCTGTGCTTCTACTGGGTTACGAGAAAAACATGCACTGTGTGTGGGCCTGGGGGCCGAGTTTGTGAACCTGTGCATTAGGACATTACACACAATGATAAAGTGAAATACTAAATGGATGATGTGGGTTTGTAAGAAATTAGCACTGTAAGATTTCAAACACTTATCCAGACTTAATGCATGCCACTCATAATCTGTGGTTTTGATATTAAAAAGACACACAATACACATGCAACATTTGTTGACCATATAGCGAGGGTATGTTTGTATGTGTCAAGGAGACAGACACATTCTGAGCAATGGATTTTGACCAAAAAAACAAAACATCTATTTATGAAGACACAACAAATGAAATAAGCAAACCAAGCTTACCTTAGAAATAGCTATTGATGATGTGTTGCCTAACCTGCCTCCCTACATCAGTACTCCAAGTATCACCAGATGTCTCTAATTCCTCTGCTTGCTGGCTGCTTTCTTCTTCCTCCTCCTCCTCAACATGTGGCAGATGTTGTTGCAAACACATGTTATGAAGAAAGCAGCAGCAGAACACAATTTGAGTCACCTTGGAGGGACTATACAACAAAAGTCCACCAGACTTATCCAGACACCGAAACCTAGATTTCAGCACACCAAAACATCTTTCTATCACATTCGGCGTGGACTTATGTGCATGATTGAAATTGTGTTCAGCAGGGGTATCAGGTCGGGACAATGGAGTTAGAAGCCAAGAGAAACAGCCATATCCTCCATCACCTAAAAGACAGATATAGTAACGTGATTCATGTGAAGATACAGCAACGCATAAGTAACACACTGTGGGGCAGATGTATTAACCTGTAGAAGGCATAAGGAAGTGAAAAACCAGTGATATGTGCAAGGTAATAAAGGCAGCAGACAATCTGATCCTAAATGTTCATTTACATATTGGAGCAGATTGGCTGGTGCCTTTATCACCTTGCACAGATCACTGGTTTCTCACTTCCTTATGCCTTCTACGGGTTAATACATCTGCACCTGTATTTGGGCAAAGTATACGCAGGCCTACACATATCAAATTACATACCCAGCAGCCATCCATCTGGCATTTGTCCGTCCTCAAACTTATCAAAGAGGGATGACTGACTGAGGATGAAGGAGTCATGGCAGCCCCAAGGGTAACCAGCAACAACACTCATTATTTTGAGATTTGCATCACAAACCACCTGCACATTTGTGGAGTGTTGAAAATGGTGGTTTGTATATATGTGCTGCCTGCCCCTAGGTGGTCTCAGCTGAATGTGTGTGCAATCTATGGCTCCAAGCACATTGGGCATGCCAGCCAGCTCATAGAAATCTACCCTGACGGCATGCCACTGAGACTCCTGGGTAGGGAAGCAGATTGAGGCCTCGATGTGTGGCTGCAAAACAGACAAAACCTGTGTGAACATTTTAAAGAACAATAAACTTGAGATTTTAGGACAGAACTGGCCACCGAAAAATTAAAACAAACACAAAGCAGAAGAGGTTGTTAGGTATACATCACCTGTGTTAAGATTCTGGAAAATGTGGGCTGTGAGATTCCTATGACATCCCCAGACACAGCCTGAAAGCTGCCAGTAGCCATAAAGTGCAACACAGCCAGGAGTTTGTGCAGGCCTGAGACAGGGCGAGAGCCTGCTGTCTCAGGGTCTAGGCCCAGTTTGACAAGGTCATACAGACGGAAAATGTTGTTACGATTTAGACGGAACATCTGTATGACCTTATCATCGGACAATGCGTTCAAGTTTAAACACCCCCTAATTAAACGAGGCCTGCGCAGCCTCCGCGGAACCTGTACAACCAGCTGACCATGTTGAGTTTCTTGGCCCTGGGTACTTACAGGCTGATGTCTGAGTCTGAGGAATCCCACAGCACACAAAAGATCACTGGCCCACAGTCCTGCTGCCATTTCTGAGTGTAGGTGTACTGAAATGGGCCTAACATCCTTTTATAGGCATCCTAATTCAGGTGTGAGTGATTTTTTATTTGCAACACATGTAAACACGACTGAAAAAAGCAGGTCTATTTTTTTGCCGCTTTTTTTAATGAATCGCAAAAAAATACGACCGCATTTGAGCCCTCAGAGACTAACACCCAAATACGAATGAATAGTGAATTCCCGTATTCTATAAAATAACAGCCGCGTTTGACCGATGGTCTATTCATTCGTATTTCGGGACGTTGTCATTCAAACCATTACGAATAGACCAAACACTGCCGAGATTGGTGCTTAGTGAATTCCCGGATTGGGACTTAGAAAAAAAAACACAAATCGATCAAACTCGGACTTTTAGTAAATACTGGCCCTAGTTTCCAAACCTTCAAGTGTTCCCTGATACTCACCTCTTCAGGCTAGCTTATCTAATTCCAGACCCACCCACATAACCTTCATAAATATTCATATCTAATTACATCCCCTCTGTACAGTCCACACATCCTAACATACAGTATTTTCTTTTTCATCAATTTGGCATCCTCCTGACCTCTGGTCAACATTGCTGTGTGACTATATCATTCAGCCCACCAAGAAACTCTGCAATCTGGTGGACCATTGTGCAATAGATAGCACCTATCCTTGTGTATCAATGCCTATTTCCCTATAGATTGTAAGCTTGCGAGCAGGGCCTTCCTACCTCTATTTCTGTCTGTTATTACCCAGTTTTGTGTTATCACTGTTGTTCCAATTGTAAAGCGCAACAGAATTTGCTGTGCTATATAAGAAACTGTTAATAAATAAATAAACTTTCTACTTTCTGTGTAGAACTACAAGCCTCAGCATGACAGCACCTCTTATTATGTTTGGAATTAGGGTGTGCCCCCCACCCTATTCAATTGCTTATACACTGCAGAGAGAGTTAGATAACTCTATGGGGTATATTCAATTGCGGTCGAATTGCCGAAATTGTCGAAAAACTGGTCATTTTCGACACAAAAAAACTGTCGAATTTGATTCGACAATTCAATACAGTACTTTTCGACAAAAAACCTGCCGTTTCATTTTCGACTTTTTGCAATTCGACATTTTTTCAATTCGACATGTCTGCAATGTAAAAATGCGGCTTTTCGACAAAAGTATATTCATTTGAAGAATGTCGATTCGACAACAGTGCTTTTCGACAGTCGTTAAGACTGTCAAGAAATGGACCAATGAGGCCAAGATGAAGCTCCAGGTCTGCTTTGACTGCACGGAATGGGGGGTCTTTGAAGCCTCGGCAACCGACCTGAATGACTTGACAGACACTGTCACATCCTACATCAGCTACTGTGAGGACATGTGTGTACCTACCAAGACTTACCGCATTTACAACAACAACAAGCCCTGGTTCAATGCCCAGCTCAGGCAACTTCGTCGAGCCAAAGAGGAGGCCTATAGCAGCGGTGACAGAGCACTATACAACCGTACTAGGAACTCTCTGACTAAAGGAATTAGGCTAGCAAAAAAGCGGTTCTCGGACAAGCTGACAAACGATCTCTCCACCAATGACCCCGTATCTGTATGGAAAGGAATGCAATCCATAACCAACTATAGGAAAACATCAAAGTCCACCGCCATGCACCAAGACCTTGCAGATGAACTGAACCACTTTTATTGCAGGTTCGCAAAAGAAGTCCCCTGCAACCCAAACAATCACCTCTACGATGCCCCGAACACCGACAGCCAACCCCAGGCACTGCAAGTCACCCAAGAAGAGGTGGAGGCATTGTTCAAAAGGACCAAAACCAGGAAAGCTCCGGGTCCTGACGGAGTGTCACCATCTGCCCTAAGAGCATGTGCGGGTCAGCTCGCCCCCATATTCACCAAGATCTTCAATAAATCGCTGGAGCTACAGAAAGTCCCTTCCTGCCTCAAAAGGTCTACTATAGTCCCGGTCCCCAAGAAACCCACTATCACGAACCTGAACGACTACAGGCCGATAGCACTGACGTCTGTGGTCATGAAAACGTTCGAGCGTCTGGTTTTGAATCACCTGAAAACTGTGACTGGCCCCCAACTGGACCCCCTGCAGTTCGCCTATCGCTCGAATCGGTGTGTCGAGGATGCAGTCAACCTGGGCCTGCACTACATTCTACAGCACCTTGACATTCCCGGTACCTACGCGAGGGTCCTGTTTGTCGATTTCAGCTCGGCCTTCAATACAATCGTCCCCAGCATCCTCCACCCCAAATTACTTCGCCTAGGGGTCCCAGAAGCTACCTGTTCCTGGATAATAGACTTCCTGACAGATAGGACACAGGTGGTGAAAGCGGGGGAATTCACCTCTCAAGCGCGGTCCATCAGTACAGGGGCCCCTCAGGGCTGTGTCCTCTCACCCCTGCTCTTCTCCCTGTACACAAATGACTGTACCTCAGAGGCGCAATCAGTAAGGATCATCAAATTCGCCGATGACACCACCGTCATCGGCCTCATCAAGGATGGGGACGAATCGGCCTATAGACAGGAAGTAGACCGGCTGGCCCAGTGGTGCATCCACAACAACCTTGACCTCAACCCCCTCAAAACTGTCGAGATGATAGTGGACTTCAGGAAGAAGTCATCTAGTGCACCTCCGCTAACGATTGCTGACAGTGTGGTATCGCTAGTGGACTCCTTCAAGTTTCTAGGGACCACATTCTACAGGGACCTTAAATGGGGGTCCAACACTGACGCCACTGTTGGGAAAGCGCAGCAGATGTTGTTCTTCCTCAGGCAACTAAGGAAGTTCAACATCCCACAGAAGCTCCTGCTCCTCTTTTACTCTGCGATTGTGGAGTCGGTACTGTGCTCCTCGATACTCGTATGGTACAGCTCCGCCAGCGCGAGGGACATATGCAGGCTCCAAAAGGTGGTCAGAACCGCAGAGAAGATCATCGGGGCTGACCTTCCCTCAGTCCAGGACCTGTACTTGTCCAGAGCTAAAAAGCGGGCAATGAAGATAGTAAAAGACCAGCTACACCCCGGCCACAGCATGTTTAACTTGCTTCCTTCAGGCAGGCGTTACAGGGCTGTCCCCGCCAGATCCAACAGAAGCCTCAAAAGTTTCTTTCCCCAAGCTGTCCGCCTGCTGAACTCCTGAACATTGACTGACTAGACGTACATGTAACTCACTTGTGTCCCTACGGTATACCTATCTGTGTAACTTTACTTGCCCCCCCCCCCCCCCACACACACACACACACACACACACACACACACACCTGCTTACCTGTTACCTACTTGGCTGTTGTATAGCAAACCGAAGACAAATTCCTAGTATACCTGGCCAATATAGCTGATTCTGATTCTGATTCTGATTTCGTCAATTTCATTCCTTCTCATTTTTCTGTTGTAATCTAAAAAGAAAATTTTAAAACATGTATTTTTTGGTGCTTTTTTTTATTGCTAACAGCATATCTATTTATATTTGAAGGGATTATCTACTTGGTTTGTCTATTTATGACCCACAAGTATTCTTTAATAGATTTTTTAAAAGAATATTATTATTTTTTACTGACTACAATAATATGGAGAGATCAGTGCATGTTTTTCAGTTGGAAGGAGTGTGAAATGGTTAAAAATCCTGGAAAAAATTGCGTGGAGAACTTTGCGGTCAGCGGTAGACCATAAGAGTGACCCCACATAACCTCGCAGCCTACCGCTGACCGCAAAGTTCCCACCATTGGATATAATGGAGCGCCTATGCGCTACATTGTATCTCGAGTGCGCCGCCTGACTGACAGTTCAGGCGCGCACAGCCAATCAGGAGAGTGCCATGACATGGCGCTTCCTGATTGCCTGAAGGGACCCTCTTTGACAGCAGTCACGGGGGGTCCCGCCAGTTGGGGAAAGGGGTCCCATGTGTAAACATGGGACCCCTTTCAGTGCGTGGTTCGGGTTCTTCGTTTTTTTATTTTGCCAAGTACGTAGATTACAAACAGAAGAGGACCGATCTACACTGGATTTTTGTGAGTATAATTTTATTTACAGGTACCCCATGGATTCTACGTAGAGAAAGGGACCGACTCTTCGTGTCAACATAGGTAAGTATGTGTGTATGTAAGTGTGCATGTATGTAATAAAGTTATACTGTCACGGTGTGTGCATTGTGTTGTTTTTTTTTGTATTTTGTGGGAACTACAGGTACCAGCAGGCCCGTTTCCCCCCCGCATGCTGGTACTTGTGGTTCTCCAAGTACCAGCTTGCGGGGGAGGCTTGCTGGGACTTGTAGTTTTGCTACAAAAAACAATATTCTTTTTTTTGTCACAAAAGGCTATCAGCCCCCCATCTGCCACACTTGGATGGGGGGGACAGCCTCGGGCTTCACCCCTGGCCCTTGGGTGGCTGGAGGGGGGGACCCCTTGATTTAAGGGGTCCCCACTCCTCCAGGGTACCCCGGCCAGGGGTGACTAGTTGGGGATTTAATGCCACGCCGCAGGGACCTATATAAAAGTGTCCCCCGGCTGTGGCATTAGCTCTCTTACTAGTGGAGCCCGGTGCTGGTGGAAAAAATACAGGGGACCCCTACATCTTTTGTCCCCCGTATTTTTTGCACCAGGACCAGGCACAGAGCCCGGTGCTAGTTGTTTAAATATGGGGGAACCCCTGTCAATTTTTTTCCCGTATTTTTACAACCAGGATCGGCTCAAAGAGCCTGAGGCTGGTTATGCTTAGGAGGGGGAACCCCACGCAATTTTTTTCAGGATTCATTGAACACTTTTGTGAGGTCAATGAAGTCGAATCCAGGCCGCCCACTATTCGTCAATTGGTCCGTTTTTTCGACAGCGGGACTGTCTAATCAGTTATTTACTGAATATGTCGAATTCAGGTCCCGGTGGGAGGGTTTTGCCTGTCGAATTGTGTCGAATCCAAAAACGGTCGAATTCACGCCAGAATTCGACCGCAACTGAATATACCCCTCAGTCTAGCTTATACTTTACCATGTGCTTGGGACAATTGGGGAAATAATATTTTGCAGCTAAAAGTGCCTTCGATGAAAGCTATAGGGTAGCCACAATTGGACAGAAATAGCCTCTTTGTCCAAATAAATGACATCTATATTTTGTAGAAAAATAAGCCTTCTTAATATGAAGAAGTGATCTAAGGGCGCATTTAATTTTCAGCAGACGATATGTATATTAAATCACTGGAAATTGAGCAATGGAATTAACAGCTGCTCCATAATAATTACTGTGTATTTAAGTATTGGACAGACCAAACCATATGTTAGTGTTTTTATTAAATAAATGTTGAACTGGAGTCTATACGGTGATGAAATCTCTGCTTAATGTCCTAGCAATACAGGTAAACGTTCTCCAAATATTTTTTTTATGAATTCATATTTTTGTAACTGAATTGAATAAACTTGAGTTAGTTTGGAAATGTCACAAAATTCTAAATTATTCCATCCATGATCCCTTAAAGACTCATGGTGGTCATGTAGAGTTAGGTACAATATGTTCCAAAAATAGAGGCAAAAATGCGCCAACAAAATACTCATTTTGCGCAGCTTGCAGAGTTGAACATATCTCAAGATGAATCCATCTGTGCAAGGTTAGCATACATCCAGATGACTTACATCAAGAGAGAACAGTAGGATTTGACTTAGGGGTAAATGCAGTGGGTCCCTGTGGGGTGGGGTTATTCATGTATTTATGGCTGGGTCCCCCACTGCGCAATGCTCAGGAGGATAGGCTTGTAAGCTTGCGAGCAGGGCCTTCCTACCGCTATGACTGTTATCACCCAATTTGTTATATCATTGTTATTTCCAATTGTAAAGCACAACGGACTTTGCTGCGCTATATAAGAAACTGTTAATAAATAAATAATAATAATAATAGGCCATTCTGATGCAATTCTTTAATGTGCAAAATAATATGCCTCACCCCCTCCCTGTAGCATAGAATATAATATTCCTTACCCTCCCTATAGTACAGATTATAATGTGCCTAACCTTCCCCATAGTATAAAATATAATGTGCCTCACCCCTCCCTGTAGCATAGAATATAATATTCCTTACCATCCCTATAGTACAGATTATAATGTGCCTCACCTTCCCCATAGTATAGAATATAATGTGCCTCACCCCTCCCTGTAGCATAGAATATAATATTCCTTACCCTCCCTATAGTACAGATTATAATGTGCCTAACCTTCCCCATAGTATAAAATATAATGTGCCTCACTCCTCCCTGTAGCATAGAATATAATATTCCTTACCATCCCTATAGTACAGATTATAATGTGCCTCACCTTCCCCATAGTATAGAATATAATGTGCCTCACCCCTCCCTGTAGCATAGAATATAATATTCCTTACCCTCCCTATAGTACAGATTATAATGTGCCTCACCTTCCCCATAGTATAGAATATAATGTGCCTCACCCCTCCCTGTAGCATAGAATATAATATTCCTTACCCTCCCTACAGTACAGATTATAATGTGCCTCACCTTCCCCATAGTATAGAATATAATGTGCCTCACCCCTCCCTGTAGCATAGAATATAATATTCCTTACCATCCCTACAGTACAGATTATAATGTGCCTCACCTTCCCCATATTATAGAATATAATGTGCCTCACCCTCCCTGTAGCATAGAATATAATATTCTTTACCCTCCCTACAGTACAGATTATAATGTGCCTCACCTTCCCCATAGTATAGAATATAATGTGCCTCACCCCTCCCTGTAGCATAGAATATAATATTCCTTACCATCCCTACAGTACAGATTATAATGTGCCTCACCTTCCCCATATTATAGAATATAATGTGCCTCACTCCTCCCTGTAGAATTGAATATAATATTCCTTACCCTCCCTATAGTACAGATTATAATGTGCCTAACCTTCCCCATAGTATAGAATATAATGTGCCTCACCCCTCCCTGTAGCATAGAATATTATTATTATTATTACATTTTATTTATAAGGCGCCACATGTGTTTCGCAGCGCCGTACAAAGGACAGTACAGGGGACAAAACATTGCATTACAGTAAATAAATAACAGAAATAGAGTACAGGTAACAGAGCACCACACATTCTCAAGACATAATACAGCTAAGATGTAAGTATTGAGGGAGTGATCATCGTACTACTAGAGGCTGGTGGCCATAGATGGAGATGAGCCTTTACTAGCAGGATAAAGATGGTCGTTGAGTAGGGGAGAGCTGTGAGTGAAATGTGTTGAGACGAGGGCTTAGATAACAAGAGGAAAGAGGGCCCTGCTCTGAAGAGCTAACAATCTATTGGGGAGGGGCGACAGACAGATGACAAGAGGTGCAGGCAAGTGGGAGGTAGCCTGATGGCAGTATGCAAGCAAAGCTGAGATGTTCACGGCATGAGGCAGGGGGGTGGAGGCGCGGCTTAAGCACTTACCCTCCCTATAGTACAGATTATAATGTGCCTCACCTTCCCCATAGTATAGAATATAATGTGCCTCACTCCTCCCTGTAGCATAGAATATAATATTCCTTATATAATATAATATAATATAATATAATATTCCTTACCCTCCCTACAGTACAGATTATAATGTGCCTCACCTTCCCCAAAGTATAGAATATAATGTGCCTCACTCCTCCCTGTAGCATAGAATATAATATTCCTTACCCTCCCTACAGTACAGATTATACTTGGCCTCACCTTCCCCATAGTATAGAATATAATATGCCTCACCCCTCCCTGTAGCATATATTTTAATATGCCTCACCATCCCTATAGTATAGAATGTAATGTGCTTCACCCCTCACTGTAATATAGGATATAATCTGTGAAATGTTTCTGGGGCCATCAGATGCTACTGGGCATCGGCACTGAATGCAGGTGACCGCATCTGGAGTCTTCTGAGTTCAAGGTTGCCCCTTCTGGCTGCCAGGACCAGTGGTACAAGAGTAATGAGTGGCTGCTGCTGCGCTCACCCTGACCTAGTTACAGCCCTTCTCTGATGCAGAGGGGGCTGATTGCTGTGCAGCCCATAGGCACATGCCTCAAGGCTTAGTGGGAAATCCACCAGTGGGTGAAATGCAATTTTCATATCACTGACATTGTGCAATTAGGTCTTTATGTTAATAATGACAAAGAGAGATGTTTGATACCGCCCTTAGTTGCGCTCACATATATAGTGTTACAGTATACAATATACGATATACCATAAATTACCATACAATGAATTGTAAATACTGTATGCTTCAGTTTCCGAAAACAGTATTTTGTATGTGTGTCCTTTGTGGCTCTCATAAGAGTAAACGAGAAAAAAACAAGAAAAAATTTGTATCAGTTTATGTATTCAGAGGTTTCCAACCAAGTATATGATCCCATAATAGATATAGCAATCCTCTAGAGATGTGTTGGGATCTTTAACATGTATAGGTTCACTCTTGTGTTCTAAAAAGTGGTTCATGCTCACACGTATGCTTACATTCACAAACTAGCAAAACACTTAAAGGTATCTTTAGCGCTTATATTGATTCAACCTGTGTACTCTCCACACATCCAACCAGTGGTTTACTTTCAGATATAGTAGATACAACAAGTGCTCACATGTGTGCTTACTCATACTGTATGTAAGTGTTCTATGCATGTAAAGGTTTCTTTATTCTGGTCTCCTCTATGGCTCTTTTGATCAATATTTCACTCGGTATTAAGCACAAACACAGGCCATATAAAGGGAATTATGCCAAACAATTTAATCGTAATGCCATAAATAGAAAGTCCACTTGATTTATAAAACAAATTTATATAAAACAGTAGGTGAGACATCCCGGGGTTTTTTTTCTCCCATGCAGTTTTTGTTATGTTGCTATTTCATCTGAAGCACTTGGTACAGATGTGTTTGTCTATTTGTTCTATAAATTATATTATAATATCTATTTGATTTATAAATTAAGTCTACTTTGTTTTCATGGTTTCACGATTAAATTGTTTGGCATGCTTCACTATGGCCAAAATGTATTAAGCTTTAACAAGAGATAAAGTGGAGACGGATAAAAAGTGATAAATGACCAGCCAATCAGCTCCCAATGGTCATATTTCAAACAGAGCCTGTGACTTGCCATTTAGAAAGCTGATTGACTGGTAATTTATCTCTCTTTATCCGGCTCCACTTTATCTCTTGATAAAGCTTAATATATTTGGGCCTATGGCCTGTGTTTGTGCTTAATACCGAGTTAAATATCGATCAAAAGAGCTACTGTATAGAGGTGTCCAGAACAAAGAAACCTTTACACACATAGTACACTTACATATGAGTAAGCATACATATGGGCACTTTTATAAGTGCTTCGCTAGTTTGTGAATGTAAGTATACGTGTGAGCATCAACCACTTCTTAGAACAAAAGGGTATGCCTATAAAGCCCTCACCCATTCTTCTCCCTCTTACATATCTGACCATATCTCTCTTTACATTCCCACCCATCCTCTTCGCTCTGCTAATGCACGCCGTCTCTCCTGCCAATGGATTACCTCCACCCACTCCTACCTACAAGATTTTGCATGTGCTACTCCCTATCTCTGGAATTCTCTACCTCTCCCCATCGACTCTCCACCTCTCTACAAAACTTCAAACGGTCTCTCAAGACCCACTTCTTCACCAAACCCAGCCAACTCTCCTCCTAACCCTCTTGGCTATACTCACTGTCTACCCCTTTTGTGTCACTCCGGTCTGTTAGCCCCTCACCTTTTAGATTGGAAGCTCGCAAGAGCAGGGACTTCTTTCCTCATGTGCCTTTCCTTTTCTTACTTACACGATCTTATACTCCATACTCCCTTTGATGGCCCCTAACCCCGGATTTTCAATACCTGTTATATATTGTCTTGTACTGTAAGTGCTGTTTTCTTGTTTGCTCATTTGATTATGTACTGTGTAATGGCCGCTGCGGATCCCTTGTGGCGCCATATAAATAAAGGATGATAATAATAATAATAATAATAATAATAATAATAAAAATACATGTTACATGATCCACAACTCATCTCTAGAGGATTGTTATATCCATTGCGGGATCATATTCTTGGTTGGAAACCTATGAATACAAAAAGTAATACACATTGTTTTCTTGTTTATTTTCTCATTTATTCTTATGAGAACCACAAAGAACAACATACATAGAGAATACTGTTTTCAGAAATTAAAGCATATTTACAATTCATTGTATGGTAATTTATGGTATATCAAACACTGCATACTGTAACACTATATGGGGTAAATTTACTAAGATGGGAGTTTATTAGAACTGGTGATGTTGCCCATAGCAACCAATCAGGTTTTTATTATTATTATTATTATTATTATTATTATTATTTTTATTATTATCCTTTGTTTATATCGCGCCACAAGTGATCCGCAGCACCCAATTACAGAGTACATAAATGAAAAATCAAAATGGGACAATAGTGACTTATAGTTGAAGACAATATAGTAGTATGTGGGATTATGTACCATCGAGGATAGTTTAAGAAAGGAAGGATAAGCACATGAGGGTTGAGGGCCCTGCTCATGAGAGCTTACATTCTAAAGGGGAGGGGCAGACAATCAGGGGTGGCACAAAAGGGGTAGACAGTGAGCATGGAACAGAGGCTTAGGAGGAGAGTTGGCTGGGTTTGGAGAAGAAGTGGGTCTTGAGAGCCCGTTTGAGGTTTTGTAGAGAGGTGGAGAGTCTGAGGAGGTGAGGTAGGGAATTCCAGAGAAAGGGAGCAGCATGTGAGATTTTATTATCTTGTAAAAGCAGCTAGATAAATGTTAAGTAGAATCTGATTGGTTGCTATGGGCAACATCACCAGTTATTAAAAAAAACTCCCACATTAGTAAATTTACCCCTATATGTGAGCGCAACTAAGGGTGGTATTAAACGTCTCTCTTTGTCATAAAAACTACAGATGTGTATGGTGACACAACATTGATACTACCGATTGTAGCTGCTCCTGAGTGAGCAGGGGTTCATTCTCATTTGTTTGTATTTGTGTTAATAAGCTTTGAGCACATTTTCAATAAATATATTTTCAAAGTCAACAACTTATTGCGTTGAATTAATTATCTGACACACCAGACACACTGCTTATACAGAAATTAACTGCTCCAAAATATCAAAGATACATTTTACATGAACTATTAGCAGATAACACTTTGCCTCATTGAAATATGGGCACTGTATATATTTAATTCACTAGCAGCAGATGAGCAAAAGAAAGGGTATAACCTAAGATCAAGCTTTTCTATAAACAGTCGTCTGTCAACTTCAGATTTCCTTGCCAACTTCTAGTGAACGTGTGGGATTTTCATCCTTGCATGGATCTCTTTGAAAACTGCACTCATGCAATATGTAATCTCAAAGTACTGGTACTTGCCAAACCTTCTTTCTTCAGAGCGAGCACAACTGTAGTTAAAATAAAGGACAGCACATGAACAGAGTAATTATGTACTTAATAAAGACAGATGATTCCTGCATCTCGGTAGATGAGACATCTCACAGCGCAGTAAGAGTCTTATTCATGTCTGGAAGTAAAGGGAAAAAAGCAAGTAACTTTGTGACTGGAACAAACCATGTTGCCATGCATGAGGGAGCAAATCATTTTTTTTTTCTGTGCAGGGTAAATACTGGCTGCTTCTGCATGTAGCCCACACATTTTAAGCAGCTTTCTTCTTACACTGCAATTTAGATTTCAGTTTGTATACACCCCACCCAAATCTAACTCTCTCTGCACGTTACAGCTGCCCCATGAACATGCAGCATGGTTTTGCCGGGGTCCAATGTATAGACAGTGTCTAGTTAGACAGTCAATAGGTCGACACCATATGGTCGACACGGTCAAACGTTCAAGAGGTTTAAAAGGTTTACAGGTTCGAAAGTTTGATAGGTAAAAGGTAGACAGTGTTAAAGGTCGACAGGTACTAAACTTCGACAGGTTCATAAGTTCATCATGACAATGGTCGACAGACATATGACTGGATGCACTGGGGTGTTAATAGTGAATGCAGAGGAGAGAGGGTGTGTCTGGGTGCTCTTGGGGTGGTGGAAATTAATGTGGCGATGGGAGGGTGAATGTGAAAGTGATCTGCAGGAAGCACCCTGTCTCCTGCAAATCACACAGCCCCTTCAAGAGCAGCCGGCCCCTATGGGGAGAGACTTGAGTGCACACTCCCCCTGCCCTAATGTCCCCTCCTCCTCACAGTTGGAGGGGGCACAAGTGGCCACACAGTGGGACCGTGTCTACCTTAACAGATGACCCAGGCCCCTCTAACAAGCCCAAGCATCGGTAATTAGAACCTGCTCCACCCCATCTTGGCACTCCTGGAGAGAAGGTGTGTCTGGGTGCTGCTGGGGTGTTGACAGTGAAAGCAGTGGGAGGTAGGGTGCTGCTGGGGTGTTGATAGTAAAAGCAAAGGGAAGTAGTGTGTGTGACTGGGTGCTGCTGGGGTGTTGGCAATGAATGCAGGGGTAGGAGAGTGTGCGACTGGATGCTTCTGGGGTGCTGACAGTGAAAGCAGGGGAAGGGTGGGTATGTGTCTGGGTGCTGCTGGGGTATTCGTAGTGAATGCAGGGGGGGGAGGGTATGTCTGGGTGCTGCTGGGGTGTTGGCAGTAGGGTGCTGCTGGGGTGTTGGTAGTAAAAGCAAAGGGAAGTAGTGTGTGTGACTGGGTGCCGCTGGGGTGTTGGCAGTGAATGCGGTAAGGTGCTGCTGGGGTGTTGGTAGTAAAATCAAAGGGAAGTTGTGTGTGTGACTGGGTGCTACTGGGGTGTTGGCAGTGAATGCAGGGGTAGGAGAGTGTGCGACTGGGTGCTGCTGGGGTGCTGACAGTGAAAGCAGGGGAAGGGTGGGTGTGTGTCTGGGTGCTGCTGGGGTATTCATAGTGAATGCAGTGGTAGGAGAGGGTGTGTCTGGGTGCTGCTGGGGTGTTGGCAGTGAATGCAGGGGTAGGAAAGGGTGTGACTGGGTGGTGCTGGGGTGTTGACAGCAGGGGTTAAAGTGAGCCGAAACGGGACGGAACTACGTTCCGTCAGTTCCATTTGGAGATGGAATCAGTTCCGCTTCATCCAGCTCACCTAACCTAAGGATGTCAGCCGGCGAGCAGGGAGATGAGCTCTAGAGCTTTGTCTTCCAGCTCTGGCAGTGTGCGCTATGGGAGAGACGTCATGACGTCTCTCCAATAGTTCCGAGGAGCGGACGGCAAGGAAGGACGGCAATAGTTGGACGCAGGAACGGGGCTTAAGGTATATTGTGTTTATTTTTGTGTGTGTGTGTAAGCGGCGCTGCTAGAGGGGCATACTGGAGGCAAAACTACAAGAGGCATATCTACTGGGAGCATAACTACAGGGGGCATATCTACTGGGGGGATATCTACTGGGGTTGGGATCGGCCGGCCGGCGGTCAGGATCACGATGGTCAGCATTCCGACACCAGGATCCCGGCTGGCTGGTGGGGGGGGGGGGAGCTCACCACGCAGCGGGCACGGTAGATCGATGCACTCCCCACAGGTTCTGTTCCCACTCTATGGGTGTAGCGGACACCTATGAGTGGGAATAGTCCCTGTTAGTCGGCATGCCGACTCTCTGGGTTTTCAGCGGTCGGGATTCCAGCATCAATATACTGACCGGTGGCATCCCGACCACTAGTAGCATGATTACATACCATCTACTGGGGCATATCTACTGGGGATATAACTACAGGGGGCATATCTATAGGGGGCAGAACTACAGGGGGCATATCTACTGGGGCATAACTACGGGGGTATTATTACTGGGGGCATTACCACAAGGGACATTATTACTGGGGGACTACTAATGAGGGCATTGCATAGGGGGCACTTCATAAGGGGCATCACTTCTGGGGACATAAGGGGCACTAGTACTATATGCTCTACATAAGGGGCACTACCACTGTGGGCACTACCACAACAGTGGGCATTGCATAAGGGGCACTAATACTGTGGGCATTGTATAAGAGGCACTACTTCTGTGAGCATTATTTGTATTTGTGGGGCTACTACTGTGGGCTTTGTGTATTAGGGGCACTAATGTGTGTTATAACAAGAATAAGGGACACTACTATGTGGTGTAATGTGAATAAGATTGTGCTACTGTGCGACATAATTTGAATTGGGAATACTATTGGGTGACCACACACTTTCATTTATAATACCAAGCCCCTTTTTTGTGGCGCACACAATCCCTTTATTGCACAGGTGCTGGGAGTGTGTGTGTGTGTGTGTGTGTGTGGGGGGGGGGGGGGGGGGAGGGGGTTGAGTTCCACCTTTTCTCTAGGACCACTTTAAGCACTGGTTGAAAGTAAAAGCACTGGAGGGAGGGTGTGTTTATGGGTGCTGCGGGGTGCTGACAGTGAAAGCATAGGAAGGGAGGGTGTGTGTATGGGTGCTGCTGGGGTGCTGACAGTGAAAGCATCTGGAGGGAGGGTGTGTGACTGGATGCTGCTGGGGGGTGGTGGTAGTGACTGTGCGTCAGGGGGAGTGTGCGTAAGTGGGACTGGCCCGCCTCCGGACTCCTAATATGAACTTACACCCCTGGCGACAGTCACATAAATGTGTACAAATAGGCATACTGGCAAATAATCGCATTTGGGGCCCGATTCAACATGGAATGCAGGTACAACTGCGTTCGAATGCTGGGGCCTTTTTGATGTGTGCACATGCGCAGAAGCCGTGCGTTCACTGTGAGATGTGTCGGGCAGAGGCGTTCAAGGAAGAGATGTGACAAGGCAGGAGGGGGCGTTGCATAGTAACACAGTAACATAGTTTTTGAGGTTGAAAAAAGACAATATGTCCATCGAATTCAACCTATTAGTTTTAAAATATTGCAGTATAGGAGATCACTAATTTAAACTTTGGTGAATGTTTAAGGGGATGTTATGTCCATTCCTCTTTTTTTTGTTTATAGTTATTTTATTGTATTATTAAAGTGCATGATTTACCCACCATAACCCTGAATATCCTTATCCATTAGGAATTTATCTAGCCCATTCTTAAAAGTAGTGACCGAATCCGCCATTACTACTTTCTCAGGCAGGGAATTCCAAGTACATATTGTCCTTACTGTGAAGAAACCCTACCATCTCAGAGTGCTAAATCTCTTCTCCTCTAACCTAAGCGGGTGTCCCTGTGTCCTTTGTGGTGTCTTACCCCTGCATCCAAAAACAAATCCCCTGCTAGCTCTGTGTATTGACCCCTTATATATTTGTAAATATTAATCATGTCCCCTCTTAATCTCCTTTTTTCAAGTGTAAACATACCTAGCCTATCAAGCCTTTCCTCATATTCTAGCGTCTCCATCCCCTTAATTAGTTTCGTTGCCCACCTTTAAACCTTTTTTAGTTCCAGGATGTTCTTTTTATAGTATGGTGCCCATAGTTGTGCACAGTATTTGAGATGTGGGCGCACCAGTGATTTGTACAATGGGAGTATGACACTCTCATCCCTTGCATCAGTTCCACGCTTTATGCATGCTAATACCTTGTTTGCCTGTTTTGCTGCATTACTACTTTGGGTACTACTGCTAAGTTTGTTATCTATGTGACACCTAAATCTTTTTCCAGTACAGAATCCCCTAGTTTCTCCCCATTTACTATGTAGGTAGTGTTTCTGTTATTGCTACCAAAGTGCATTACCTTACATTTGTTGAACCGTATTCTCCATTTTGCTGCACATGTTTCTAATCTAAATAAGTCATTCTGTAGAGGCTTAGCACCCCCCTCCGAATTTATAACCTTACACAGTTTGGTATAGTCTGCAAAAATCGACACTGTGCTCTCTAGACTCACATCTAGATCATTTATGAAAATGTTAAACAATAGTGTTCCAAGTACAGACCCTTGTGGCACACCACTTAGTACTTCAGTCCAATTCGAAAACATTCCATTAACCACCACTCACTGCTCCCTTTTATCCAACCAATCAATTTCTAACCCAAGTGCATATTGTGCTCCCTAGCCCAAGTTCTCTTAATTTGTATATGAGTCTCATGTGAGGTACTGTATTGAAAGCTTTGGCAAAGTCTAAAAAGATTACATCCACCTCTTTACCCTGATCTAGGTTTGCACTAACCATTTCATAAAAGCGTATTAAGTTAGTCTGACATGATCTATCCTTCACAAATCTGTGTTGGTTCCTATTAATAACTTTATTGGTTTTGAGGAACTCCTGTATTCTATCCCTTAAAATACCTCCCAGTACTTTCCCCAATATAGATGTAAGACTTACTGGTCTATAATTACCTGGTTCAGATTTACTTCCCTTTTTAAATTTCGGCACTAATGCATTTTCGTACTGCAGGTGATCAGGTCTAAACTGCGTATGAGTATGCGCCGCAATGTGCAGGCGCGTCGCACGGGTACAAAGCAGATCGCCGCTCAGTGATGGGTTTGTGCGAATCCATTCGCACGGGCATTCGCAAGGAGATTGACAGGAAGAAGCCTTTTGTGGGTGTCAACTGACCGTTTTCTGGGAGTGGTTTGCAGGGAGAGTTCCTGACGTCAATTTCGTTCACGGACAGGCTGAAGTGTTTGCAGTGGTTGAGTAACTCCTGGGCTACTCAGAAACTGCACAAAATCTGTGTGTACAGCTCTGCTACACATGCGTTCACACACTTGCAAAGTGAAAATACACTCCCCTATGGGCGGTGACCATGCAAACGCAGGACTGCAAAAATCCCCTAGCGAGCGAACAGGTCCGAATTAGCCCCCTAGTTGGTTTCTCAATTAGTTGAAGTAAGTAGTGATCATTTAGTGTGTTTAAAAACCTATTACCCCTAGCAGTATCAGATGAATCATTTGTTCAGTTAATCTCTGGATAGTTAAAATCTCCCATCACTATTACGTCTCCTAATCCTGCCGCTTTTTCTATTTGCTTCAGTAACAATTCCTCATCAGACACATTAATATCTGGCAGTTTGTAGCATATCCCTATAAGTATCTTTTTCAGTCCCTTTCCCCCGCATGCAATTTCTACCCATAAAGTCTCAACAGTATTTACGGTCCCATTGCAAATGTGTTCCTTTATATCAGGTTTTAAAAAAGGTTTTACATAGAGACATACGCCTCCACCCCTTTTGTTTAGTCTGTCTCTCTTGAACAGCGTGTACCCTTCCAGATTAGCTGTCCAATCATGAGATTCGTCACACCAAGTTTCAGTAATACCTATACAGGTTGAGTATCCCTTATCCAAAATGCTTGGGACCAGAGGTATTTTGGATATAGGATTTTTCCGTATTTTGGAATAATTGCATACCATAATGAGATATCATGGTGATGGGAACTAAATCTAAGCACAGAATGCATTTATGTTACATATACACCTTATACACACAGCCTGAAGGTAATTTTAGCCAATATTTTTTTGTAACTTTGTGCATTAAACAAAGTGTGTCTACATTCACACAATTCATTTATGTTTCATATACACCTTGGCCCTCATTCCGAGTTGATCGGTCGCAAGGCGAATTTAGCAGAGTTACACACGCTAAGCCGCCGCCTACTGGGAGTGTATCTTAGCATCTTAAAATTGCGACCGATGTATTCGCAATATTGCGATCACAAACTACTTAGCAGTTTTAGAGTAGCTTCAGACTTACTCTGCCTGTGCGATCAGTTCAGTGCTTTTCGTTCCTGGTTTGACGTCACAAACACACCCAGCGTTCGCCCAACCACTCCCCCGTTTCTCCGGCCACTCCTGCGTTTTTTCCGGAAACGGTAGCGTTTTCAGCCACACGCCCATAAAACGCCGTGTTTCCGCCCAGTAACACCCATTTCCTGTCAATCACATTACGATCGCCGGAGCGATGAAAAAGCCGTGAGTAAAAATACTTTCTTCATAGCAAAGATACTTGGCGCAGTCGCAGTGCGAATATTGCGCATGCGCACTAAGCGGAATTTCACTGCGATGCGATGAAAAATACAGAGCGAACGACTCGGAATGAGGGCCCTTATACACACAGCCTGAAGGTAATTTAATACAATATGTTTAATAACTTTGTGCATTAAACAAAGTTTGTGTACATTGAGCCATCAAAAAACAAAGGTTTCACTATCTCACTCTCACTCAAAAAAGTCCGTATTTCGGAATATTCCGTATTTCGGAATATTTGGATATGGGATACTCAACCTGTAATATCATACTGTTTGTTTGCTGCAAGGACTTCTAGTTCCCCCCTTTTCCCTGTAAGGTTTCTAGCGTTTACATACAAACAATTAAGATAAGTATTCCCTCTAATGCTAGGAACTTTGGGACAGATGTATTAAGCCTGGAGATGGCATAAGGAAGTGATAAAGCAGTGATAAATGCAAGGTGATACACGCACCAGCCAATCAGCTCCAATATGTAAATTAACAGTTAGGAGCTGATTGGTTGGTGCGTTTATCACCTTGCACTTATCACTGGTTTATCACTTCCTTATGCCTTCTCCAGGCTTAATACATCTGCCCCTTTATTTTCTATGTGCATTATTGGTGATCCATAATCATTGTTCATTTTTGTTTTAGTAATACCCTTTCAGGCTGCTTTTTCGCTCCCCCCTTCTCCACCCCCATTCAGCTCACGACCTCCATCCTTACTATTCTCACTGCTTGACCCATAGTTTCTAGCTAAACCTAGTTTAAAATCTCCTCCAACCTTCTAACCATCCTTCCCCCCAGCACTGCTGCCCCCTCCTCATTCAGGTGCAATCCATCATGACAAAAAAGATGGCACCTGACTAAGAAGTCCGCCCACTGTTCCAGGAACACAAATCCCTCTTCTCTACACCAGTCTCTAAGACACACATTTACCTACCTAATCTCCCTCTGCCTCCCTGGACTAGCGCATGGCACAGGTAATATTTCAGAGCATATTACCCTAGATGTCCTTGCCTTTAGTTTCTGGCCTAGTTACCCATAATCTTTCTTAAGGACATCCCACCTACCTCTACCTTTGGCATTGGTGCCAACGTGCACCAAGACCGCCAGGTCACACCCAGCCCCTCCAGGCAATATTTCTACCCGGTCCACAATGTGTCATACCCGAGCACCCGGAAGACAACAGTAGCAGATCACCGTTTCTGTCTTCCTGATAGTAGAATCCCCTACCACCACAATCTGACTAGGTACCTCACTTTCTTTTATCCCATCTGTGCTGGAGGAACCGCTCCTCCGGTTGCTAGAGGGAACAGTCTCCTCCAGCTCCGTAATTTCTTCACTACCATCCACCGAATCTTCATCCAATTGGGCGAATTTATTGGGGTTTGGTAGTTCAGAGATGTCGTGTCTCCCCTGCTTTGTCTTCCTTCAGACCGTGACCCAGCTGGCTACCTGGTTGTTCTCGTCTACTGCTTTCTCCCCCTGCAACTCCTCCACCGTTCTATCTAAGCTTTGTTTGAGATTGTGAATGTCCCTCAGTTTTGTAACGGTTTGCTCTTGATCAGTTACCTGGGCTTCCAGGGCAGCCGTTCGCACACATCTTGCGCAGATGTATTCACCTGGGACGGTTGCTCCAGGTGCGCATATATCTTGCACGACATGCACTGAGTGAGATTCTCAATCACGGCCCCACTCATTATGTTTGTAAAGTCTAAATCCATGTTACCTTCAGAAAAAGCCATTCAATCTATGCAATACAATACAGTACTATAGCCTAGCCTAGCTGTGATGAGAAACAATATATAACAACAGGACCGTAATTGATAATACAATACAATCAAGGACATGGGGAGATATAGAAGGACAGAGGGAAAAAAACAGTCACATATACAGTAATGTAGTTTAGAGATGAGCGCCGGAAATTTTTCGGGTTTTGTGTTTTGGTTTTGGGTTCGGTTCCGCGGCCGTGTTTTGGGTTCGACCGCGTTTTGGCAAAACCTCACCAAATTTTTTTTGTCGGATTCGGGTGTGTTTTGGATTCGGGTGTTTTTTTCAAAAAACCCTAAAAAACAGCTTAAATCATAGAATTTGGGGGTCATTTTGATCCCAAAGTATTATTAACCTCAAAAACCATAATTTCCACTAATTTTCAGTCTATTCTGAATATCTCACACCTCACAATATTATTTTTAGTCCTAAAATTTGCACCGAGGTCGCTGTGTGAGTAAGATAAGCGACCCTAGTGGCCGACACAAACACCGGGCCCATCTAGGAGTGGCACTGCAGTGTCACGCAGGATGTCCCTTCCAAAAAACCCTCCCCAAACAGCACATGACGCAAAGAAAAAAAGAGGCGCAATGAGGTAGGTGTGTGAGTAAGATAAGCGACCCTAGTGGCCGACACAAACACCGGGCCCATCTAGGAGTGTCACTGCAGTGTCACGCAGGATGTCCCTTCCAAAAAACCCTCCCCAAACAGCACATGACGCAAAGAAAAAAAGAGGCGCAATGAGGTAGCTGACTGTGTGAGTAAGATAAGCGACCCTAGTGGCCGACACAAACACCGGGCCCATCTAGGAGTGGCACTGCAGTGTCACGCAGGATGTCCCTTCCAAAAAACCCTCCCCAAACAGCACATGACGCAAAGAAAAAAAGAGGCGCAATGAGGTAGCTGACTGTGTGAGTAAGATAAGCGACCCTAGTGGCCGACACAAACACCGGGCCCATCTAGGAGTGGCACTGCAGTGTCACGCAGGATGGCCCTTCCAAAAAACCCTCCCCAAACAGCACATGACGCAAAGAAAAATAGAAGAAAAAAGAGGTGCAAGATGGAATTGTCCTTGGGCCCTCCCATCCACCCTTATGTTGTATAAACAAAACAGGACATGCACACTTTAACCAACCCATCATTTCAGTGACAGGGTCTGCCACACGACTGTGACTGATATGACGGGTTGGTTTGGACCCCCCCAAAAAAAGAAGCAATTAATCTCTCCTTGCACAAACTGGCTCTACAGAGGCAAGATGTCCACCTCATCATCATCCTCCGATATATCACTGTGTACATCCCCCTCCTCACAGATTATCAATTCGTCCCCACTGGAATCCACCATCTCAGCTCCCTGTGTACTTTGTGGAGGCAATTGCTGCTGGTCAATGTCTCCGTGGAGGAATTGATTATAATTCATTTTAATGAACATCATCTTCTCCACATTTTCTGGATGTAACCTCGTACGCCGATTGCTGACAAGGTGAGCGGCGGCACTAAACACTCTTTCGGAGTACACACTTGTGGGAGGGCAACTTAGGTAGAATAAAGCCAGTTTGTGCAAGGGCCTCCAAATTGCCTCTTTTTCCTGCCAGTATAAGTACGGACTGTGTGACGTGCCTACTTGGATGCGGTCACTCATATAATCCTCCACCATTCTTTCAATGTTGAGAGAATCATATGCAGTGACAGTAGACGACATGTCCGTAATCGTTGTCAGGTCCTTCAGTCCGGACCAGATGTCAGCATCAGCAGTCGCTCCAGACTGCCCTGCATCACCGCCAGCGGGTGGGCTCGGAATTCTGAGCCTTTTCCTCGCACCCCCAGTTGCGGGAGAATGTGAAGGAGGAGATGTTGACAGGTCGCGTTCCGCTTGACTTGACAATTTTCTCACCAGCAGGTCTTTCAACCCCAGCAGACTTGTGTCTGCCGGAAAGAGAGGTCCAAGGTAGGCTTTAAATCTAGGATCGAGCATGGTGGCCAAAATGTAGTGCTCTGATTTCAACAGATTGACCACCCGTGAATCCTTGTTAAGCGAATTAAGGGCTCCATCCACAAGTCCCACATGCCTAGCGGAATCGCTCCGTGTTAGCTCCTCCTTCAATGTCTCCAGCTTCTTCTGCAAAAGCCTGATGAGGGGAATGACCTGACTCAGGCTGGCAGTGTCTGAACTGACTTCACGTGTGGCAAGTTCAAAGGGCATCAGAACCTTGCACAACGTTGAAATCATTCTCCACTGCGCTTGAGACAGGTGCATTCCACCTATATCGTGCTCAATTGTATAGGCTTGAATGGCCTTTTGCTGCTCCTCCAACCTCTGAAGCATATAGAGGGTTGAATTCCACCTCGTTACCACTTCTTGCTTCAGATGATGGCAGGGCAGGTTCAGTAGTTTTTGGTGGTGCTCCAGTCTTCTGTACGTGGTGCCTGTACGCCGAAAGTGTCCCGCAATTCTTCTGGCCACCGACAGCATCTCTTGCACGCCCCTGTCGTTTTTTAAAAAATTCTGCACCACCAAATTCAAGGTATGTGCAAAACATGGGACGTGCTGGAATTTGCCCATATTTAATGCACACACAATATTGCTGGCGTTGTCCGATGCCACAAATCCACAGGAGAGTCCAATTGGGGTAAGCCATTCCGCGATGATCTTCCTCAGTTGCCGTAAGAGGTTTTCAGCTGTGTGCGTATTCTGGAAACCGGTGATACAAAGCGTAGCCTGCCTAGGAAAGAGTTGGCGTTTGCGAGATGCTGCTACTGGTGCCGCCGCTGCTGTTCTTGCGGCGGGAGTCCATACATCTACCCAGTGGGCTGTCACAGTCATATAGTCCTGACCCTGCCCTGCTCCACTTGTCCACATGTCCGTGGTTAAGTGGACATTGGGTACAACTGCATTTTTTAGGACACTGGTGAGTCTTTTTCTGACGTCCGTGTACATTCTCGGTATCGCCTGCCTAGAGAAGTGGAACCTAGATGGTATTTGGTAACGGGGGCACACTGCCTCAATAAATTGTCTAGTTCCCTGTGAACTAACGGCGGATACCGGACGCACGTCTAACACCAACATAGTTGTCAAGGCCTCAGTTATCCGCTTTGCAGCAGGATGACTGCTGTGATATTTCATCTTCCTCGCAAAGGACTGTTGAACAGTCAATTGCTTACTGGAAGTAGTACAAGTGGGCTTACGACTTCCCCTCTGGGATGACCATCGACTCCCAGCAGCAACAACTGCAGCGCCAGCAGCAGTAGGCGTTACACGCAAGGATGCATCGGAGGAATCCCAGGCAGGAGAGGAATCATCAGAATTGCCAGTGACATGGCCTGCAGGACTATTGGCATTCCTGGGGAAGGAGGAAATTGACACTGAGGGAGTTGGTGGGGTGGTTTGCGTGAGCTTGGTTACAAGAGGAAGGGATTTACTGGTCAGTGGACTGCTTCCGCTGTCGGCCAAAGTTTTTGAACTTGTCACTGACTTATTATGAATGCGCTGCAGGTGACGTATAAGGGAGGATGGTCCGAGGTGGTTAACGTCCTTACCCCTACTTATTACAGCTTGACAAAGGGAACACACGGCTTGACAAATGTTGTCCGCATTTCTGTTGAAATACTTCCACACCGAAGAGCTGATTTTTTTGGTATTTTCACCAGGCATGTCAACGGCCATATTCCTCCCACGGACAACAGGTGTCTCCCCGGGTGCCTGACTTAAACAAACCACCTCACCATCAGAATCCTCCTGGTCAATTTCCTCCCCAGCGCCAGCAACACCCATATCCTCCTCATCCTGGTGTACTTCAACACTGACATCTTCAATCTGACTATCAGGAACTGGACTGCGGGTGCTCCTTCCAGCACTTGCAGGGGGCGTGCAAATGGTGGAAGGCGCATGCTCTTCACGTCCAGTGTTGGGAAGGTCAGGCATCGCAACCGACACAATTGGACTCTCCTTGTGGATTTGGGATTTCGAAGAACGCACAGTTCTTTGCTGTGCTTTTTCCAGCTTGAGTCTTTTCATTTTTCTAGCGAGAGGCTGAGTGCTTCCATCCTCATGTGAAGCTGAACCACTAGCCATGAACATAGGCCAGGGCCTCAGCCGTTCCTTGCCACTCCGTGTGGTAAATGGCATATTGGCAAGTTTACGCTTCTCCGACAATTTTATTTTAGGTTTTGGAGTCCTTTTTTTACTGATATTTGGTGTTTTGGATTTGACATGCTCTGTACTATGACATTGGGCATCGGCCTTGGCAGACGACGTTGCTGGCATTTCATCGTCTCGGCCATGACTAGTGGCAGCAGCTTCAGCACGAGGTGGAAGTGGATCTTGATCTTTCCCTAATTTTGGAACCTCAACATTTTTGTTCTCCATATTTTAATAGGCACAACTAAAAGGCACCTCAGGTAAACAATGGAGATGGATGGATACTAGTATACAATTATGGATGGACTGCCGAGTGCCGACACAGAGGTAGCTACAGCCGTGGACTACCGTACTGTACTGTGTCTGCTGCTAATATAGACTGGTTGATAAAGAGATGTAGTATGTATGTATAAAGAAGAAAGAAAAAAAAAACCACGGGTAGGTGGTATACAATTATGGACGGACTGCCGAGTGCCGACACAGAGGTAGCTACAGCCGTGGACTACCGTACTGTGTCTGCTGCTAATATAGACTGGTTGATAAAGAGATGTAGTATGTATGTATAAAGAAGAAAGAAAAAAAAACCACGGGTACGTGGTATACAATTATGGACGGACTGCCGAGTGCCGACACAGAGGTAGCTACAGCCGTGGACTACCGTACTGTACTGTGTCTGCTGCTAATATAGACTGGATGATAATGAGATGTAGTATGTATAAAGAAGAAAAAAAAAACACGGGTAGGTGGTATACAATTATGGATGGACTGCCGAGTGCCGACACAGAGGTAGCTACAGCCGTGGACTACCGTACTGTACTGTGTCTGCTGCTAATATAGACTGGTTGATAATGAGATGTAGTATGTATGTATAAAGAAGAAAGAAAAAAAAACCACGGGTAGGTGGTATACAATTATGGACAGACTGCCGAGTGCCGACACAGAGGTAGCTACAGCCGTGGACTACCGTACTGTACTGTGTCTGCTGCTAATATAGACTGGATGATAATGAGATGTAGTATGTATAAAGAAGAAAGAAAAAAAAACCACGGGTAGGTGGTATACAATTATGGATGGACTGCCGAGTGCCGACACAGAGGTAGCTACAGCCGTGGACTACCGTACTGTACTGTGTCTGCTGCTAATATAGACTGGTTGATAATGAGATGTAGTATGTATGTATAAAGAAGAAAGAAAAAAATACCACGGGTAGGTGGTATACAATTATGGACGGACTGCCGAGTGCCGACACAGAGGTAGCTACAGCCATGGACTACCATACTGTACTGTGTCTGCTGCTAATATAGACTGGATGATAATGAGATGTAGTATGTATAAAGAAGAAAAAAAAAACCACGGGTAGGTGGTATACAATTATGGATGGACTGCCGAGTGCCGACACAGAGGTAGCTACAGCCGTGGACTACCGTACTGTACTGTGTCTGCTGCTAATATAGACTGGATGATAATGAGATGTAGTATGTATAAAGAAGAAAAAAAAAACCACGGGTAGGTGGTATACAATTATGGACGGACTGCCGAGTGCCGACACAGAGGTAGCTACAGCCGTGGACTACCGTACTGTACTGTGTCTGCTGCTAATATAGACTGGATGATAATGAGATGTATAAAGAAGAAAGAAAAAAAAACCACGGGTAGGTGGTATACAATTATGGATGGACTGCCGAGTGCCGACACAGAGGTAGCTACAGCCGTGGACTACCGTACTGTACTGTGTCTGCTGCTAATATAGACTGGATGATAATGAGATGTAGTATGTATAAAGAAGGGAAAAAAACCACGGGTAGGTGGTATACAATTATGGATGGACTGCCGAGTGCCGACACAGAGGTAGCTACAGCCGTGGACTACCGTACTGTACTGTGTCTGCTGCTAATATAGACTGGATGATAATGAGATGTAGTATGTATAAAGAAGAAAGAAAAAAAAAACCACGGGTAGGTGGTATACAATTATGGATGGACTGCCGAGTGCCGACACAGAGGTAGCTACAGCCGTGAACTACCGTACTGTGTCTGCTGCGGCTGGATGATAAATAATGATATAAAAAATATATATATATCACTACTGCAGCCGGACAGGTATATATTATATAATGACGGACCTGCTGGACACTGTCTGTCAGCAGAATGAGTTTTTTATAGAATAAAAAAACACCACACAAGTCACACGACGAGTGTTTAACTTTTTCAGGCAATCACAATATAGTATACTATACTGGTGGTCAGTGTGGTCAGGTCACTGGTCAGTCACACTGGCAGTGGCACTCCTGCAGCAAAAGTGTGCACTGTTTAATTTTAATAATATGTACTCCTGGCTCCTGCTATAACCTATAACTGCTCCCCAGTCTCCCCCACAATTAAGCTGTGTGAGCACAGTCAGATATTATACATAGATGATGCAGCACACTGGGCTGAGCACAGATATGGTATGTGACTGAGTCACTGTGTATCGTTTTTTTCAGGCAGAGAACGGATTATATTAAATAAAACTGCACTGGTGGTCACTGGTCAGTGGTCAGTCACTAGTAAACTCTGCACTCTCTAGTACTCCTAAGCTCCAGTAAATCAAGTGTCTCTGTCTCAATCTCACTCTCTCTCTTCTAATCTAAATGGAGAGGACGCCAGCCACGTCCTCTCCCTATCAATCTCAATGCACGTGTGAAAATGGCGGCGACGCGCGGCTCCTTATATAGAATCCGAGTCTCGCGATAGAATCCGAGCCTCGCGAGAATCCGACAGCGTCATGATGACGTTCGGGCGCGCTCGGGTTAACCGAGCAAGGCGGGAAGATCCGAGTCGCTCGGATCCGTGTAAAAAAAGCTGAAGTTCGGGCGGGTTCGGATTCCGAGGAACCGAACCCGCTCATCTCTAATGTAGTTTAGCTTATACTTATCTATCCTTGTGCACTCCCTGATCCTTTTCTTTTATGAAGCAGCAGTCCCCGCCTCCCTGCAGCAGGCTCCTCAAGTAGCAGCAACAGCAGCAGTCTACGGGCCCCTCCGTCACGCTCCTCTGATAGCTGCACCTAGTACACACTCACACACATACAAAATCGCAGCCCCTCACACACTCACACACAAAAACAAAAACACAGCCCCTCACACACTCTCACATAAACAATATCTCAACCCCTCCCACACTCACACACACAAAAACACAGCCCCTCACGCACACAAAATCTCAGCCCTTCACACACTCAGCACCGGCACCTGCGCTGTGCCCTCTCCGTCACCCACTCCAGTCCCCCTCTCCGGCACCAGCATCTCCTGCAAATGCGTCAGACCCGCGTTTCACCACTTTTGTTTTCCGGTTTCTGGTTCACAGCTCCAGCGTCAGCAATCACCAGCCATCTTGCAGTGGCGTTTAATGGGCATCACAGTGGTGTTGGGGGGGTGCAGTCCAGACAATGTAGGCATGTCTAGACCATTTGCTGGGTGGGCCGCAGCGGCTGCATGACGTCACACCAAGCCGCTGTGACCCCGAAACATGGTGGGTAGCCGTCTGCCTTAGCAGCTACGCTCCATAGACAGAGGGCTACCCTAAACATGCAAAAGCTTTGCCACTGTGCGATGCTTTCGCATGTGTTTAGGGGGCAGGAACCGGCATGCGGGGCGGACTTACCCTGTGCTGGGGGTCCCCCCGCATGTTAGTGTAATGGATTGTAGATGTACGATTTTTAGCACAGCTATGATCCATGCAGAATTAGGCCCTTAGTTTGGCTACGATGTTTAAAACAGCAATGATAGAAAAATGCTTTGATGCACGTTTCATAAGCTACTTGCTCGATCAGAAATATAACAAAAGGTTGGGGTAGCTCACTGAAGGGCTGATTTGTCTCTGCATCATTGGTGATCAGCCGTCTGCAACTTTATGCAAATGAAATTACATCCGTGTGTAGGAATGTGCAAGGACTGAGATACCCACGGTCAGCATCTGTACATCCACTAATACTGCTTGGTGCACCTTTAGACGTTACCATTGGTCACACCATGGAAACTTGCACCAGCCCTATGGTAAGCAGTGGCAAACGCAGGATTTAGTAAGGGGGGTTTCCACCGTGGAGTGAGTGTATGCACTGTATATATATATATATATATATATATATATATATAAGTCTCGGAAGAGCTGGCACTCACCCCAAATGTACGGCTCCGGTCCCTCTGGAATGATAAGTATACTGCAAAATGGAAACATGCAGCGGCACTCAGAGACTGATCCCAGTAAAGAAAGTGCAAAGGTACTTTCTTTACTGGGATCAGTCTCTGAGTGCCGCTGCATGTTTCCATTTTGCCGTATATATATATATATATATATACTCTGTATATATAAATATAATGTGTGTGTGTGTGTGTGTGTGTGTGTGTGTGTATATATATATATATATATATACACATGAATACATATATACAGTATATATATTCAAAAAGATGACGGCGTCACTCCAGGTCTTTCAAATGGTAAAAATGTATTTCAAATAAACATCACAAATTCCAACGTTTCGGGGCCCATAGCCCCTTTGTCAAGGTGTGTGCAGTATATATATATATATATATATATATATATATATACACACACACACACATACATACATACATACATACATAGCACGCGCATTCATACATACACAAACACACATACATACATACATACATACATACATACATATATACATATATAAACACACAAGCATACACATACATATATACATACATACATACATACAAATGTCATATACAGTATATATACTGTATATGTTATACTTACACACAGTACCACCAGGGCATAGGAGGCGGGGGCAAACCCTCCCCCTGTGTGCGCGAGTGGTTGGTGCAGATGCAGATTCTCCGTCCGAGTATGGCCTCCTATGTGTGCGGTTGAACGTCGGCATTACGCCCACAACACTGCCATAATACTCCCACAAGATGGACCATCTCCCTGCATCTGCTAGGTCACCTCCCTGTCACTGCCAGGAACAGCTACAGTTTAAAGACTTTGCTGAGACCATGGGTTTTATAGTTTACCAGGCAGCTTTATAAAGTTTTTATTGTATACTTGTGAATATGATCATGTTAATAAATTTGACAGACTGAAAACTGTTCGTTGGCAGAATAAACTATTTACTTCGACACAATTCTGCACCATGGGAAACCCATATTTGCTTTTTAGGACCACATTCTTCACTCACTTTTACAGTGATTATTTACATGTTTGTTAAGTACAAAATTGTAAGTGACAGTACATACTATGCGATGCAGTCAATATACCGGCTGTCGGGATCCCTGCGTTCAGGAGACCAATGCCGGAATCACGACAGCCGCCATTTTACCGATGCCCGAAATCCTGACACCTGCCCACTATTCCCACTCAGTTAGTGGGTACATGCCACCAACCGAGTAGGAAAAAAACCTGTAGCTGGCAAAGCGAGCCACCCGGCCTGATGCGTGGTGAGCACATCGAGTCCACGAGGAAACTCACTGCCGGGATTCCTGCAAACAGGATGCTGCTGTCGGTATAGTGACAGCCGGCATCCAGTCTGCCGGGATTTCATATGACTATCCCCACATTATTTATTATTATTCTCTTTTCTGGGTAGACCTGCACCAAACTCCCCCAATCTCTTAGTGGTTGCACTTGCTCCCTTCCATCATTTATAGTGGAGTGGCTTGGATCTTGTTCTCCCTTACTTGTCTACCTCCAGCACTAGACTTCATTGTCTGTACTAGCCGTGAAGACCACGTCCCAAGTGCTACCGGCCTAAATCACCGGAGTGCTCCAACTATACATAACCACTCACTCAGGTCTGACTGTCCACTCTCCTTATTATCGGAGGAAATAGTACAGTGAACAGCGCTGCCACTGACATCTGCTGGTACTTCTGAAATACTAGCAGAGTAGTGTATACTAAGGCCAGTAATACCAATACAGTACCACGTGGGTGTGCTCTCTAGAATGCTTGCAATTCTCCCCTGAGCAGTTACCTGTCATCGGGTAGAGTCTTATTTCTACTTGCACACTACAAATCTAGTGAGTACTACTTAAAACCCTTTTCACCAAGAGTCATCTTTAAACTGAGATTTGGAATTGGCCTGTTAATGCTCTAGTGCTTAACATCCACTAGAGGGAGCAAACACACCTCCTCCTGGCTGAGGACCTGTGTCATACCACCACTAGATAAAGAAGCTCTTTATAAAACAAGCTTCAAGCATCAAATTCCTCATCATGTCCAAATGACTAACCATCACCGAGTCTTTAAGAGATGCAAAATGTCTCTGTAACATGTGTTTCATGTAGGAACATGGCCTCACATTTTGGAGGGATGTATTATTATGGGCATAAGGTGGCGAACAGCAGCCCTCCATACCAATCTACCCAATGGCCTTAGTGCATCTCTGACTACACTCTGTTTCAACATCCATTTGCTACATAATGGTGATGGATAAGAAAAGGTCCCATAAACAGGACATAAACAAAGCATGAGACCTTTCTCCTTCGTTCAACATGCAGCAATATTTAATGATTTCAGACTCTTATACTACAAGTGACTCTCCTCCCAATGCCTTGTCTCCAGTTCCCATGTCTTTGGGGACCTTTCACTATTCAAAGTACAGGAGACCAATCTAACGCAAGGCGATAAATGGCATTTACACAAATTCCTGCAGTCCCTCCTCACTAAACAAGTATTTGAGATACTTGAACAACATATGCAAGTGTCAGGAAGTGTGATCCAATTAGCGAATGCCCAATGCACTTTTCCTATTCTTGTGCGCCACTATGATAGACTGGCTAACGATTTAAGGCAAAATATATTTAGTATAGTAGTCCGCAGGCTAAGAAAAAGGAAGACTTACCCAGGGCGAGTCCCAGCATTGTGTAAATGAAACCATACATAAGTGGATTGCCAGTAGTCTCATATTGTGTCATATTGACACCTCCTAGCACTATAAAGCAGAATCAGGCTGAGCAATCAGTGCTAGATAATTACCTGGGTTCAGTTGTATTGACTGACCTTGTAATTCACTGGCCCTTTTGCTTAAACCATATATCAGAAGCCCGGAACAGAATTTGACTAAGCTTCTGTCTATTTCCTCTGATACTGAACCTCTGTGCCCCAGACCCAGGTAATGGAATTGACTACATTATTGCCGAAGCCCTTGTCTGTCATTTCCTTTGCCAGCGTATCTTACATTTAACACTGAAGTGATAGCAATTGCCATATTTCCAGTTGTGAGTAATAGAGTAGGACTGACCAGATGGGGAAGCTTTTGGTGCAGTTTTACATATATTGCAGTATAGAAGGGTTGACCCGGCAAACCTTGCCTGACTCGCCCAGACACAATTAATGCACACAGATTGAAAAAGCTACAATTACTTTAGTTCTAGCAATTAGATAATTGTATTTAATAACTGGTGATTAAAATGAGAACAGATAATCAAATGGTAACTAGATACAGTGATCAAAGCTAGCAAAACATTTACACAGTTCAGTGAAAGGAGACGTATCTGTTTCTTGTGCTCCGCCTCTTAACAAAGATATGTTCTAAATGAACATAATCTTTGCAGTGCAAACAAAATGTAAATAAATCTATGAGCCTCCCCCCTCCCTCCCTAAACTGAACCAAGCACCAGCTATTCATTGCAACCTGGATTGGCTGCTGCTTTTGCAAAGTGACAAACAGCGTGGGGTCCCCTGCTAAAGCTGCACCAGCACCAGGCTATGAGAGGCTGTGCCAGTCATACTATGGAAACCTACAACTTGGTGCCACCTGTTAAAGTGGGACCACAATAAAATGCAGGCCTTCCCTACATAAAAAGCAGCCTTGTACGGAAAGTACTGGAGCTCCTCCCTATTTGACTCTGACAAGCATGGCCCATGGCCCTAATGGTAGGGGCGTGTGGTGTAGTGTGTGTACTGCTGCAAGGTGTTTGCACCTTGATGGAACAAAAGTGCCAGAGATATGGTGACCGCACAAAGCTCATCAAGGCAGTGCTTAGCTAATTTTATTTTAAACATTTTAAGAAGTATAAGAGGTATATCAGCTGCACTGACTTCTCGGTCAGCCGGTGCATTGTCATCACTGGGAATGGGGCAGTGAGGTGGAGCTTTCAGGCTGTGGGTTTTCCCCCATTCCTTAATGGGCCAGACCAACACTGTCTCCACCCATTACCTGTTTCTCTGGGTGTTGTGGTAATAAAGTTTAAAAGTAAAATAACAGTATTTTTAAATGTGCCATTACAGTTCACAGCAAGCAATGGCAGCCACAAAGTGCTTGGGTATGCTAACACTTGTAGAACCACAGGTCCAGATCCATTTGAAAAAGTCATCCAATCTGCTTATACACGCTTCAAATGAGCATAGAAGTCTGGCAACACTCCCAAGAGATGGCTAAGAAGTGCCCATTTCATGGACAAAGTACTCCAACAACTTCCTGCTCCAACATCTTCCTGCTCCAACAATTTTCTGCTTCAAAAACATCCTTCTCCACAACTACCTGCTGCAACAACTTCCTGCTCCAACAACTTTCCCAATCTCCTTCCTTAAGCTGCATTAGTGTCCTTCAAATGATGAGTCTGGCTCCATGCTATTCACATTTACATGACCACCACAATTGACCTTATTTTTCCTACATACACACAAATTGAAATTATCTCAAGAAGGTTTTGAACCATTCTCTCCTCATGTCCTCCTGGTAGAAGGGTGTTCACAAAAGTTCTGCTTCAATAGTTACCATTTCCTGTACCTAGCCGTAATAAAAAGCCCCAAATTCCAAAATGGAGTAGATTAATACACTTTCCTTGGTGAGTGTATCCAGAGTTCCAGATGGCGTACCATAGGCAAGTTTTTAGGGGTACCCGCTAATACTAAGTATCCTCCAAATGTATCGTACAGGGAACTTCAACTGCAACAGCATCCCCTGCTGTAATGTCAAACCTACCAGGCTCCGGGTAGCAGGAGCCATCACGCCTCCTGCTTGCATTAGTAATCCGTGCTGCATCCTAGGAGCAACATCAGATAACCTGAGACACAATTGGCCCATGAGTCATACAAGTCGGTTGCCACAGATCCTACAAAGAAGCTAGGAAATGTACATCTTCCGATGGAGATCCTGGCCTCGTCACTCCCTCAACACGGCGGTGACATGCCTCATTTGGGAAATGGAGGTTGTTGCTGTATCCTCCCCATCACCAAATGGCAGCAGATTATCAGTCCGACATCACAGGTGCATGTGTAAAGTAGAGATGAGCGGGTTCGGTTTCTCTGAATCCGAACCCGCCCGAACTTAATGTTTTTTTACACGGGTCCGAGCGACTCGGATCTTCCCGCCTTGCTCGGTTAACCCGAGCGCGCCCGAACGTCATCATCACGCTGTCGGATTCTCGCGAGGCTCGGATTCTATCGCGAGACTCGGATTCTATATAAGGAGCCGCGCGTCGCGGCCATTTTCACACGTGCATTGAGATTGATAGGGAGAGGACGTGGCTGGCGTCCTCTCCGTTTAGAAATTAAAATAGATAGGAGAGTGAGAGTGAGACACTTCATTTACTTACTGGAGCTTAGGAGGAGTTATACTAGTGACTGATGACCAGTGACCTGACCACCAGTGCAGTTTTATAATTTATTATTATTTAATAATCCGTTCTGTTCTTGTTCTCTGCCTGAAAAAAACGATACACAGTGAATCAGTCACACTCACATACCATATCTGTGCTCAGCCCAGTGTGCTGCATCATCTATGTATAATATCTGACTGTGCTCACACAGCTTAATTGTGGGGGAGACTGGGGTGCAGTTATAGGTTATAGCAGGAGCCAGGAGTACATATTAAACAGTGCACACTTTTGCTGCCAGAGTGCCACTGCCAGTGTGACTGACCACTGACCACTGTGACCAGTGACCTGACCACACTGACCACCAGTATAGTATATTGTGATTGTCTGCCTGAAAAAGTACACTCGTCGTGTGACTTGTGTGGTGTTTTTTTATTCTATAAAAATTAAAAAACTCATTCTGCTGACAGACAGTGTCCAGCAGGTCCGTCATTATATAATATATACCTGTCCGGCTGCAGTAGTGATATATATATATATTTTTATATCATTATTTATCATCCAGTCTATACTAGCAGCAGACACAGTATGGTAGTTCACGGCTGTAGCTACCTCTGTGTCGGCACTCGGCAGTCCATCCATAATTGTATACCACCTACCCGTGGTTTTTTTTTTCTTTCTTCTTTATACATACTACATCTCATTATCATCCAGTCTATATTAGCAGCAGACACAGTACAGTACGGTAGTCCACGGCTGTAGCTACCTCTGTGTCGGCACTCGGCAGTCCATCCATAATTGTATACCACCTACCCGTGGTTTTTTCTTTCTTTCTTCTTTATACATACTACATCTCATTATCATCTAGTCTATATTAGCAGCAGACACAGTACAGTACGGTAGTCCACGGCTGTAGCTACCTCTGTGTCGGCACTCGGCAGTCCATCCATAATTGTATACCACCTACCCGTGTTTTTTTTTTTCTTTCTTCTTTATACATACTACATCTCATTATCATCCAGTCTATATTAGCAGCAGACACAGTACGGTAGTCCACGGCTGTAGCTACCTCTGTGTCGGCACTCGGCAGTCCATCCATAATTGTATACCACCTACCCATGGTTTTTTTTTTCTTTCTTCTTTATACATACTACATCTCATTATCATCCAGTCTATATTAGCAGCAGACACAGTACAGTACGGTAGTCCACGGCTGTAGCTACCTCTGTGTCGGCACTCGGCAGTCCATCCATAATTGTATACCACCTGCCCGTGGTTTTTTTTTTCTTTCTTCTTTATACATACTACATCTCATTATCATCCAGTCTATATTAGCAGCAGACACAGTACGGTAGTCCACGGCTGTAGCTACCTCTGTGTCGGCACTCGGCAGTCCATCCATAATTGTATACCACCTACCCGTGGTTTTTTTTTCTTTCTTATTTATACATTACATACTACATCTCATTATCATCCAGTCTATATTAGCAGCAGACACAGTACGGTAGTCCACGGCTGTAGCTACCTCTGTGTCGGCACTCGGCAGTCCATCCATAATTGTATACCACCTACCCGTGGTTTTTTTTTTCTTTCTTCTTTATACATACTACATCTCATTATCAACCAGTCTATATTAGCAGCAGACACAGTACGGTAGTCCACGGCTGAAGCTACCTCTGTGTCGGCACTCGGCAGTCCATCCATAATTGTATACCACCTACCCGTGGTTTTTTTTTCTTTCTTCTTTATACATACTACATCTCATTATCATCCAGTCTATATTAGCAGCAGACACAGTACAGTACGGTAGTCCACGGCTGTAGCTACCTCTGTGTCGGCACTCGGCAGTCCATCCATAATTGTATACCACCTACCCGTGGTTTTTTTTTCTTTCTTCTTTATACATACTACATCTCATTATCATCCAGTCTATATTAGCAGCAGACACAGTACGGTAGTCCACGGCTGTAGCTACCTCTGTGTCGGCACTCGGCAGTCCATCCATAATTGTATACTAGTATCCATCCATCTCCATTGTTTACCTGAGGTGCCTTTTAGTTGTGCCTATTAAAATATGGAGAACAAAAATGTTGAGGTTCCAAAATTAGGGAAAGATCAAGATCCACTTCCACCTCGTGCTGAAGCTGCTGCCACTAGTCATGGCCGAGACGATGAAATGCCAGCAACGTCGTCTGCCAAGGCCGATGCCCAATGGCATAGTACAGAGCATGTCAAATCCAAAACACCAAATATCAGTTAAAAAAGGACTCCAAAACCTAAAATAAAATTGTTGGAGGAGAAGCGTAAACTTGCCAATATGCCATTTACCACACGGAGTGGCAAGGAACGGCTGACGCCCTGGCCTATGTTCATGGCTAGTGGTTCAGCTTTACATGAGGATGGAAGCACTCAGCCTCTCGCTAGAAAAATAAAAAGACTCAAGCTGGCAAAAGCAGTAGCACCGCAAAGAACTGTGCGTTCTTCGAAATCCCAAATCCACAAGGAGAGTCCAATTGTGTCGGTTGCGATGCCTGACCTTCCCAAAACTGGACGTGAAGAGCATGCGCCTTCCACCATTTGCACGCCCCCTGCAAGTGCTGGAAGGAGCACCCGCAGTCCAGTTCCTGATAGTCAGATTGAAGATGTCAGTGTTGAAGTACACCAGGATGAGGAGGATATGGGTGTTGCTGGCGCTGGGGAGGAAATTGACCAGGAGGATTCTGATGGTGAGGTGGTTTGTTTAAGTCAGGCACCCGGGGAGACACCTGTTGTCCGTGGGAGGAATATGGCCACTGACATGCCTGGTGAAAATACCAAAAAAATCAGCTCTTCGGTGTGGAAGTATTTCAACAGAAATGCGGACAACAGGTGTCAAGCCGTGTGTTGCCTTTGTCAAGCTGTAATAAGTAGGGGTAAGGACGTTAACCACCTCGGAACATCCTCCCTTATACGTCACCTGCAGCGCATTCATAATAAGTCAGTGACAAGTTCAAAAACTTTGGGCGACAGCGGAAGCAGTCCACTGACCAGTAAATCCCTTACTCTTGTAACCAAGCTCACGCAAACCACCCCACCAACTCCCTCAGTGTCAATTTCCTCCTTCCCCAGGAATGCCAATAGTCCTGCAGGCCATGTCACTGGCAATTCTGATGATTCCTCTCCTGCCTGGGATTCCTCCGATGCATCCTTGCGTGTAACGCCTACTGCTGCTGGCGCTGCTGTTGTTGCTGCTGGGAGTCGATGGTCATCCCAGAGGGGAAGTCGTAAGCCCACTTGTACTACTTCCAGTAAGCAATTGACTGTTCAACAGTCCTTTGCGAGGAAGATGAAATATCACAGCAGTCATCCTGCTGCAAAGCGGATAACTGAGGCCTTGACAACTATGTTGGTGTTAGACGTGCGTCCGGTATCCGCCGTTAGTTCACAGGGAACTAGACAATTTATTGAGGCAGTGTGCCCCCGTTACCAAATACCATCTAGGTTCCACTTCTCTAGGCAGGCGATACCGAGAATGTACACGGACGTCAGAAAAAGACTCACCAGTGTCCTAAAAAATGCAGTTGTACCCAATGTCCACTTAACCACGGACATGTGGACAAGTGGAGCAGGGCAGGGTCAGGACTATATGACTGTGACAGCCCACTGGGTAGATGTATGGACTCCCGCCGCAAGAACAGCAGCGGCGGCACCAGTAGCAGCATCTCGCAAACGCCAACTCTTTCCTAGGCAGGCTACGCTTTGTATCACCGGTTTCCAGAATACGCACACAGCTGAAAACCTCTTACGGCAACTGAGGAAGATCATCGCGGAATGGCTTACCCCAATTGGACTCTCCTGTGGATTTGTGGCATCGGACAACGCCAGCAATATTGTGTGTGCATTAAATATGGGCAAATTCCAGCACGTCCCATGTTTTGCACATACCTTGAATTTGGTGGTGCAGAATTTTTTAAAAAACGACAGGGGCGTGCAAGAGATGCTGTCGGTGGCCAGAAGAATTGCGGGACACTTTCGGCGTACAGGCACCACGTACAGAAGACTGGAGCAACACCAAAAACTACTGAACCTGCCCTGCCATCATCTGAAGCAAGAAGTGGTAACGAGGTGGAATTCAACCCTCTATATGCTTCAGAGGTTGGAGGAGCAGCAAAAGGCCATTCAAGCCTATACAATTGAGCACGATATAGGAGGTGGAATGCACCTGTCTCAAGCGCAGTGGAGAATTATTTCAACGTTGTGCAAGGTTCTGATGCCCTTTGAACTTGCCACACGTGAAGTCAGTTCAGACACTGCCAGCCTGAGTCAGGTCATTCCCCTCATCAGGCTTTTGCAGAAGAAGCTGGAGACATTGAAGGAGGAGCTAACACGGAGCGATTCTGCTAGGCATGTGGGACTTGTGGATGGAGCCCTTAATTCGCTTAACAAGGATTCACGGGTGGTCAATCTGTTGAAATCAGAGCACTACATTTTGGCCACCGTGCTCGATCCTAGATTTAAAGCCTACCTTGGATCTCTCTTTCCGGCAGACACAAGTCTGCTGGGGTTGAAAGACCTGCTGGTGAGAAAATTGTCAAGTCAAGCGGAACGCGACCTGTCAACATCTCCTCCTTCACATTCTCCCGCAACTGGGGGTGCGAGGAAAAGGATCAGAATTCCGAGCCCACCCGCTGGCGGTGATGCAGGGCAGTCTGGAGCGACTGCTGATGCTGACATCTGGTCCGGACTGAAGGACCTGACAACGATTACGGACATGTCGTCTACTGTCACTGCATATGATTCTCTCAACATTGAAAGAATGGTGGAGGATTATATGAGTGACCGCATCCAAGTAGGCACGTCACACAGTCCGTACTTATACTGGCAGGAAAAAGAGGCAATTTGGAGGCCCTTGCACAAACTGGCTTTATTCTACCTAAGTTGCCCTCCCACAAGTGTGTACTCCGAAAGAGTGTTTAGTGCCACCGCTCACCTTGTCAGCAATCGGCGTACGAGGTTACATCCAGAAAATGTGGAGAAGATGATGTTCATTAAAATGAATTATAATCAATTCCTCCGCGGAGACATTGACCAGCAGCAATTGCCTCCACAAAGTACACAGGGAGCTGAGATGGTGGATTCCAGTGGGGACGAATTGATAATCTGTGAGGAGGGGGATGTACACGGTGATATATCGGAGGATGATGATGAGGTGGACATCTTGCCTCTGTAGAGCCAGTTTGTGCAAGGAGAGATTAATTGCTTCTTTTTTGGTGGGGGTCCAAACCAACCCGTCATATCAGTCACAGTCGTGTGGCAGACCCTGTCACTGAAATGATGGGTTGGTTAAAGTGTGCATGTCCTGTTTATACAACATAAGGGTGGGTGGGAGGGCCCAAGGACAATTCCATCTTGCACCTCTTTTTTCTTTAATTTTTCTTTGCGTCATGTGCTGTTTGGGGAGGGTTTTTTGGAAGGGCCATCCTGCGTGACACTGCAGTGCCACTCCAAGATGGGCCCGGTGTTTGTGTCGGCCACTAGGGTCGCTTATCTTACTCACACAGCTACCTCATTGCGCCTCTTTTTTTCTTTGCGTCATGTGCTGTTTGGGGAGGGTTTTTTGGAAGGGCCATCCTGCGTGACACTGCAGTGCCACTCCTAGATGGGCTCGGTGTTTGTGTCGGCCACTAGGGTCGCTTATCTTACTCACACAGCTACCTCATTGCGCCTCTTTTTTTCTTTGCGTCATGTGCTGTTTGGGGAGGATTTTTTGGAAGGGCCATCCTGCGTGACACTGCAGTGCCACTCCTAGATGGGCCCGGTGTTTGTGTCGGCCACTAGGGTCGCTTATCTTACTCACACAGCTACCTCATTGCGCCTCTTTTTTTCTTTGCGTCATGTGCTGTTTGGGGAGGGTTTTTTGGAAGGGACATCCTGCGTGACACTGCAGTGCCACTCCTAGATGGGCCCGGTGTTTGTGTCGGCCACTAGGGTCGCTTATCTTACTCACACAGCTACCTCATTGCGCCTCTTTTTTTCTTTGCGTCATGTGCTGTTTGGGGAGGGTTTTTTGGAAGGGACATCCTGCGTGACACTGCAGTGCCACTCCTAGATGGGCCCGGTGTTTCTGTCGGCCACTAGGGTCGCTTATCTTACTCACACAGCTACCTCATTGCGCCTCTTTTTTTCTTTGCGTCATGTGCTGTTTGGGGAGGGTTTTTTGGAAGGGACATCCTGCGTGACACTGCAGTGCCACTCCTAGATGGGCCAGGTGTTTGTGTCGGCCACTAGGGTCGCTTAGCTTAGTCATCCAGCGACCTCGGTGCAAATTTTAGGACTAAAAATAATATTGTGAGGTGTGAGGTATTCAGAATAGACTGAAAATGAGTGGGAATGATGGTTTTTGAGGTTAATAATACTTTGGGATCAAAATGACCCCCAAATTCTATGATTTAAGCTGTTTTTTTAGGTTTTTTGGAAAAAAACACCCGAATCCAAAACACACCCGAATCCGACAAAAAAAATTCGGTTAGGTTTTGCCAAAACGCGGTCGAACCCAAAACACGGCCGCGGAACCGAACCCAAAACCAAAACACAAAACCCGAAAAATTTCCGGCGCTCATCTCTAGTGTAAAGTAACGATGTTCAGTACTGTGCTGCATGAGCCGCAGCAATATTGGGACCTGAATCAGGCCCAATGTGCATTATTACACAAGCATGGTCTGCTGATCCCTCTCCAGGTAATTCTTTCAGAAAGTCATCTACAATGGCTACCGCCACCTGCAAGAGGCAAGCCATTCCAGAGCTTGGTAAATAATCTCCAATATATGCTGCAGACTCTTATTATTTGCAGGGTACTCATGAAAATGGGTACGGTGGGTATCCCGAAATGAATAATTGATAAATAGGCCCCTCGGGGGACCATTTAATATTATATATTTATGAGTGTTTTCGGGGGTAACTGCAAATTTTTAGGATTCCCCGAATGTATAACCGAGTGACCACATCAGATATCTCCGATACCTGCTGTTATTCCGCCATTCCTGCCAGCAGCTGCGATGCTGTGAGATTTACCAAGTTCCGGAAGCACTCCGTAAACTGGCCCCCGCAGATAATGCCATCTAAAGATAGCGTTAGTCTATTGTAGCCTATGGGGACTGGTACGCCGACCAATGCCTGCCGCAAGTGTCGGAAGAACTCATGATCGTTTTGAGTCACCTAAACCTGCAGTGGAGACCTTCATCTAGGATGTACAACACGTACCGCCTTCAGACTTGTTCAGCTGCTTCACTAAGTGCTTTGAACGCATGCAACTCTGCATAGACTCCACTGGCGAATACTAAATATTAAATGTTCACTTTGTTTGTAAATACAGTATAATACTTTTTGAGCATCCAGAAACGTGTATTGCACACCCCTCATACACTCCCAGTTCTCCTCTGGCTTTCATGTATATTTATTTTAAATAAAACAAACTTCGGGGAACACAAGACGCATTTTCTAGACCATGCAATGTCTTTTTGGATATGTAGTTATGTAATATATAAATCTACAGTGTGGGCTATTGTGCTACTAATAAAATTATTAATCTTCTCTAGATATGGGAGTGGATTCCATTTCAATGTGTATCTCCAGAGTCTGAATGGCTTTAAAAATGGAACCTTTCATAAAAAAATATTCGATTAATATCAAGCAGCTGTCTTGCATCATTAATAACTCATTCAGACCCTACGTCGTATCCAGTTTCATAAGTGTAGAATTTTATAGAGTAGCTCCTTGAATTATCCCGGTCCCCCTGCTGCTAATTAATTCACATTGTGCTGCAAATACACAGCAACAGAAAGTAAACAAAGTACTTAAACGAGAATGCAATTACTGTTATGAGAATCACATGAATCTTGTTTGAAAAACTCAATCACAAGCGCATTCAATTGATAACATAGATGAATCAGAAGACTTGTATTTAGTTTATAATTTCATAAAACTGAAAGCAAAGATCTGTACCATATTTGAAAAGTACAATTTTAAACATTAGGCTTGTCAATGATACCAAAATTATCTTTGTCACCCAGGGCCTTAAAAAAATCTGATTAGTCATGTAGCTGCAATACATAACAAAAGCCCAGAGCCTAGACATTTTGGTTCGATGTGCCAGAAAGTACATTGGCGCCCCCCAAAAAAGGGGCATGGTCTCTCGGGGAAAGGCTTATCTCACAATGGTACTCCAAATTCAAATTAAACCACACAGTAGCGCAACATTATTCACATTACACTGCAGAGTAGTGGCCCTTATTCCCATTACACCACACAGTAACCCTTATTCAAATTATGCCACACAGTAGTAGTGCCCCTTATAAAACACAGTATTGCCCCTTATACAGATAATGCCACAGTAGTAGTGCACCTTATATACATAATGCCACAGTAGTAGTGCCCCGTATATACATAATGCTACACAGTAGCAGTATCCTTTATACATACCGTATAATGCAATAAAGTAGTAGTGCTGCTTATACACATTATGCCCCATAGTAGTATTGTCCCTTATACACATAATGCACTTATGCACATAATACCCTGTATACACATAATGTGACACAATAGTAACACAGAAACATAAAATTTGATGGCAGATAAGAACCACTTGGTCCATCTAGTCTGTCCTAAGCACATGTACATGCACACACTTACACACTAGGGTTTTTTTTCTTTTTTTTCTATTCGCGTCCAAAAATCGTTTAATACATTGCTTATGGCCATGCAAGTGTATGCGCATTTGCACGACTATTTAAGGGTACACTATCCGCAATTGTCGGGATGCGTATGCAATGTGCAAAACTGAGAGTGGATATATCTGCACCAGCATATTTTTCGATTGTCAGAGGAAACCAGAGAACTCCACACAGGGCCATGGCAGGAATCAAGCCCATGACTTCAGTGCTGTGAGGCAGTAATATTAACCATTATACCAACTTATACACATTATGCCACACAGTAATGCTTCGTAAACATTATGCCACACAGTAGTTGTGCCCCTTATACATAAAATGACACAAAGTAGTGCCCCTTATGCCACACAGTAATGCCTCTTACAGATGATGGCACGCAGCAGTAACTACGCTGTAGAATAATGAAAGGAGATTGGTGGGTAGAGGGGAGTGACCGTGAGGGCTGGCAAGCACAGACAGGACAGATTTTCTCCTCAGGCTCAGAGTTTTTGTGCCTGGGATCTCAGGGCAGACGGCAACTGCAGTTGGGCAGCCTCAGAGAGAAGGACCATGGAGAGGTGACATGAAGGGAGAGGAGAGTCCCCCTTCTTCTATACCTGATCCAGATGTAGCACCTGCTTGTCAGCCTTGAAGGTGTTGCAGGCGAAGCCACCTCTCTCCCTTCATTCACTGCCACCTGCTTTTCCATGCTGCTGAATCGCTTCCTGGGACCAGACCCATTTATACATATGGGCTCAATGGGCAGTTGACAAAGGTCCCAAGGAGTATAAGGGCCCTAGGCTGTTAGCTGAGGCTCCCCTCTTCACAGGGGTACCAGATTTTTGAAAATCGTCCATGTGGAACCGAAGGTATCCAACTTCAAAGCAGTGGTCCCCATCCGAGCCTGTTAATTGCTCTTCCCAGCCAGATATCTCAGGTTCTGTCAAATTTAGAGGTTTTCTGGGGGTATACTCCAAAAGCTGGGACTCTCTTCTTTTGTTGGACACTGGCAGCTTGTCTCTACTATTCCCACATCCAGAGATATCAGCCTTCCAGCAGCTGGTCCCTGCTCCAGCTCCACACCCCTGGTATGCAATTTTATATTTTTGTTGGTGGATTGCTCTGGCTCCTGAACTCTGATCCCCAAGTCCTCAGTACCTCCAGAAAGGTGAGACTCTCTAGATTTTTATCCAATTGAAAGCTGAGAAATTTATTTCCAGGATCTAGAAATAGCTGCAGTTAAGCAAGCTGCCCTATCACTGAAAATTATGAATATTAAGCCCACTCCACTATCCACCCCTCCCCTGTTTATTAAACACCCCCTACCACCCTGGTAGTCATGTACCGGGGCCCCTTCATTCATCCCAATGCCCCTTCTGAAGTTTAGTGTGCTCCATCCCACCCTATCTACCACCATCTGTGCAGTAAAGGAGTAATTAGCAGAAATTACTGCTCCAGGTCCTACATGCTGAGCGGAAGATAGAACACCCGTTACCGCCCACGAGACATCAAAGCTGCTGCTGATAGCACCCCCACCCCTATCATTGGAGGATGGCTAGGGGCCCCAATGCATTGCTTTGCCCAGGGGCTTACACTGCTGTTAAGACGGCCCTGCCAGTGACCTATCATTCATGCCGGACTCACCACTAGCAACTTACTTCACAGGGCGCAGCTGGCAAAGAGAGATCATGGCAGCAGCCAGTTCAGCACATTGGGCATACTGCGCTCTGTGCAGAACCACTGGCCACACTACCCTAATTAAAGCTTTGCAAAACTTAGCTTCTGCCAGCAAATGTCTGGTGTGATTGCTACAAATCTCAATGAATAATGCGGGCCATACATCAGCATTGCGATTCCCCAATTCCCTGACATCAATCCACCGTTCTGCGTTCAAAGACACGACCGGTAGACAGTGATGATCTGCGATGATTCAGTCGTTCTCCACAAAACAACAAAACAATAAAATAACAGTACTAGTAAACACATATTAAGACTTCATATAACCATATATGTGTAGTATAAAAATATAATTTTTAATCTTTAAATTCATTTTATAAAGCATACATATATTCTTAAATTGAAATAAATGCATGACAGTTCCCAATTACCTTTATATACTTGCTGTATATGGACCAAAATGAGGTTAATACTCCGATGTTGTTTGTAATAGTCCACTCCTGGATTTGTCCTTAATTATTATTTATTTATTAACTGTTTCTTATATAGCGCGGCAAATTCTGTTGCGCTTTACAATTGTACAAATTGATGAAACAAAACTCGATAATAACAAACAGTCATAGAGGTAGGAAGGCCTGCTCACAAGCTTACAATCTATAGGGAAATAGGCATTGATACACAAGGATAGGTGCTATCTATTGCATAGTTGTCCACCGGATTGCAAAGGTTCTAGGTGGGCTGTATGATATCACATCACAGCAATGATGAACCAGGGTCAGAAGTAAAGGAAAGTGAAGAAAGATAAAATATGTGGCAGATGTGTGTGGACTGTACATTGGGAATATAATTGGATAGGAAAGCTTATGAAGGTTGAGTGAGCAGTTCTGGAATGTGATAAACTAGCCTGAAGAGGTGAGTTTTCGGGGAACGCTTGAAGGTTTGGAGACATGGGGAGAGTCTTATTGTGCGTGGTAGGGCATTCCACAGAATACAACTGATGTTTTTTTGTAAATGAGGAGTAATATACTGTTCTGTCCTGCTTTTAATGGTGAATTACGAGTCCATGCCTGAAGAATCCGGGGTCCTTAGCAATGGAATGTCAATGTAATATTAACTGTCCCCACAAATGCACAGTGTTATAGCTGGTGATCCTGAGATATTTCCAGGGTGTTAAGGTAAGACAACGATAGGTCTGCAGCCTTCTTAGGGTTGCGGTAGTCAGAAAAGCCCACCTAATGCGTTTCGCTGGCTATATCATGCAGTTTTATCAAAGGTAAGAAGGCTTTGGGCAACTAATACTGCATGGACTTTCAAATCGCATATACCATATCTTTGCAAATATATGCAACTAAGATCTCTGAATTTCCTATTACCAATAAGTGAGGATAGGGCTGAGGTTAGGACAGATATCAGGGGGCAGCCCAGGAGAGGGAAGGTAAGATTTAGGCTGCGGGTAGGAGGGGTTAGGTTTAGGCACCAGCAGGAGGGTTAGGCTGCGGGGGTGGGTGGTTCGGGTTAGGCTGCGGGGAGGGAGGGTTAGGGGCCCATTAGGGGAATATAAATATATTTAACTTCCCCTGTCAGGATTCTGATTAGAGATGAGCGGGTTCGGTTCCTCGGAATCCGAACCCCCCCGAACTTCAGCCTTTTTACACGGGTCCGAGGCAGACTCGGATCTTCCCGCCTTGCTCGGCTAACCCGAGCGCGCCCGAACGTCATCATCCCGCTGTCGGATTCTCGCGAGGCTCGTATTCTATCGCCACACTCGGATTCTATATAAGGAGCCGCGCGTCGCCGCCATTTTCACACGTGCATTGAGATTGATAGGGAGAGGACGTGGCTGGCGTCCTCTCCGTTAGAATAGATAGAGACACTTGAGTTGATTACTTAGTAATTTTGGGGAGCATTAGGAGTACTCAGAGTGCAGAGTTTTGCTGATAGTTAGTTACTAGTGACTGACCACCACCAGTTTTATTTATTATTTAATATAATCCGTTCTCTGCCTGAAAAAAAACGATACACAGTCACATACCATATCTGTGCTCAGCCTCAGTGTGCTGCATGATAATATCATCTATGTATATCTGACTGTGCTGAGTGCTCACTGCTCACACAGCTGAATTGTGGGGGAGACTGGGGTGCAGTTATAGCAGGAGTACAGTGCACACTTTTGCTGCCAGTGTGACTGACCAGTGACCACCAGTATATTGTCTGCCTGAAAAAGTTAAACACTCCTGTGGTGTTTTTTTTATTTATTCTATAAACGCATTCTGCTGACAGTGTCCAGCAGGTCCGTCATTCATTATATTATATAAATATTTACCTGCAGTAGTGTTATATTTTTTTTGTTCATCTCTATCATCTTTATCATCTCTATATTAGCAGACGCAGTACGGTAGTCCACGGCTGTGGCTACCTCTGTGTCGTCAGTGCTCGTCCATAATTGTATACCTACCTGTGGTGGGTTTTTTTTTTCTATCTTCTTCATACTAGTAGTTTAGGAGTCTGCTGACAGTGTCCAGCAGGTCCGTCATTATATTATATATACCTGCAGTAGTGATATATATATATATTTTATATCATTATCATCTCTATACTAGCAGACGCAGTACGGTAGTCCACGGCTGTAGCTACCTCTGTGTCATCAGTGCTCGTCCATAATTGTATACCTACCTGTGGTGGGGTTTTTTTTTCTATCTTCTTCATACTAGTAGTTTAGGAGTCTGCTGACAGTGTCCAGCAGGTCCGTCATTATATTATATATACCTGCAGTAGTGATATATATATATTTTTTATATCATTATCATCTCTATATTAGCAGACGCAGTACGGTAGTCCACGGCTGTGGCTACCTCTGTGTCGTCAGTGCTCGTCCATAATTGTATACCTACCTGTGGTGGGGTTTTTTTTTCTATCTTCTTCATACTAGTAGTTTAGGAGTCTGCTGACAGTGTCCAGCAGGTCCGTCATTATATTATATATACCTGCAGTAGTGATATATATATATTTTTTATATCATTATCATCTCTATACTAGCAGACGCAGTATGGTAGTCCACGGCTGTAGCTACCTCTGTGTCGTCAGTGCTCGTCCATAATTGTATACCTACCTGTGGTGGGTTTTTTTTTTCTATCTTCTTCATACTAGTAGTTTAGGAGTCTGCTGACAGTGTCCAGCAGGTCCGTCATTATATTATATATACCTGCAGTAGTGATATATATATATATTTTATATCATTATCATCTCTATATTAGCAGACGCAGTACGGTAGTCCACGGCTGTGGCTACCTCTGTGTAGTCAGTGCTCGTCCATAATTGTATACCTACCTGTGGTGGGGGTTTTTTTTTCTATCTTCTTCATACTAGTAGTTTAGGAGTCTGCTGACAGTGTCCAGCAGGTCCGTCATTATATTATATATACCTGCAGTAGTGATATATATATTTTTTATATCATTATCATCTCTATACTAGCAGACGCAGTACGGTAGTCCACGGCTGTGGCTACCTCTGTGTCGTCAGTGCTCGTCCATAATTGTATACCTACCTGTGGTGGGGTTTTTTTTTTCTATCTTCTTCATACTAGTAGTTTAGGAGTCTGCTGACAGTGTCCAGCAGGTCCGTCATTATATTATATATACCTGCAGTAGTGATATATATATATTTTTTATATCATTATCATCTCTATATTAGCAGACGCAGTACGGTAGTCCACGGCTGTGGCTACCTCTGTGTCGTCAGTGCTCGTCCATAATTGTATACCTACCTGTGGTGGGGGTTTTTTTTCTATCTTCTTCATACTAGTAGTTTAGGAGTCTGCTGACAGTGTCCAGCAGGTCCGTCATTATATTATATATACCTGCAGTAGTGATATATATATATTTTTTATATCATTATCATCGCTATACTAGCAGACGCAGTACGGTAGTCCACGGCTGTGGCTACCTCTGTGTCGTCAGTGCTCGTCCATAATTGTATACCTACCTGTGGTGGAGTTTTTTTTTCTATCTTCTTCATACTAGTAGTTTAGGAGTCTGCTGACAGTGTCCAGCAGGTCCGTCATTATATTATATATACCTGCAGTAGTGATATATATATATTTTTTATATCATTATCATCTCTATACTAGCAGACGCAGTACGGTAGTCCACGGCTGTAGCTACCTCTGTGTCGTCAGTCACTCGTCATCCATAAGTATACTAGTATCCATCCATCTCCATTGTTTACCTGAGGTGCCTTTTAGTTGTGCCTATTAAAATATGGAGAACAAAAATGTTGAGGTTCCAAAAATAGGGAAAGATCAAGATCCACTTCCACCTCGTGCTGAAGCTGCTGCCACTAGTCATGGCCGAGACGATGAAATTCCATCAACGTCGTCTGCCAAGGCCGATGCCCAATGTCATAGTACAGAGCATGTAAAATCCAAAACACAAAATATCAGTAAAAAAAGGACTCAAAAATCTAAAATAAAATCGTCGGAGGAGAAGCGTAAACTTGCCAATATGCCATTTACCACACGGAGTGGCAAGGAACGGCTGAGGCCCTGGCCTATGTTCATGGCTAGTGGTTCAGCTTCACATGAGGATGGAAGCACTCAGCCTCTCGCTAGAAAAATGAAAAGACTTATGCTGGCAAAAGCACAGCAAAGAACTGTGCGTTCTTCGAAATCACAAATCCACAAGGAGAGTCCAATTGTGTCGGTTGCGATGCCTGACCATCCCAACACTGGACGCGAAGAGCATGCGCCTTCCACCATTTGCACGCCCCCTGCAAGTGCTGGAAGGAGCACCCGCAGTCCAGTTCCTGATAGTCAGATTGAAGATGTCAGTGTTGAAGTACACCAGGATGAGGAGGATATGGGTGTTGCTGGCGCTGGGGAGGAAATTGACAAGGAGGATTCTGATGGTGAGGTGGTTTGTTTAAGTCAGGCACCCAGGGAGACACATGTTGTCCGTGGGAGGAATATGGCCATTGACATGCCTGGTGAAAATACTAAAAAAATCAGCTCTTCGGTGTGGAAGTATTTCAACAGAAATGCGGACAACAGGTGTCAAGCCGTGTGTTGCCTTCGTCAAGCTGTAATAAGTAGGGGTAAGGACGTTAACCACCTCGGAACATCCTCCCTTATACGTCACCTGCAGCGCATTCATCATAAGTCAGTGACAAGTTCAAAAACTTTGGGCGACAGCGGAAGCAGTCCACTGACCAGTTAATCCCTTCCTCTTGTAACCAAGCTCACGCAAACCACCCCACCAACTCCCTCAGTGTCAATTTCCTCCTTCCCCAGGAATGCCAATAGTCCTGCAGGCCATGTCACTGGCAATTCTGACGAGTCCTCTCCTGCCTGGGATTCCTCCGATGCATCCTTGAGTGTAACGCCTACTGCTGCTGGCGCTGCTGTTGTTGCTGCTGGGAGTCGATGGTCATCCCAGAGGGGAAGTCGTAAGACCACTTTTACTACTTCCACCAAGCAATTGACTGTCCAACAGTCCTTTGCGAGGAAGATGAAATATCACAGCAGTCATCCTGCTGCAAAGCGGATAACTGAGGCCTTGGCATCCAGGGCGGTGAGAAACGTGGTTCCGGTATCCATCATTACTGCAGAGCCAACTATAGACTTGATTGAGGTACTGTGTCCCCGGTACCAAATACCATCTAGGTTCCATTTCTCTAGGCAGGCGATACCGAAAATGTACACAGACCTCAGAAAAAGACTCACCAGTGTCCTAAAAAATGCAGTTGTACCCAATGTCCACTTAACCACGGACATGTGGACAAGTGGAGCAGGGCAGACTCAGGACTATATGACTGTGACAGCCCACTGGGTAGATGTATTGACTCTCGCCGCAAGAACAGCAGCGGCGGCACCAGTAGCAGCATCTCGCAAACGCCAACTCTTTCCTAGGCAGGCTACGCTTTGTATCACCGCTTTCCAGAATACGCACACAGCTAAAAACCTCTTACGGCAACTGAGGTAGATCATCGCAGAATGGCTTACCCCAATTGGACTCTCCTGTGGATTTGTGGCATCGGACAACGCCACCAATATTGTGTGTGCATTAAATATGGGCAAATTCCAGCACGTCCCATGTTTTGCCCATACCTTGAATTTGGTGGTGCAGAATTATTTAAAAAACGAGAGGGGCGTGCAAGAGATGCTGTCGGTGGCCAGAAGAATTGCGGGACACTTTCGGCGTACAGGCACCACGTACAGAAGACTGGAGCAACACCAAAAACGCCTGAACCTGCCCTGCCATCATCTGAAGCAAGAAGTGGTAACGAGGTGGAATTCAACCCTCTATATGCTTCAGAGGTTGGAGGAGCAGCAAAAGGCCATTCAAGCCTATACAACTGACCACGATATAGGAGGTGGAATGCACCTGTCTCAAGCGCAGTGGAGAATGATTTCAACGTTGTGCAAGGTTCTGCAACTTTTTGAACTTGCCACACGTGAAGTCAGTTCAGACACTGCCAGCCTGAGTCAGGTCATTCCCCTCATCAGGCTTTTGCAGAAGAAGCTGGAGACATTGAAGGAGGAGCTAACACTGAGCGATTCCGCTAGGCATGTGGGACTTGTGGATGGAGCCCTTAATTCGCTTAACAAGGATTCATGGGTGGTCAATCTGTTGAAATCAGAGCACTACATTTTGGCCACCGTGCTCGATCCTAGATTTAAAACCTACGTTGTATCTCTCTTTCCGGCAGACACAAGTCTGCAGGGGTTCAAAGAACTGCTGGTGAGAAAATTGTCAAGTCAAGCGGAACGCGACCTGTCAACATCTCCTCCTTCACATTCTCCCGCAACTGGGGGTGCGAGGAAAAGGATCAGAATTCCGAGCCCACCCGCTGGCGGTGATGCAGGGCAGTCTGGAGCGACTGCTGATGCTGACATCTGGTCCGGACTGAAGGACCTGACAACGATTACGGACATGTCGTCTACTGTCACTGCATATGATTCTCTCACCATTGAAAGAATGGTGGAGGATTATATGAGTGACCGCATCCAAGTAGGCACGTCAGACAGTCCGTACGTTTACTGGCAGGAAAAAGAGGCAATTTGGAGGCCCTTGCACAAACTGGCTTTATTCTACCTAAGTTGCCCTCCCACAAGTGTGTACTCCGAAAGAGTGTTTAGTGCCGCCGCTCACCTTGTCAGCAATCGGCGTACGAGGTTACTTCCAGAAAATGTGGAGAAGATGATGTTCATTAAAATGAATTATAATCAATTCCTCCATGGAGACATTCACCAGCAGCAATTGCCTCCACAAAGTACACAGGGAGCTGTGATGGTGGATTCCAGTGGGGACGAATTGATAATCTGTGAGGAGGGGGATGTACACGGTGATGAATCGGAGGATGATGATGAGGTGGACATCTTGCCTCTGTAGAGCCAGTTTGTGCAAGGAGAGATTAATTGCTTCTTTTTTGGTGGGGGTCCAAACCAACCAGTCATTTCAGTCACAGTAGTGTGGCAGACCCTGTCACTGAAATGATGGGTTGGTTAAAGTGTGCATGTCCTGTTTATACAACATAAGGGTGGGTGGGAGGGCCCAAGGACAATTCCATCTTGCACCTCTTTTTTCTTTCATTTTTCTTTGCGTCATGTGCTGTTTGGGGAGTGTTTTTTGGAAGGGCCATCCTGCGTGACACTGCAGTGACACTCCTAGATGGGCCAGGTGTTTGTGTCGGCCACTAGGGTCGCTTATCTTAGTCACACAGCTACCTCATTGCGCCTCTTTTTTTTCTTCTTTGCGTCATGTGCTGTTTGGGGAGTATTTTTTGGAAGGGCCATCCTGCGTGACACTGCAGTGCCACTCCTAGATGGGCCAGGTGTTTGTGTCGGCCACTAGGGTCACTTATCTTAGTCACACAGCTACCTCATTGCGCCTCATTTTTTTCTTCTTTGCGTCATGTGCTGTTTGGGGAGTATTTTTTGGAAGGGCCATCCGGCCTGACACTGCAGTGCCACTCCTAGATGGGCCAGGTGTTTGTGTCGGCCACTAGGGTCGCTTAGCTTACTCACACAGCTACCTCATTGCGCCTCTTTTTTTCTTTGCGTCATGTGCTGTTTGGGGAGTGTTTTTTGGAAGGGCCATCCTGCGTGACACTGCAGTGCCACTCCTAGATGGGCCAGGTGTTTGTGTCGGCCACTAGGGTCGCTTAGCTTAGTCACACAGCTACCTCATTGCGCCTCTTTTTTTCTTTGCATCATGTGCTGTTTGGGGAGTGTTTTTTGGAAGGGCCATCCTGCGTGACACTGCAGTGCCACTCCTAGATGGGCCAGGTGTTTGTGTCGGCCACTAGGGTCGCTGAGCTTAGTCACACAGCTACCTCATTGCACCTCTTTTTTTCTTTGCGTCATGTGCTGTTTGGGGAGTGTTTTTTGGAAGGGCCATCCTGCGTGACACTGCAGTGCCACTCCTAGATGGGCCAGGTGTTTGTGTCGGCCACTTGGGTCGCTGAGCTTAGTCATCCAGCGACCTCGGTGCAAATTTTAGGACTAAAAATAATATTGTGAGGTGTGATGTGTTCAGAATAGACTGAAAATTAGTGGAAATTATGGTTATTGAGGTTAATAATACTTTGGGATCAAAATGACCCCCAAATTCTATGATTTAAGCTGTTTTTTAGGTTTTTTTTTAAAAAAACACCCGAATCCAAAACACACCCGAATCCGACAAAAAAAATTCGGTGAGGTTTTGCCAAAACGCGTTCGAACCCAAAACACGGCCACGGAACCAAACCCAAAACCAAAACACAAAACCCGAAAAATTTCCGGTGCACATCTCTAATTTTGATCATCGGGATGCTGTGGCTGGTGTTCTGACCGCTGGCATCCCATCACCCGGCATTTCAATCCCATCCAACAGCCCCAATTATCTTACATTTTTTAGTGACCATCATTTTACGTGACATGCATTCATAATATATTAGTTGTCACATTCAGCAACTGATGTGGTTTTGTCAAGCATAGCCGTGGCTAGGAAAGGGAGGAAATATGTACTTTATTACAATGCTTATTTTTTGTTCACTTATGCATTTTGTTTCCAAATTAGGAGATTTATTTAAATTATTAAAAGGGTTTAGGGCAGGGTTTCCAAACTCAGTCCTCAAGGTAACAGTTTGGTTTTTAAGGATTTCCATACATGTACACAGAAATAATTAAACTATCTGAGGTACATATTAAATCACCTGTGTTTAAGCATGGATATCCTTAAAACCTGGACTGTTATGGTACCTTGAGCACTGAGTTTGGGAACCACTGGTCTAGTGGATGTTCTCTGCATGCTAACACTTTTAGATCTATTGTTATGTAGTTACACCTCCCAACATTTATGATTTAAGAATCGTGACAGAGTGCAGCCCCGCCCCTAAGCAATCGAAAGGGGTGTGGCCATGTCTTGGGAAATGTCATGCTGCCTTCTTGTGAGAGTCGGATGACTGGCATATATTTTAAAATAAAGGTTGAGCTCGCTTGGCATAAAGTCTCGCTAGCCACTGCGATATACTGTAGATTATGTTTCCCAAAACTGGTCCTCAGAGAACATATATTAAGATATCCACAGGTGGTACTAATTATTTTACTTGTGATTCCTTGAGGAGACCTGGAAAATACACTGGGTTATGGTGCCCTAAGGACTATATTTGGGAAACAATGGCTTATGTTAATCATACAGTATATTACACTACAGTATGTGTGTTTTATGATACTGTACAATTAAACTACTGAAATGTGGCAGGTAGGTATACATGAATTTGTAATATATTATTATATACAGTACATTGTTTTGTATCAAACTGAGACAGAAAGACGCATATTAAATAGCATCTGGTTTTATCTATGCCGCAGGAATGGTAGTCATCTTGAAAACTGCATTCCGTTTGTTACTGGGGGGGGGGTGATAATAACTTTGTATCCTGTGTGTGTGTAATGTGAAATCTGTCTCAGCCATGAAACATATTGTTTACATCATAGGTTACTGTTTAATGTGTTTGAATCCCAATGTGAGATGATGCCTTGCTCCCTGTGGTTCAAACTACAGTATATCCGGCTGCTAAATACTTTGGGATGATTTATTAAGCATCAGCAATAGTATAGATATTCCCATCAATGGGGGTCATTCCGAGTTGATCGTAGCTGTGCTAAATTTAGCACAGCTACTATCATCTTCCCAGACATGCAGGGGGACGCCTAGCACAGGGCTAGTCCGCTCAGCATGTCAGTTCGGGCCTCCCCCCCCCCCCCCCTTACCCCGCACAAGTACATACTTTTGTACTTGAAGAGTAACTCCCAGCCAGCACAGCTCCTGCGGCTGGCTGGGAGCTACTCGTCGCTGCCCCAGGCCGCAGCGGCTGCGGACCGCCCCCCCCGCACGGTCCGGCCACGCCTGTGTTGGCCGGACCGAGCCCCGAAAACGGCTTCCAAATGCCGCCGTGCCATCCTCTCCCGCCCAGTGGTCGCCTCTGCCTGTCAATCAGGCAGAGGCGATCGCTAGGTAACGACGGCCTCTGGTCGTCTGGCATGTGCCGGCACACTGCGGCACCGGCGCATGCGCAGTTCCGACCTGATCGCTGCGCTTCGAACAACTGCAGCGTGCAATCAGGTCGGAATGACCTCCAATGTTGGAAATACAGCTTCCCAAATTAATGTGGAGGCTGGCTGATGCTATTCAATTAAAGCCCATATTTTTCTACAGGTAAATTACTGTTAACAGTCGTTGACACATAGGGGGGAATTCAAATGTTTGAAAAGTCAGTTGGGTGTCTGTTTATTCTTGTCTATTAGATAGGAAAAAACAGACTCCCAACTGACTTTTCAAACATTTGAATTCCTCCCATAGAATCCAGGATAAGTTCCCGAACCTATGTGTTAACACGGCTGCGGCATACGAAAAGGGGCCATTTATCAGGGATTTATTGAGCAGAATTGGGGGATCAATTAGACCGCAATAAATTACCGCAGTTAATTGAATCCCCCCCCCCCATAGAGGTATCGGGTACTCTCAGTCAGCACATAACGTGGCCTTTAGGCTGACCAGATAGTACTAAGAGCTGGGCTTAAACACATATGGTCACAACCCCTCAACCTACTTCTCTAAAACATCTCTTCAGTGCTGCGTATACAGTACATGTCCATGTGTGCGAGACATTGAAGGGGCATCATCTAGTGGGATATATATCCCAACAGTCCCAAAATCTGGGCACAAAGTCAATTAGCTATTTCCGATAATGGGGACTATGAGGGTCATTCTGACCTGATCGCATGCTAGGATTTTTCGCTGCGATCAGGTCCGAACTGCGCATGCGTATGCCACAATGCGCTGGCACGTCGTACGGGTACAAAGCGGATCATTGCTGAGCGATAGATTTTACGAATCATCCATTCCCACAGCCGATCGCAAGGAGACTGAGAGGAAGAGGGCGTTTGTGGGTGTCAACAGACTGTTTTCTGGTAGTGGTTGGTAGAACGCAGGCGTGTCAAAGCGTTTGCAGGGCAGGTGTCTAACGTCAATTATGGGCAAGAACAGCTACTCAGAAACTGCACAAAACTTTTTTGTAGTGCTTGGCTGCACATGCGATCGCACACTCGCAAAGCAAAAATACACTCCCCTATAGGCGGTGACTATCTGATCGCAGTGCTGCAAAAAAATAGCTAGCGAGCAATCAACTCGGAATGACCCCCGGGGCCCTATATACTAAGTCTTGGAGAGAGATAAAGTGGACAAAGATAAAGCACCAGCCAATCAGCTTCTAAGTGCTATGTTACAGGCTGTGTTTGAAATCAGTTAGGAGCTGGTTGGCTAGCAGTTTGTCTCCATCCTCTTTATCTCTCTCCAAAGCTTAGTACATCTGCTTAAACTGCAGATTTTTTTTTTTTTCCCGGTTTTGTGGGGGGTTTATGTTGACTTTAGTCTGACTGTGGGGATTCGCACGCAGGGTATTCCCCACTAAGCGCCTGATTCTTTGTCGTATGTAATGCGCGTGCAAAAGAAAGAAATCAGCTACTGCACGTGCGCTGGATCAGACGTACACTAAATGACGGAGATCACTATTTTGAACAGATTGATCTGTCTGTTGATGGACCACACTTTGCCTGAAATGGCCATTTCTGGGCAGTAACTGGGCAGCAACCATGTGTTTGCATGGAACAGCCCCATTTTGTGGTAGCGTCATGGGATGGTAATCCAACTTCCATCTGTGATTGTGGTGCCTGGACAGAGAGAGAGCCGATCTCTAGCACCTAGCACGGGGCTGGTGCAAGTCCAGATACAGTACTAATGATGACAGTTGCCACTGCAGGCGGAAACTCAGTGGGCGGGATAGGCCTGCACGTCTAGTTGTACAGACTGTCTGCACACTTTGGTGGATTCTTGCATTTGCATATAAGAGTAAGTAGCATGCCATGGGTATACGCAGGGCCGGTTCTACACCTTGAGGCGCCCAGTGCAAAAGTTTTCACTGGCGCCACTCCCCTCCCCCGCAGCAAAAGTTAGTTGGCAAAAAATAGGGGCGTGGTTTCCTAGGGGAGGGTCGTGGCCACAGTTATGCCCCCAGTAGCTGTGCCCCCAGATTTGCCCCAAGTAGTTGTGCCCCCCCTGTTGATTTTCTCCCTGTAGCTGTGCCCCCCTGTAGATTTGCACCCAGTAGCTGTGCCCCCAGTTAATTTTCCCCCAGTAGCTGGTCCCCCTGTAGTTGTGCCCCCAGTAGCTGTTCCCCCTGTAGTAGTGCCCCCAGTAGCAGTGCCCCCAGTATGTGCCCTCTGTACAGATGTAGCCACCTTTATCTTGAGTGGCTGAGGCGTTTGTCCCGATCGAGCATATGCAGCGTAGGGAGGCGCGCCTAGTCACAGAGAGGCGTACCTAATCGCACGGAGGCAGACATGGCGTTTGGCGTTACCTTTACGTGTAATACCTGCGATCAGCCACCAGATGTCGCTTTTTACAATCACCACTGCGCATGCGTGTGCTCTCCCGTAAAATACAATACTGAAATACTTAATAAGGACTACTTTACTAAGGCGTCTCATTACGCTGCATACAGTAAATACTCATTACGCTGCATTATTTAATACAGTACTGTATATACGACACCGACGCAAATAGTACAGCATACAGTATATGATCCATCTACAATACTTTATGAATACTGTATGTGAGCGTCCAAGTCCCGCAGACAAAACATACTTTAAAACCAGTAGTGTACACTGTCGCAAATGGATGTGTGTTACAAGTTCACTATTGCCTCTCAAGATTAGGAATTTTGTACAGTATGTTATCGTCCTAATCCCGTAGCCATTACAGCATAATCAAAACCAATGGATTTATACATTTGTCTGCGGCGAAGTGGTGAAGTGTTTCGCTTCCTATACTCAGAGTCCCGGGTTCGATTCCTTAAGTACGAATGCATGTTAGTTTTTTTCAGACACTTTATTATTTTTTTTATTCACATAAACCAGGGCAAAGCTGCATGAGCGGTTCTATGCGATCGAGTCCGGTGTACCATAATGTGCAGGTTCTATGCAGGTTAAGGTTCTATGCTCCGTACAGTACACATACAATTCTGTAGCTGGGCAGACTGAATAGAAATGGCTACCACCTATGACTCCTTGCCCCACAGAGGCCCAAGGCTACGGAGCAAGTAATAGTCCAGATTGTACAGACTATGGGGCAATGCTGAAGGAGCGTCACAATCCCCTAGCTAAAATACACAGTATGCACATTATGGTACACCGGACTCGATCACATAGCACACTGGCAAAATGGCCGCCGCCCCCGAACCCTTGTGCAGGTTATGGGGCAATGCTGAAAGAGCGTCACAATCCCCTAGCCAAAATACACAGGGGCGATGGGGATAAGCTACTGTAGGATTGCATACAGTATTACGGTACACCGGACTCAATCGCATAGCACACTGTCAAAATGACCACTACCCCTGAACCCCCACCTCCTGAACCCCCACCTCGTGGCAGGCAGGAGTCGGGTATGGAATGAGAAATGGCATAAGCTGTGCAGGCTACGGGGCGATGCTGAAGGAGCGTCACAATCCCCTAGCCATAATACACAGAGATAAGCGAGGTCTATGCACATTACAGTACGTTACACCGGGCTCGATCGCATAGCAAACTGACAAAACACAAGTTTTACATAAAGCAGGCCAAAGCTGCAGGAGATTTTCTACTGTAAAGGTTCTATGCACCGTACGGTACTGTACACATACAATTCTATAGCAGGGCAGACTCAATTGAAATGGCTACCGCCTGTGACTCCTAGCTCCTAGGAGGCACTCAGCTATGGAGCAAATAACAGCACAGATTTTGCAGGCTACGGGGCAATGCTGAAGGAGCGTCACAATCCCCTAGCTACAATACACAGGGGCGATAGAGAAAATCGAGTGGCTGGAGGGGGGGTCCCCTTGATTTAAGGGGCCCCCACTCCTCCAGGGTACCCCGGCCAGGTGTGACTAGTTGGGTATTTAATTCCATGGCCGCAGGGACCGGTATAAAAGTGTCCCCCGGCTGTGCATTATCTGTCCAGCTAGTGGAGCCCAGTGCTGGTTCAAAAAATATGGGGAACCCCTACGCTTTTTTGTCCCCCTTATTTTTTGCACCAGGACCAGGCGCAGAGCCCGGTGCTGGTTCTAAAAAGATGGGGGATCCCGTGTCCATTTTTTCCGTATTCCTGCCGGAATTCGACCGCAATTTCATATACTGTACCCCTTAATGTCACTGCTTACAGTATACAGTATTTAGACATGAGCTTGTGTACAGTATCTGTCATGAGGTGCTTTTTTCACTGACACTATAACTTTTTTCTATTGTAATATACTGTACAGAGGCGGCAAACTAGCCAAACGGGAATAATCAGCTTCTGCTGAATAAAATGAGATGCTACAGTACATGCCTATATTCTGTGAGTGACTGCGGCTCTATGAAATTAAATCAGAAAATGTAAATATGAAATGCATTACTAATGTGTGGCATTACTGTACTGTATGTGTATAAGGTGTACTACAATATTTTCTGGTGTAACATAAGGAAAGGGCACTACTGCATGGTCTAATGCAGTGGTTCTCAAACTTGGTCCTCAGGACCCCACACAGTGCATGTTTTGCAGGTAAACCAGCAAGTGCACAGGTGTATTAATTACTAACTGACACATTTTAGAAGGTCCATACAGTAGGTGGAGCCAATTTTTTCACTTGTGATTCTGTGAGACCTGCAAAACCTGCACTGTGTGGGGTCCTGAGGACTGAGTTTGAGAACCTGTGGTCTAATGTAAATAAAGATGAATGTGGTGGGGTGTGAATAAAGTTGCAGTACTGTGTTGTGTCATGTCATCTTCGGGTATTATTGTGTTACCATGCCCCTTCCCAGCAAGAACATACTGTACACTGTTTTGGGCTGGCACTAAATGTGCACATTGTTCTTATTTAGATTATAGGGGGTAGGAGCGCCAAAATGGGTGATGGTGCTGGGAAAGGGGTGCAGGGTTAGAGGCGGAACTACGTAGCATCTGTGCAAGAGGGCATCAGCCAAAATCTAGCCTAGGGCATCATGTTGGTCAGGTTTGGCTCTGATAATACTGTATACTGTACTCTTACTGTACTTTGCATTCAATACAGATACTGTTTGCACACAGGCTTTACATGAATCATTGGCAATGCTGCAGGAGTGTCTTATTAGGCAATCTAAAATATACCACGACTATGGGTGGGGATACAGTAGGGAAGTTCTGTCACCATAAGCTGTCTGCTGTGTATAGCATATTTCCATCTGAGATGCATTTGTGTGTTTGTAATAAAAAAAAAACATTTTACTGTACATTTAGTGGATACAGTATTTCTCCCCCATAATGACGTATCATACTGTACAGGTACCCTCATGTACTGTACCGTACCATACTGTAAAATTGAATATTTATTGGAAAAGCATCAATATTAATGTAAAAAAAAGTATTACAACATCCGATTCCATGTACTGCACTGATCAAAATGTACAGTACTCTTATTCAGGACTTATAAAACTGAAAATAACTGTTCATACACATCAGTAACATTACTACTGTATAATATTCTACATTAGTTTATGCAATAATCAGACAAAGGCAATTTTATAATTTTTTTTAATAATGCACCAATTTAAAATTTTAAACAGAAAATACAGTACAGAACTACATATTTGTGGCTTGACCATTTCTTTCGACTACAACAGGTAATACTTTATACAGGTGATTTATATAATTATTACAATGTTCAGGTGTGAGTACTTCTAGACAAAATTTCTTTATCCCATCCAACAGTTGCTGTTTTGTTGTTGGCTTTGCAACACTCCTAATGTACCTCTTCAATTGAGCCCACACTAATTCGATTGGGTTCATGTCTGGTGATCTATATAAAAATAAAAAAAAAGCGTATAGAAAAAATTAATGACATTACAGTAAATAGAGAAAATTAAACATACAATATTGTACTGTTTATTAAACAAAAAAATAAATTTACAGTACTAGAGTGCTATCCAAAATTTTACTTGTACACTGTTGAAAGAATACTCACTCTGGTGGTGTGCGTTCCCAATTCATACCTTTCTCTTCCATAAATTTGGCTGAGGCGGAGTGTTTAGGATCATTGTCTTGGAATATCCTATGGTGAGTTGGGTAATATTTATTCACAAATGGCACCATACATTCCTCTACTATTGTTTCTTGGAAAAATTTCTTATCCATGATCCCTACAGAAATCAAAAAATGTTGTTCATTAATAAGCAACTCCTTTTATTGTGCAGTTACATGTACCCTACAGTACAGCATGTATTTTTACAGAACACAGGCACAGAATAAAGTATAGTACTGTACCTTCGAAAAATAATAGGGGACCAGCTCCTAATCGTGATATGCCTCCCCATACATGGACTTTCAATGGATGCTTTGGGCGTGGTTTTAATGAGATATGGTTACGTTTCCTGAATGACATTCTGGAGAACCGCTCAAGGGCAACAGACGATTCATCTGTGAAAATGACATCATCAAATGTTTCACCACTCTCAATCCATCGCCGTGCCTGTTCCACTCTCTTTTCTTTATTCACATCTCTTATCATTGGAGATATCCTGTGAAGAGCCAAAAATAATGAAATCAGATACAGTTATGAAATTACAGATTTACAGATTACTGTATATACAGTAGACTGTATGTGCAGTATACTGTATTATATACCTACTGTATACATTAAACTGTACATACATTAAGGTACATACAGAGTAATATATATATACATACTGTACATACACACACACACACACACACAGTATACAGTATGTAATCATCACAATAAGCTGGCAATGCTTCATTGCTGTCTCTGAGTGCCTATACAGTAGGTATCTCTTTTGGGATAGAATATATACAGTATATACAGACACATATACTGTATATAGTATAAAGTACACACTCTGTATAATGATTTATGGCATTGTTATATCACGTATCAAGGGATTATTAACAGTGCATTTACTGTATGGTTTATACTGCTTTCAGTATTTTACCTTGTTGCGCCAAAGGTCCATCCCATTTTCCGTCGCATCCTTCTGATGCTGGTGGCCGATATGTCCAGGTCATACTTGGAATGGAGAATTCATTTTATTTGCAAAGCAGTACGCTCATCATCCTCACGAGTTAGTTCCTCCACAATTTGTTGCACTCTCCTACAGTACAATACAGTATGAAAAATATGAATTCATGAACAGCACAATCACAGTTACAATAGATGAAGTTTTTATTTTATTTCCAAAAAATTGTCTATGGTATAAAGCAAGTCATTTAAACATTACAGTAGTGTACAGTACGTACCATGTGCATTTTGTAGGAAATACAAATCTGGGCGTTGTTCTCTCGAATGCATGATAGCGCACCATTTCTAAAGTGACTATAATGCCACTTTCCTTGAGCCATGCATGGATCTCTTTGATGGTTTTATTTTCTTTTTTCATGTTGGCGATTATCTTGCTCATCGTTTTGTTGATAGTTACTGGCATGTTGTCCAACTATAATTCCTGTATGGTGAAAAAACATTTGTGAATACTGTAGTCTAAAATTTACACATCTGAAAATGCATAAGAGTTTTATGATAGAAGTTAATACTGTACATGTTTACTATCCAGTACCTGATGTTCAAATTTAAGTATTGTATACTGTACAGTACTGAAAATACCACTTCAGTGTTATGGACTGCAATTAGTTTCCTGTATGAAACAGATACAGTACAGTAAATAACCCTCCTTGGAAGTGCATGGGCCCTGTGAGACTTACAGTAGTGTACAGCATAAGGGTCGACTGACATGATGTACAAGCATTACATACAGTACATGTCAGTACTGTATGTAAATTCTTCAATTATTGCCTAACAACAATGCTGCTTACTGTATATTAAATACTGTAGGCCTAGAAATGTGCATCTCAATATAGTAGTTAAAAACACAGGGGCCTATGTGGATAAGCGAGTTCTATGCACACTAAAAATGGCCACCGACCGTGAACCCCCAGCACGTGGCAGCGCTCGGATATGGAGTGAGATACAGTATGGTATACATTTTACAGGCCAGGGGGCAATGCTGAAGGAGCGTCACAATCCCCTAGCTTAATTACACCGGGATAAGCGAGGTCTATGCACATTACGTTATACCGAGCTCGATCGCTGAGCAACCTGACAAAATGGCCGCCGACCGTGAACCCCCAGCACGTGGCAGCGCTCGGATATGGAGTGAGATACAGTATGGTATACATTTTACAGGCCAGGGGGCAATGCTGAAGGAGCGTCACAATCCCCTAGCTTAATTACACCGGGATAAGCGAGGTCTATGCACATTACATTATACCGAGCTCGATCGCTGAGCAACCTGACAAAATGGCCGCCGACCGTGAACCCCCAGCACGTGGCAGCGCTCGGATATGGAGTGAGATACAGTATGGTATACATTTTACAGGCCAGGGGGCAATGCTGAAGGAGCGTCACAATCCCCTAGCTTAATTACACCGGGATAAGCGAGGTCTATGCACATTACGGTATACCGAGCTGGATCGCTTAGCAACCTGACAAAATAGCCGCCGACCGTGAACCCCCAGCACGTGGCAGCGCTCGGATATTTCTACTCATTGCCGTTGTGCAGTTGCATTTAGCATAAAGAATCGCTCCTGCAGATGTACTTTGATTTATGTGAAACCTGTGTGCATCCTTCCATTGGATGTATTAGAGAGAAAAAAAATTTTTTTTAAATGAATGTCACGGGAACACATAAAAAAAATGGTTGGCATTTCCTTCCCATTGGTGTTGGTTTACAGTATGCCGTAGTGGACTCGGATGCTCATGTAATTGCATTTCAAAGGCACAGTACAGTATTTCCCATCGTCTCCCCCTACCCCCATCGCCCTTCCCCCCTGGGAGCCTGCACAGGGAGGGAATTTAGGTCATGTGCAATACACAAACGCTGAAGATCTACAGTACTGTTTTGCTCAGTTAGTAGTGTCAGAATACCCTCATTTCATTCCCGCTGTTTAGTTGCATTTAGCGTAAAGAATCGCTCCTGCAGATGTACTCTGATTTATATGTAACTTGTGTGCACCTTTCCATTGACTGTCTTACAATGTAAATAAAATAATACAGTGTATTATTACAATAAAAAAAAAAAAGAAGAAGGCACATCACGTCTCGAACCCTGGACCCCCAGCGTGGGAGGTGGGAGCCTTCACCCCTAGCCCACGACGCCTCATGAGAGACTCCCAATTTCATGTGTGAAAGTACTGCAAACAGCGCCCGGCCCCCACCCCATTGGTGTTGGTTTATGCCTTAGAGGACTCGGACGCTCGCATTTGTAAAGCACGGTATTTTCCACCGCCTCCTGCTAGCTACTGTAGCCCTCCATTCCCAGACGCTCATGTATTTTAAAAGCACGGTGTTTATACATTGTCCTGTACATTCTTCCTTTTACACAATTACTGTAGTTGCGTCTCCATACACATACAGTACTCCATACTTTTTCCACCGCCTCCCGTTACGCCTACAGTATTGCCAGAGCTGTAGATCAATCCGCTGCTATACTGTACGATCGAAAGTACTGGATTAGTGGAGCATTAGCCACATAGTGGTGGAGATGTGTAATGCATGATGAGTATCTAGATCGCCTCAACGCGCCTACCTGTGATTAAACTCAGCTATCGCCTTAGCGTGACTAAACGCCCGTCTCGGCGGAGAAACAGTTAAGATAAAGGTGGCTACATCTGTAGCTGTGCTTCCTGTAGTAGTGCCCCCAGTAGCTGTGCCCTTTGTAGCTGTGCCCCCTGTAGTAGTACCCCCAGAATGTGCCCCCTGTAGTAGTGCCCCCTGTAGTAGTGCCCCTTGTAGCTGTTCCCCCTGTTGCAGTGCCCCCAGTATGTGCCTTCTGTAGTTGTGCCCCTTGTAGCTGTGCCCTCAGTGATAGGGCCCCTTGTAGCTGTGCCCCCTATATGTGCCCCCAGTAGCAGCGACGCTTTCAAAACCTAAAAAAAAAAGAAAATACCAGCCTCGCTCCTGTTTCCGGACCACTGTTGCCGCTGCTGCTGTTGCCGCTGCTGCTGTCTCCGGGTGCCAGCTCCGCTCTATGGGAGAGACGTAATGACGTTTCTCCCATAGCAGCGCCGCACTGACACCAGGGGTAAATTTTGACCTCTAGCGTCAGTCAGTGATGCCGGCTGTAGCGGGCGCACACAGCGCTCACTGCAGCCAGGGAGCGGGGAGGGAAGGAGGAGCAGTAGCGGCTTTTGCCACGGCGGCGCCCTCAGGGTAGCGGCGCCCCGGGCAAAAAGCCTGTGGCAAGAGCCGCTACTGGGTATACGGAAGAATGATCCCACATGCATCTGACTCAGAATAAGCCCCTAAAGTGCTAATGTACAGTATGTCCTAATATTTCTCTTCTTGACTACTGTAATCTTCTGGTCTCCCTGCTTCTCATCTTCCACCATCTTAATAGAAGGTTACTGCAAGATTTTTCAACTGTGCTTCCTATTCCATCTCTGCTCCTTTGTTCCTCAATCCAAGCGAGTAATGAATTTACAAGTTTCTCTTTCACTAATGTTGAACATTATTTAAATCCTAAATAAAAATACTACTGTTTCTTTTGTATGAATTCTTACGTTGCTAATTGGAGAGCTCCAAAACTAGTGATGTGCACTGGAAATTTTTCGGGTTTTGTGTTTTGGTTTTGGATTCGGTTCCGCGGCCGTGTTTTGGATTCGGACAGGTTTTGGCAAAACCTCACTAAAAAATTTTTGTGGGATTTGGGTGTGTTTTGGATTCAGGTTTTTTTTTCCAAAAAAACTTCAAAAACAGCTTAAATCATAGAATTTGGGGGTCATTTTGATCCCATAGTATTATTAACTTCAATAACCATAATTTCCACTCATTTCCAGTCTATTCTGAACACCTCACACCTCACAATATTATTTTTAGTCCTAAAATTTGCACCGAGGTCGCTGTATGACTAAGCTAAGTGACCCAAGTGGCCGGCACAAACACCTGGCCCATCTAGGAGTGGCACTGCAGTGTCAGACAGGATGGCACTTAAAAAAATTAGCCCCAAACATCACATGATGCAGAAATAAATGTAAAAAAAAAAGAGGTGCAAGATGGAATTGTCCTTGGGCCCTCCCACGCACCCTTATGTTGTATAAACAGGACATGAACACTTTAACAAACCCATCATTTCAGCGACAGGGTCTGCCACACGACTGTGACTGAAATGACTGGTTGGTTTGGGCCCCCACCAAAAAAGAAGCAATCAATCTCTCCTTGCACAAACTGGCTCTACAGAGGCAAGATGTCCACCTCATCATCATCCTCCGATTCATCACCCCTTTCACTGTGTACATCCCCCTCCTCACAGATTATTAATTCGTCCCCACTGGAATCCACCATCTCAGGTCCCTGTGTACTTTCTGGAGGCAATTGCTGGTGAATGTCTCCACGGAGGAATTGATTATAATTCATTTTGATGAACATCATCTTCTCCACATTTTCTGGAAGTGACCTCGTACGCCGATTGCTGACAAGGTGAGCGGCTGCACTAAACACTCTTTCGGAGTACACACTGGAGGGGGGGCAACTTAGGTAAAATAAAGCCAGTTTGTGCAAGGGCCTCCAAATTGCCTCTTTTTCCTGCCAGTATACGTATGGACTGTCTTGACGTGCCTACTTGGATGCGGTCACTCATATAATCCTCCACCATTCATTCAATGGTGACAGAATCATATGCAGTGACAGTAGACGACATGTCAGTAATCGTTGGCAGGTCCTTCAGTCCGGACCAGATGTCAGCACTTGCTCCAGACTGCCCTGCATCACCACCAGCGGGTGGGCTCGGAAATCTTAGCCTTTTCCTCGCAGCCCCAGTAGCGGGAGAATGTGAAGGAGGAGCTGTAGACGGGTCACGTTCCGCTTGACTTGACAAGTGTCTCACCAGCAGGTCTTTGCACCTCTGCACACTTGTGTCTGCCAGAAAGAGAGATACAACGTAGGCTTTAAACCTAGGATCGAGCACGGTGGCCAAAATGTAGAACTCTGATTTCAACAGATTGACCACCCGTGAATCCTGGTTAAGCGAATTAAGGGCTCCATCCACAAGTCCCACATGCCTAGCGGAATCGCTCCGTTTTAGATCCTCCTTAAATTTCTCCTGCTTCTTCTGCAAAAGCCTGATGAGGGGAATAACCTGACTCAGGCTTGCAGTGTCTGAACTGACTTCACGTGTGGCAAGTTCAAAGGGTTACAGAACCTTGCACAACGTTGAAATCATTCTCCACTGCGCTTGAGTCAGGTGCATTCCCCTCCTTTGCCTATATCGTAGGCAGATGTATAGGCTTGAATGGCCTTTTGCTGCTCCTCCATCCTCCGAAGCATATAGAGGGTTGAATTCCACCTCGTTACCATCTCTTGCTTCAGATGATGGCGGGGCAGGTTCAGGAGTGTTTGCTGGTGCTCCAGTCTTCGACACACGGTGGCTGAATGCAGAAAGTGGCCCGTAATTCTTCGGGCCACCGACAGCATCTCTTGCACGCCCCTGTCGTTTTTAAAAAAATTCTGTACCACCAAATTCAATGTATGTGCAAAACATGGGACGTGCTGGAATTTGCCCACATGTAATGCACGCACAATATTGGTGGCATTGTCCGATGTCACAAATCCCCAGGAGAGTCCAATTGGGGTAAGCCATTCTGCGATGATGTTCCTCAGTTTCCGTAAGAGGTTGTCAGCAGTGTGCCTCTTATGGAAAGCGGTGATACAAAGCGTAGCCTGCCTAGGAACGAGTTGGCGTTTGCGAGATGCTGCTACTGGTGCCGCCACTGCTGTTCTTGCTGCGGGAGGCAATACATCTACCCAGTGGGATGTCACAGTCATATAGTCCTGAGTCTGCCCTGCTCCACTTGTCCACATGTCCGTGGTTAAGTGGACATTGGGTACAACTGCATTTTTTAGGACACTGGTGACTCTTTTTCTGAGGTCTGTGTACATTCTCGGTATCGCCTGCCTAGAGAAATGGAACCTAGATGGTATTTGGTACAGGGGACACAGTACCTCAATCAATCGTCTAATTCCCTGTGAATTAACGGTGGATACCGGACACACATTTAACACCACCCAGGCTGCCAAGGCCTGAGTTATCCGCTTTGCAGCAGGATGACTGCTGTGATATTTCATCTTCCTCGCAAAGGACTGTTGGACAGTCAATTGCTTACTCTGGGATGACGATCGACTCCCAGCAGCAACAACAGCAGCGCCAGCAGCAGTAGTCGTTACACTCAAGGATGCATCGAAGGAATCCCAGGCAGGAGAGGACTCGTCAGACTTGCCAGTGACATGGCCTGCAGGACTACTGGCTTTCCTGTCTAAGGAGGAAATTGACACTGAGGGAGTTTATGGTGTGGTTTGCAGGAGCTTGGTTACAAGAGGAAGGGATTTAGTTGTCAGTGGACTGCTTCCGCTGTCACCCAAAGTTTTTGAACTTGTCACTGACTTATGATGAATGCGCTCCAGGTGACGTATAAGGGTGGATGTTCCTAGGTGGTTAACGTCCTTACCCCTACTTATTACAGCTTGACAAAGGCAACACACGGCTTGACACCAGTTGTCCGCATTTCTGTTAAAATAATTCCACACCGAAGAGGTGATTTTTTTTGTAATTTGACCAGGCATGTCAATGGCCATATTCGTCCCATGGACAACAGGTGTCTCCCCGGGTGCCTGACTTAAACAAACCACCTCACCATCAGAATCATCAATTTCCTCCTCAGCGCCAGCATCACCCATATCCTCATCCTGGTGTACTTCAACAGTGACATCTTCAATTTGACTATCAGGAACTGGACTGCATGTGCTCCTTCCAGCACTTGCAGGGGGCGTGCAAAAGGTGGAAGGCGCAAGCTCTTCCCATCCAGTGTTGGGAAGGTCAGACATCGCAACCGACACAATTGGACTCTCCTTGGGGATTTGTGATTTAGAAGAACGCACAGTTCTTTGCTGTGCTTTTGCCGCAAGTCTTTTCTTTTTTCTAGCGAGAAGATGAGTGCTTCCATCCTCATGTGAATCTGAACCACTAGCCATGAACATAGGCCAGGGCCTCAGCCGTTCCTTGCCACTCCGTGTCGTAAATGGCATATTGGCAAGTTTACGCTTCTCATCAGACGCTTTTAATTTTGATTTTTGGGTCATTTTACTGAACGTTAGTTTTTTGGATTTTACATGCTCTCTACTATGACATTGGGCATCGGCCTTGGCAGACGACGTTGATGGCATTTTATCGTCTCGGCCATGACTAGTGGCAGCAGCTTCAACACCAGGTGGAAGTGGATCTTGATCTTTCCCTATTTTACCCTCCACATTTTTGTTCTCCATCTTTTAATGTGTGGAATTATATGCCAGTAATATATCAATAGCAATGGCCTACTGTACCGTACTGCTATATATATACTGGTGGTCAGCAAAATTCTGCACTGTCCTCCTACTATATACTGCGCACAACTACAATGCAGCACATATATGGATGGATAGTATACTTGACGACACAGAGGTAGAGCAATGGACTACTGTACCATACTGCTATATATATACTGGTGGTCAGCAAAATTCTGCACTGTCCTACTACTATATACTACAATGCAGCACAGATATGGATGGATAGTATACTTGACAACAAAGAGGTAGAGCAATGGACTACTGTACCGTACTGCTATATATATACTGGTGGTCAGCAAAATTCTGCACTGTCCTCCTACTATATACCACAGATATGGAGCGTTTTCAGGCAGAGAACGTAGATATTTGCAGCACACTGAGCACAGATATTTGCAGCACACTGAGCACAGATATTTGCAGCACACTGAGCACAGATATTTGCAGCACACTGAACACAGAAACTGAGAGAACACAGCCACGTCCTCTCGCTATCATCTCCAATGCACGAGTGAAAATGGTGGCGACGCGCGGCTCTTTATATGCAATACAAATCTTGCGAGAATACGACAGCGGGATGATGACGTTCGGGCGCGCTCGGGTTAACCGAGCATGGCGGGAAGATCCGAGGCTGCCTCTGAACCGTGTAAAATAGGTGAAGTTCGGGGGGTTCGTATCTTGACTAACCAAACCCGCTCATCTCTATCCAAGACATGAGGCTTAAGGTCATATAATATGACACATGTAACTGTGACAGGAAGGCGGGCCCCTCTCACCTCTGGGCCCCATAGCAGCTGCACTCCATGCACCTATGGTAGCTACGCCCTTGTATAGGGGTATATTCATGAAGCAGTGAAAACAGTGGCGAAGTGAGCCAGTGGAGAAGTTGCCGATGGCAACTTTTGCCCTGTCAACATTTCACACGGAGACATTTCAGATGTCGACATTGTGAACCTGTCGACAGTTTGGGAATGTTGATATGGTCTTTTTGGGGGGGATTTGTTAGTGTAGGCCACTAGTGGACCTGCCACTAAGAGAGCTTAGTGTGTGGCGCACTCTTTTGAAATGATTATTTTATATTAAAAATATTTCAAACTTTTATTTCCATATCTAAAAGAATGTTACAGGAAGGACAGGCATCCTATCCTATTTGATAACCTGAAAAAAATATATATGCAGAAAAATTAGTTTTTTTATATTTTGCTTTATTTTATATATCTAAAATATGAATATAAAATTCATATATTTCTTTGCCTATTTTTTTGCCTATAAGGTAAGATCCTCACACTGATGTTAATTATCTTTAGATTTATTATTTTAGGCAAAAAAAGGGAAAGAAAAAGGGAATGTGATTAAATAAGCAATATGAAATATTAGTTAATTTATTCAGTGCTAATTAGGCTGCTGGTAGGCTCTCTTAAGAGACTATATCATGTAAGTGATACCATATACTGAATGAACGATAGCCTATAATATTTTTGCAAGAAAAATGTCACTAGTACATGTACCAGGGAGTGAGGTTTTGGGAATAGATATAAGTAACATGAAAAGAGAATACTAATGTTGATATGGTGCATGCTGACAGTTTGAGCATTGTTAATATTCTGAGGTCAACAATGTGGCATCAACCTTATGAACATCGACACAGATACAGTCAACCATTCGACGGGATACCGATTTTTACTCCTTGGCTGCTCCTCTCATGCCTGTCCTCTCTTATCTCACTGGCGTGAGGCTACTGCTGCTCTATTGCTTCTCTACAGCCCAAACGGAAATACTGTCTCATCATGGTTGCCCGGTTGGGGTCTGTACAGCAGCATTGTGGGCAGGTTTTGTGCATTTAGAGTTAGCTATGAACTAGTGAAATACATTAAGGGTACTACAAGTTGGGGATATAGGAGGGTACTACTAGGTGGAAGGTGTGAGTGGATTATCACACCAAGGACAGTAAGGTTGTTAGAGCTGAAATGGGGGATTATAGTAGGGATGAGCGGGTTCGGTTCCTCGGAATCCGAACCCGCCCGAACTTCATGTTTTTTTACACGGGGCCGAGCGACTCGGATCTTCCCGCCTTGCTCGGTTAACCCGAGCGCGCCCGAACGTCATCATCCCGCTGTCGGATTCTCGCGAGGCTCGGATTCTATCGCGAGACTCGGATTCTATATAAGGAGCCGCGCGTCGCCGCCATTTTCACACGTGCATTGAGATTCATAGGGAGAGGACGTGGCTGGCGTCCTCTCCGTTTATAGAGAAGAGAGTGAGACAGTAGAGAGAGACACAGTAGTAATTTTGGGGAGCATTAGGAGGAGTACTAGTTACTTGCTGAAGTGATAGATAGTGTGACTGTATATTATCTGACTTGTGGGGGAGACACTGACAGTGGGGAGCAGTTAGAGTCTGAGAGCAGGACTCAGGAGTACATATAACGTACAGTGCACACTTTTGCTGCCAGAGTGCCACACTGCCATTGTGACCACACTGACCACCAGTATAATATATATTGTGATTGTCTGCTTAGGAGTACTACTTGCAAGTTGCTGATAGTGTGACCAGTGACCTGACCACCAGTCACCACCAGTTTAATATATATATATATATATATATATATAATTGTATATAATATATATATATAATATTGTATACCACCTACCCGTGGTTTTTTTTTTTTCTTTCTTCTTTATACATACTACTATAGTAGCTTACTGTAGCAGTCTGCGGTGCTGCTGAGCTGACTGTGTCCAGCAGGTCCGTCATCAGTCATTACATAATAAATATATATACCTGTCCGGCTGCAGTACTAGTGATATTATATATATATATATATTGAATTCATCTCATTATCATCCAGTCTATATTAGCAGCAGACACAGTACGGTAGTCCACGGCTGTAGCTACCTCTGTGTCGGCAGTCGCTGGTCCATCCATAATTGTATACCACCTACCCGTGGTTTTTTTTTTCTTTCTTCTTTATACATACTACTATAGTAGCTTACTGTAGCAGTCTGCGGTGCTGCTGAGCTGACAGTGTCCAGCAGGTCCGTCATCAGTCATTACATAATAAATATATATATACCTGTCCGACTGCAGTACTAGTGATATTATATATATATATATTGATTTCATCTCATTATCATCCAGTCTATATTAGCAGCAGACACAGTACGGTAGTCCACGGCTGTAGCTACCTCTGTGTCGGCAGTCGCTGGTCCATCCATAATTGTATACCACCTACCCGTGGTTTTTTTTTTTTCTTTCTTCTTCTTTATACATACTACTATAGTAGCTTACTGTAGCAGTCTGCGGTGCTGCTGAACTGACAGTGTCCAGCAGGTCCGTCATCAGTCATTACATAATAAATATATATACCTGTCCGGCTGCAGTACTAGTGATATTATATATATATATATATTGATTTCATCTCATTATCATCCAGTCTATATTAGCAGCAGACACAGTACGGTAGTCCACGGCTGTAGCTACCTCTGTGTCGGCAGTCGCTGGTCCATCCATAATTGTATACCACCTACCCGTGGTTTTTTTTTTCTTTCTTCTTTATACATACTACTATAGTAGCTTACTGTAGCAGTCTGCGGTGCTGCTGAGCTGACAGTGTCCAGCAGGTCCGTCATCAGTCATTACATAATAAATATATATATACCTGTCCGGCTGCAGTACTAGTGATATTATATATATATATATATTGATTTCATCTCATTATCATCCAGTCTATATTAGCAGCAGACACAGTACGGTAGTCCACGGCTGTAGCTACCTCTGTGTCGGCAGTCGCTGGTCCATCCATAATTGTATACCACCTACCCGTGGTTTTTTTTTTTCTTTCTTCTTTATACATACTACTATAGTAGCTTACTGTAGCAGTCTGCGGTGCTGCTGAGCTGACAGTGTCCAGCAGGTCCGTCATCAGTCATTGCATAATAAATATATATACCTGTCCGGCTGCAGTACTAGTGATATTATATATATATATATATATTGATTTCATCTCATTATCATCCAGTCTATATTAGCAGCAGACACAGTACGGTAGTCCACGGCTGTAGCTACCTCTGTGTCGGCAGTCGCTCGTCCATCCATAAGTATACTAGTATCCATCCATCTCCATTGTTTACCTGAGGTGCCTTTTAGTTGTGCCTATTAAAATATGGAGAACAAAAATGTTGAGGTTCCAAAATTAGGGAAAGATCAAGATCCACTTCCACCTCGTGCTGAAGCTGCTGCCACTAGTCATGGCCGAGACGATGAAATGCCAGCAACGTCGTCTGCCAAGGCCGATGCCCAATGTCATAGTACAGAGCATGTCAAATCCAAAACACCAAATATCAGTAAAAAAAGGACTCCGAAATCTAAAATAAAATTGTCGGAGGAGAAGCGTAAACTTGCCAATATGCCATTTACCACACGGAGTGGCAAGGAACGGCTGAGGCCCTGGCCTATGTTCATGGCTAGTGGTTCAGCTTCACATGAGGATGGAAGCACTCAGCCTCTCGCTAGAAAACTGAAAAGACTCAAGCTGGCAAAAGCACCGCAAAGAACTGTGCGTTCTTCGAAATCCCAAATCCACAAGGAGAGTCCAATTGTGTCGGTTGCGATGCCTGACCTTCCCAACACTGGACGTGAAGAGCATGCGCCTTCCACCATTTGCACGCCCCCTGCAAGTGCTGGAAGGAGCACCCGCAGTCCAGTTCCTGATAGAAAGATTGAAGATGTCAGTGTTGAAGTACACCAGGATGAGGAGGATATGGGTGTTGCTGGCGCTGGGGAGGAAATTGACAAGGAGGATTCTGATGGTGAGGTGGTTTGTTTAAGTCAGGCACCCGGGGAGACACCTGTTGTCCGTGGGAGGAATAGGGCCGTTGACATGCCTGGTGAAAATACCAAAAAAATCAGCTCTTCGGTGTGGAAGTATTTCACCAGAAATGCGGACAACATTTGTCAAGCCGTGTGTTGTCTTTGTCAAGCTGTAATAAGTAGGGGTAAGGACGTTAACCACCTCGGAACATCCTCCCTTATACGTCACCTGCAGCGCATTCATAATAAGTCAGTGACAAGTTCAAAAACTTTGGGCGACAGCGGAAGCAGTCCACTGACCAGTAAATCCCTTCCTCTTGTAACCAAGCTCACGCAAACCACCCCACCAACTCCCTCAGTGTCAATTTCCTCCTTCCCCAGGAATGCCAATAGTCCTGCATGCCATGTAAATGGCAATTCTGACGAGTCCTCTCCTGCCTGGGATTCCTCCGATGCATCCTTGCGTGTAACGCCTACTGCTGCTGGTGCTGCTGTTGTTGCTGCTGGGAGTCGATGGTCATCCCAGAGGGGAAGTCGTAAGCCCACTTTTACTACTTCCACCAAGCAATTGACTGTCCAACAGTCCTTTGCGAGGAAGATGAAATATCACAGCAGTCATCCTGTTGCAAAGCGGATAACTGAGGCCTTGACAACTATGTTGGTGTTAGACGTGCGTCCGGTATCCGCCGTTAGTTCACAGGGAACTAGACAATTTCTTGAGGCTGTGTGCCCCCGTTACCAAATACCATCTAGGTTCCACTTCTCTAGGCAGGCGATACCGAGAATGTACACGGACGTCAGAAAAAGACTCACCAGTGTCCTAAAAAATGCAGTTGTACCCAATGTCCACTTAACCACGGACATGTGGACAAGTGGAGCAGGGCAGGGTCAGGACTATATGACTGTGACAGCCCACTGGGTAGATGTATGGACTCCCGCCGCAAGAACAGCAGCGGCGGCACCAGTAGCAGCATCTCGCAAACGCCAACTCTTTCCTAGGCAGGCTACGCTTTGTATCACCGCTTTCCAGAATACGCACACAGCTGAAAACCTCTTACGGCAACTGAGGAAGATCATCGCGGAATGGCTTACCCCAATTGGACTCTCCTGTGGATTTGTGGCATCGGACAACGCCAGCAATATTGTGTGTGCATTAAATATGGGCAAATTCCAGCACGTCCCATGTTTTGCACATACCTTGAATTTGGTGGTGCAGAATTTTTAAAAAAACGACAGGGGCATGCAAGAGATGCTGTCGGTGGCCAGAAGAATTGCGGGACACTTTCGGCGTACAGGCACCACGTACAGAAGACTGGAGCACCACCAAAAACGCCTGAACCTGCCCTGCCATCATCTGAAGCAAGAAGTGGTAACGAGGTGGAATTCAACCCTCTATATGCTTCAGAGGTTGGAGGAGCAGCAAAAGGCCATTCAAGCCTATACAATTGAGCACGATATAGGAGGTGGAATGTACCTGTCTCAAGCGCAGTGGAGAATGATTTCAACGTTGTGCAAGGTTCTGCAACCTTTTGAACTTGCCACACGTGAAGTCAGTTCAGACACTGCCAGCCTGAGTCAGGTCATTCCCCTCATCAGGCTTTTGCAGAAGAAGCTGGAGGCATTGAAGGAGGAGCTAAAAGGGAGCGATTCCGCTAGGCATGTGGGACTTGTGGATGGAGCCCTTAATTCGCTTAACAAGGATTCAAGGGTGGTCAATCTGTTGAAATCAGAGCACTACATTTTGGCCACCGTGCTCGATCCTAGATTTAAAAACTTCCTTGGATCTCTCTTTCCGGCAGACACAAGTCTGCTGGGGTTCAAAGACCTGCTGGTGAGAAAATTGTCTAGTCAAGCGGAACGCGACCTGTCAACATCTCCTCCTTCACATTCTCCCGCAACTGGGGGTGCGAGGAAAAGGCTCAGAATTCCAAGCCCACCCGCTGGCGGTGATGCAGGGCAGTCTGGAGCGAGAGCTGATGCTGACATCTGGTCCGGACTGAAGGACCTGACAACGATTACGGACATGTCGTCTACTGTCACTGCATATGATTCTCTCACCATTGAAAGAATGGTGGAGGATTATATGAGTGACCGCATCCAAGTAGGCACGTCAGACAGTCCGTACTTATACTGGCAGGAAAAAGAGGCAATTTGGAGGCCCTTGCACAAACTGGCTTTATTCTACCTAAATTGCCCTCCCACAAGTGTGTACTCCGAAAGAGTGTTTAGTGCCGCCGCTCACCTTGTCAGCAATCTGCGTACGAGGTTACTTCCAGAAAATGTGGAGAAGATGATGTTCATTTAAATGAATTATAATCAATTCCTCCGTGGAGACATTGACCAGCAGCAATTGCCTCCAGAAAGTACACAGGGACCTGAGATGGTGGATTCCAGTGGGGACGAATTGATAATCTGTGAGGAGAGGGATGTACACGGTGATATATCGGAGGATGATGATGAGGTGGACATCTTGCCTCTGTAGAGCCAGTTTGTGCAAGGAGAGATTAATTGCTTCTTTTTCAGTGGGGGTCCAAACCAACCCGTCATTTCAGTCACAGTCGTGTGGCAGACCCTGTCACTGAAATGATGGGTTGGTTAAAGTGTGCATGTCCTGTTTATACAACATAAGGGTGGGTGGGAGGGCCCAAGGACAATTCCATCTTGCACCTCTTTTTTCTTTCATTTTTATTTGCGTCATGTGCTGTTTGGGGAGTGTTTTTTGGAAGGGACATCCTGCGTGACACTGCAGTGCCACTCCTAGATGGGCCAGGTGTTTGTGTCGGCCACTAGGGTCGCTTAGCTTACTCACACAGCTACCTCATTGCGCCTCTTTTTTTCTTCTTTGCATCATGTGCTGTTTGGGGAGTGTTTTTTGGAAGGGCCATCCTGCGTGACACTGCAGTGCCACTCCTAGATGGGCCAGGTGTTTGTGTCGGCCACTAGGGTCGCTTATCTTACTCACACAGCTACCTCATTGCGCCTCTTTTTTTCTTCTTTGCGTCATGTGCTGTTTGGGGAGTGTTTTTTGGAAGGGCCATCCTGCGTAACACTGCAGTGCCACTCCTAGATGGGCCAGGTGTTTGTGTCGGCCACTAGGGTCGCTTAGCTTACTCACACAGCTACCTCATTGCGCCTCTTTTTTTCTTCTTTGCGTCATGTGCTGTTTGGGGAGTGTTTTTTGGAAGGGCCATCCTGCGTGACACTGCAGTGACACTCCTAGATGGGCCAGGTGTTTGTGTCGGCCACTAGGGTCGCTTAGCTTACTCACACAGCTACCTCATTGCGCCTCTTTTTTTCTTCTTTGCGTCATGTGCTGTTTGGGGAGTGTTTTTTGGAAGGGCCATCCTGCGTGACACTGCAGTGCCACTCCTAGATGGGCCAGGTGTTTGTGTCGGCCACTAGGGTCGCTTATCTTACTCACACAGCTACCTCATTGCGCCTCTTTTTTTCTTCTTTGCGTCATGTGCTGTTTGGGGAGTGTTTTTTTGGAAGGGCCATCCTGCGTGACACTGCAGTGCCACTCCTAGATGGGCCAGGTGTTTGTGTCGGCCACTAGGGTCGCTTATCTTACTCACACAGCTACCTCATTGCGCCTCTTTTTTTCTTCTTTGCGTCATGTGCTGTTTGGGGAGTGTTTTTTGGAAGGGCCATCTTGCGTGACACTGCAGTGCCACTCCTAGATGGGCCAGGTGTTTGTGTCGGCCACTAGGGTCGCTTAGCTTACTCACACAGCTACCTCATTGCGCCTCTTTTTTTCTTCTTTGCGTCATGTGCTGTTTGGGGAGTGTTTTTTGGAAGGGCCATCCTGCGTGACACTGCAGTGACACTCCTAGATGGGCCAGGTGTTTGTGTCGGCCACTAGGCTCGCTTAGCTTAGTCATCCAGCGACCTCGGTGCAAATTTTAGGACTAAAAATAATATTGTGAGGTGTGAGGTATTCAGAATAGACTGAAAATGAGTGGAAATTATGGTTTTTGAGGTTAATAATACTTTGGGATCAAAATGACCCCCAAATTCTATGATTTAAGCAGTTTTTTAGGGTTTTTTGAAAAAAACACCCGAATCCGACAAAAAAAATTCGGTGAGGTTTTGCCAAAACGCGGTCGAACCCAAAACACGGCCGCGGAACCGAACCCAAAACCAAAACACAAAACCCGAAAAATTGCAAGTGCACATCCCTAGATTATAGTAAATGTGGGATTAGGCAGCGGGCGGATACTATTGGCAGAACCTATAGTAGCTGTTGATATAGGCCCTCATTCCGAGTTGTTCACTCGCTAGCTGCTTTTAGCAGCATTGCACACGCTAGGCCGCCGCCCTCTGGAAGTGTATGTTAGCTTAGCAGAATAGCGAACGAAAGATTAGCAAAACTGCTACTAAATAATTCTTTGCAGTTTCTGAGTAGCTCCAGACCTACTCACAGATTGCGATCAGCTCAGTCTGTTTAGTTCCTGGTTTGACGTCACAAACATGCCCTGCGTTCGGCCAGCCCCTCCCCTGTTTCTCCAGACACTCCCGCGTTTTTCCCTGACACGCCTGCATTTTTTAGCACACTCCCGGAAAACGCTCAGTTACCACCCAGAAACGCCCCTTTCCTGTCAAATCATTTACCGATCAGCAGTGCGACTGAAAAGCGCCGCAGGTTCCACAGCAAAACTGCTAAGTTTTTAGTTAAATAACTAAGCGCATGCACCCTGCATGCCTTGCGCATGTGCAATTAGCAACAAATCGCAGCATAGCGAAAATCGGCAACGAGCGAACAACTCGGAATGACCACCATAGGTGGCAGCAGTGTGTGATAGAGGTCAGCCCACCCAATAATTAACTTAACCTGGGATTGGCTTATGAACCACGTAGAATGGGTTGCAGAATAACACAGGGCTAATGCAGCAGGCTAATGCAGCTCTATCCAGGAATTTGTGGGTGTGTGTGTGTGTGTGTGTGTGTGTGTGTGTGTGTGTGTGTGTATGTGTGTGTGTGTGTGTGTGTGTGTGTGTGTGTGTGTGTGTGTGTAGGCGGGGGGGGTAGAGGGCAATACAGGTGGTGTGCTGTATAATGGGGCATGAACCTGTGTCAATACACAGTGATCGCAGTGGAGTATTCAGCACAACTTGCAGTGGTGACACAATGGGACTCAGAGCCGACTCCAGGCCCACTAGCACCCTGAGCGAGAAAATGTCAAAGCGCCATTCTCCCCCCCATGTGTGCGGCTAAGACGCGCACGCTCCTGGAAAAGTGGGCGTGGCCTCGCAACTTCACATTATCAAACTAAAAATAAATATATTTTCACACACCCCTCTACACACACACAATTAGCAGCCTTACACATAACAGCCACCAGCCACAGTAGTGTTTCTTACACATAATGCCTCCAGTATAGTGCCAGATACACGTAATGTCTCCAGTAGTGCAGTGCCAGATAGACATGATATGCCACCCCAGCAGTGCCAGATAGACATGATATGCCCCCCAACAGTGCCAGATAGACATGATATGCCCCCCAGCAGTGCCAGATAGACATGATATGCCCCCCAACAGTGCCAGATAGACATGATATGCCCCCCCAGCAGTGCCAGATACACATGATATGCCCCCCAACAGTGCCAGATAGACATGATATGCCCCCCAACAGTGCCAGATAGACATGATATGCCCCCTAGCAGTGCCAGATAGACATGATATGCCCCCCCAGCAGTGCCAGATACACATGATATGCCCCCCAACAGTGCCAGATAGACATGATATGCCCCCCAGCAGTGCCAGATACACATGATATGCCCCCCAACAGTGCCAGATAGACATGATATGCCCCCCAGCAGTGCCAGATACACATGAGCCAGCAGTGGCAAATACATATATGCTCCTGGAAAAGTGGGCGTGGCATCGCAACTTCATATATCAAACTATAAATAAATATATTTTCACACCCCCTATATGCACAAAATTAGCATCCTTACACATAACAGCCACTGTAGTGTTCCTTACACATAACAGCCACTGTAGTGTTCCTTACGCATAATGTCTCCAGTAGTGCAGTGCCAGATAGACATGATATGACCACCAGCAGTGCCAGCTACCTATGATATGCCCCCCAACAGTGCCAGATAGACATGATATGCCCCCCAGCAGTTCCAGATAGACATGATATGCCCCCCAGCAGTGCCAGATTGACATGATATGCCCCCCAGCAGTGCCAGCTACACATGATGTGCCCCCAGCAGTGCCAGATACACATGATATGCCCCCCAGCAATGCCAGATAGACATGATATGCCCTCCAGCAGTGCCAGATAGACATGATATGCCCCCCCAGCAGTGCCAGATTGACATGATATGCCCCCCAGCAGTGCCAGCTACACATGATGTGCCCCCCAGCAGTGCCAGATACACATTATATGCCCCCCAGCAGTGCCAAATACACATGATATACCCCCAGCAGTGCCAGATACACATGATATGCCCCCCAGCAATGCCAGATAGACATGATATGCCCCCAGCAGTGCTAGATAGACATGATATGCCCCCTAGCAGTGCCAGATAGACATGATATGCCCCCAGCAGTGCCAGATAGACATGATATGCCCCTCCAGCAGTCCAAGATACACATGATATGCCCTCCAGCTGTGCCAGATAGACATGATATGCCCCCCAGCAGTGCCAGATAGACATCATATGCCCCCCAGCAGTGCCAGATACACAAGATATGCCCCCCAGCAGTGTCAGATACACATGTCCCCACAGTGCCAGATACATATATGCTCCTGGAAAAGTGGGCGTGGCCTCGCAACTTCATATTATCAAACTATGAAAAAATATATTTTCACACCACCTATACGCACACAATTAGCAGCCTCACACATTAAGCCTACAGTAGTGTTCCTTACACATAATGTCTCCAGTATAGTGCCAGATTCACTTAATGTCTCCAGTAGTGTAGTGCCAGATAGACATGGTATGGCCCCCAGCAGTGCCAGATAGACATGACATGCCCCCCAGCAGTGCCAGATAGACATGATATGCCCCCCAGCAGTGCCAGATACACATGATATGCCCCCCAGCAGTGCCAGATACACATGATATGCCCCCCAGCAGTGCCAAATAAACATGATATGCCCCCAGCAGTGCCAGATACACATGATATGCCCCCCGCAGTGCCAGATATACATTATATGCCCCCCAGCAGTGTCAGATACACATGATATGCCCCCCAGCAATGCCAGATACACATGATATGCCCCCAAGCAGTGCCAAATAGACATGATATGCCCCCCAGCAGTGCCAGATATATATATGCCCCCCAGCAGTGCCAGCTACACATGATATGCCCCCCAGCAGTGCCAGCTACACATGATATGCCCCCCAGCAGTGCCAGATAGATATGATATTCCCCCTAGCAGCGCCATATACACATGATATGCCCCCCAGCAGTGCCAGATACATATGATATGCCCCCCAGCAGTGCCAGATACACATGATATGCCTTCCAGCAGTGTCAGATACACATGTCCCCACAGTGCCAGATACATATATGCCCCCAGTGCCAGATACATAAATGCCCCCACAGTGCCAGATACATATATGCCCCCACAGTACCAGATACATATGTGCCCCCACAGTGCCAGATACATATGTGCCCCCAGTGCCAGATGCACATGTCCCCACAGTGCCAGATATGCCCCCACAGTACCTGTGCCGACGCGATGAGGAGGAGTGCTGTCGGCCGCAGGCAGACTAAAGCTAAACTACTCTGTGCGAGCTGAGTGTGTGCTGTGCAGCGACGGCATCTGACGTCAGACGCCGGTGCTGCACAGCGCGCACAGAGCAGTGTAGCACAGTCTCACCAACAGCACTCCCCCTCCCTTGTCGTAACTGCCACTGCTGGTAGTTGCTGGTATGTTGCTGCAGGCTACAGGACCAGGCTCTAGGCTCCTATATGGCGGTGCCAGCGTGTGGCGCCCATTAAGGGTGTCGCCCTGCATGACCTCTCTAGTGGAACATGCCTGGAGCCGGCCCTGATGGGACTGGTAGGGTCTCTGGTGTTACTCACACTTTGCACAGGAGAGACACACAGGAGCATGTCCCTCCACAATAGAGTGATTCCTGTCAGTCATTCCTTCTCTTGACAGCTGAAACTCTCCCCCCAAACCCCCCACCGCGTTTCTTCCCACTTTTCAGATATTGTTCCTGTGTCTCATCGTGGTGGCAGTAAGAATGACTGGTTAGATGAGTTGCCAGTTATTCCTTAGTTGGGTACGCTCTGCTTAGACAGTGATATTTGATGACTGTCCCATCAGGGCCTTTTGACGCCTGTCCGGGTGTGTCTAGTCTTGGAGAGTTGTACACCAGTGATTGAGTTTGGAGTGCATGACTTTCTTGTTTTATGTTGTCTGTTCTTGTTGTCCGCCAACATACTAACTTTAGTCATTTAAAAGAAGCTTAATTAAATGTCAAAAAAAGTTTGACCAAATTCTCAGCCAACTCCTCTTGTCATGTGTTTTATATCAATAGCTATGTCATGTGTTTTATATCAGTAGCTAACTGTGTTGTATAATGGGTATAACCACACTGATGTCAACCGTTTATTATTAATGGGCAGTAACCACTAGGAGGCAGTATAGGTAATTATGTGGTATTTACAGTAGTTCTCTGCATTGCTTTTTCAGCTTCCTGCTAGCTTTGTCCTTTGTGTGACAGTTACTAAAGTACTTTCTCCTATGCATTAAAGTGTCATGTGGAAATTGTAATACATGCATTATTCCACATTAATATTCTATGCTAATATGAGATACAAACAACTACTTAATATTCTTTGCACAAACATCATCTTTGCATATAATTAAATAAATCACAGCAAAATCTTTTGTTTTAATCTACTACAGTCAGCAGTGTTAGCTAAATGACCTGGAAACAAAATAAAAATTAAAAATTTACTCTGCTGAGATGTGCGAAGTTACAGCCTATGACAGCACTTTAGGAATGGCTTGTTACCTATTTAACTCTTACACTGCCTGAATGCTTAGTTTACAAGAAATAGTGAATACTGTACATTTAGACCTAGGAACATAGCCGTATTTGTACCATAGAATTCAGCATAAATACAGCCCAGCTGCCTTCTCAGTAATTTAAAGGTAGAAAGTTAGATATACAATGGATTTTATCATTGTTCAATTCCAGCATTGATAAATATGTTTCTTATTAATAAAACCACATTACAGTAGCAGAAGCATTTACTGTTATTACGGGTCCATGAACACTGGATGGAGCAAGTGAGCCTGCACTTGTTTTGTCCCAGGTGAAAATAAGATTTTACTCACCGGTAAATCTATTTCTCGTAGTCCGTAGTGGATGCTGGGGACTCCGTAAGGACCATGGGGAATAGACGGGCTCCGCAGGAATTAGTACTACTGGTGTGCACTGGCTCCTCCCTCTATGCCACTCCTCCAGACCTCAGTTAAGGAAACTGTGCCCGGAAGAGCTGACATTACAAGGAAAGGATTTTGGAATCCAGGGTAAGACTCATACCAGCCACACCAATCACACCGTATAACTTGTGATAAACTTACCCAGTCAACAGTATGAACAACAACAGAGCATCAAACAATGGATGCCAACATAACATAACCCTTTATTAAGCAATAACTATATACACGTATTGCAGAAAATCCGCACTTGGGACGGGCGCCCAGCATCCACTACGGACTACGAGAAATAGATTTACCGGTGAGTAAAATCTTATTTTCTCTAACGTCCTAGTGGATGCTGGGGACTCCGTAAGGACCATGGGGATTATACCAAAGCTCCCAAACGGGCGGGAAAGTGCGGATGACTCTGCAGCACCGAATGGGCAAACACAAGGTCCTCCTCAGCCAGGGTATCAAACTTGTAGAACTTAGCAAAGGTGTTTGAACCCGACCAAGTAGCTGCTCGGCAAAGCTGTAATGCCGAGACCCCTCGGGCAGCATCCCAAGAAGAGCCTACTTTCCTTGTGGAATGGGCTTTCACTGATTTTGGATGCGGCAATCCAGCCGCAGAATGAGCCTGCTGAATCGTGTTACAGATCCAGCGAGCAATAGTTTGCTTTGAAGCAGGAGCACCCAGCTTGTTGGATGCATACAGGATAAACAGCGAGTCAGTTTTCCTGACTCCAGCCGTCCTGGCTACATAGATCTTCAAAGCCCTGACTACATCAAGCAACTTGGAATCCTCCAAGTCACGAGTAGCCGCAGGCACCACAATAGGTTGGTTCAAATGAAAAGATGACACCACCTTCGGCAGAAATTGCGGAAGAGTCCGAAAATTCAGCCCTGTCCATATGGAAAACCAGATAGGGGCTTTTACATGACAAAGCCGCCAATTCTGACACACGCCTAGCCGAAGCTAAGGCCAATAGCATGACCACTTTCCACGTGAGATATTTTAACTCCACGGTCTTAAGTGGCTCAAACCAGTGAGATTTTAGGAAACTCAACACCACGTTAAGATCCCAAGGTGCCACTGGTGGCACAAAAGGGGGCTGAATATGCAGCACTCCCTTAACAAACGTCTGAACCTCAGGAAGTGAAGCCAGTTCCTTTTGAAAGAAAATGGAGAGGGCCGAAATCTGGACCTTTATGGACCCCAATTTTAAGCCCATAGTCACTCCTGACTGTAGGAAGTGCAGGAACCGGCCCAGCTGGAATTCCTCTGTAGGGGCCTTCCTGGCCTCACACCAAGCAACATATTTTCGCCATATACGGTGATAATGTTTTGCTGTCACATCCTTCCTAGCCTTTATTAGCGTAGGAATAACTTCATCCGGAATGCCTTTTTCCGATAGGATCCGGCGTTCAACCGCCATGCCGTCAAACGTAGCCGCGGTAAGTCTTGGAACAGACAGGGCCCCTGTTGCAACAGGTCCTGTCTGAGAGGCAGAGGCCATGGGTCCTCTGTGAGCATTTCTTGCAGTTCCGGGTACCAAGTCCTTCTTGGCCAATCCGGGACAATGAGTATTGTTCTCACTCCTCTTTTTCTTACGATTCTCAGCACCTTGGGTATGAGAGGAAGAGGAGGAAACTCATAGATTGACTGGAACACCCACAGTGTTACTAGTGCGTCCACAGCTATCGCCTGAGGGTCTCTTGACCTGGCGCAATACCTTTGTAGCTTTTTGTTGAGGCGGGATGCCATCATGTCCACATGTGGCAGTTACCATCGATTTGTAATCTGTGTGAAGACTTCTTGATGAAGTCCACACTCTCCCGGGTGGAGGTCGTGCCTGCTGAGAAAGTCTGCTTCCCAGTTGTCCACTCCCGGAATGAACACTGCTGACAGTGCTTGCACGTGATTCTCCGCCCAACGAAGAATCCTGGTGGCTTCCGCCATCGCCACCCTGCTTCTTGTGCCGCCCTGGCGGTTTACATGAGCCACTGCGGTGATGTTGTCTGACTGAATCAGCACCGGTTGGTTGCGAAGCAGAGGCTCCGCTTGACTCAGGGCGTTGTATATGGCCCTTAGTTCCAGGATATTGATGTGTAGACAAGCCTCCTGACTTGACCACAGCCCTTGGAAGTTTCTTCCCTGAGTGACTGCCCCCCATCCTCGGAGGCTTGCATCCGTGGTCACCAGGACCCAGTCCTGTATGCCGAACCTGCGGCCCTCGAGAAGGTGAGCACTCTGCAGCCACCACAGAAGAGACACCCTGGCCCTGGGGGATAGGGTGATCAGCCGATGCATCTGAAGATGCGATCCGGACCACTTGTCCAACAGATCCCACTGAAAGGTCCTCGCATGGAACCTGCCGAAGGGAATGGCTTCGTATGACGCCACCATCTTTCCCAGGACTCACGTGCAGTGATGCACCGACACCTGTTTTGGTTTTAAGAGGTCTCTGACCAGAGTCACGAGCTCCTGAGCCTTCTCCGCCGGGAGAAACACCTTCTTCTGGTCCGTGTCCAGAATCATGCCCAGGAAGGGCAGACGAGTCGTAGGGATCAGCTGCGACTTTGGAATATTCAAAATCCAGCGCTGATCAGCAACTGCTCTCTGGACCTCGCCTTTATGAGGAGATCGTCCAAGTATGGGATAACTGTGACACCTTGCTTTCGAAGGAGCACCATCATTTCCGCCATTACCTTGGTAAATATTCTCGGTGCCGTGGAGAGACCAAACGGCATCGTCTGGAATTGGTAATGACAGTCCTGTACCACAAATCTGAGGTACTCCTGATGAGGTGGATAAATGGGGACATGCAGGTAAGCATCCTTTATGTCCAGAGACACCATAAAATCCCCCTCTTCCAAGCTTGCAATGACCGCTCTGAGCGATTCCATCTTGAACTTGAACCTTTTCAGGTAAATGTTCAGGGATTTTAAATTCAATATGGGTCTGACCGAACCGTCCGGTTTCCGAACCACAAACATTGTGGAATAGTAACCCCTTCCCTGTTGAGGGAGGGGAACCTGTACCACCACCTGCTGGAGATATCATTTGTGAATTGCCGCTAACACTACTTCCCTGTTTCTATGGGAGAAGCAGGCAGGGCTGATTTTAGGTAACGGTGAGGGGGCATCACTTCGAATTAAAGCTTGTATCCCTGAGACACAATCTGTATAGCCCAGGGATCCACCTGTGAGCGAACCCACTGGTGGCTGAATTTTCGGAGACGCGCCCCCACCGCTCCCGGCTCCACCTGTGGAGCCCCAGCGTCATGCGGTGGATTTAGTGGAAGCTGAGGAGGACTTCTGTTCCTGGGAACTAGCTGTATGGTGCAGCTTCTTTCCTCTACCCCTGCCTCTGGCAAGAAAGGATGTACCTCTGACTTTCTTGCCTTTTTGTGATCGAAAGGACTGCGTTTGGTAATACGGTGCTTTCTTAGGCTGTGAGGGAATATATGGCAAAAAATTTGACTTCCCAGCTGTAGCTGTGGAAACTAGGTCCGAGAGACCGTCCCCAAACAATTCCTCACCCTTATAGGGTATAACCTCCATGTGCTTTTTAGAGTCGGCATCACCTGTCCATTGCCGAGTCCACAGGACCCTTCTGGCAGAAATCGACATTGCATTTATTCTAGAGCCCAGTAGGCAAATGTCCCTCTGGGCATCTCTCATATATAGGACAGCGTCTTTTATATGCCCCAGGGTCAGTAAAATAGTATCCTTGTCCAAGGTATCCAGTTCCTCAGACAGAGTATCTGTCCATGCTGCTACAGCACTACACATCCAGGCCGACGCAATTGCCGGCCGCAGTATGGTACCTGAATGTGTATAAACAGACTTCAGGATACCTTCCTGCTTCCTATCCGCAGGATCCTTTAGGGAGGCCGTATCCTGTGACGGCAGGGCCACCTTCTTAGATAAGCGTGTCAGAGCTTTGTCTACCCTAGGGGAGGATTCCCAGCGCATCCTGTCCGTTGGCGGGAAGGGGTACGCCATAAGCAACCTTTTGGAAATCAGCACTTTCCTATCAGGAGAATCCCAAGCTTTTTCACATAACTCATTTAACTCATGTAAAGGGGGAAAAGTCACCTCTTGCTTTTTCTCCCCAAACATATAAACCCTCTTGTCAGGGACAGGGTTTACCTCTGATATGTGCAATACATCCTTCATAGCTACAATCATGTAGCGGATGGCTTTAGCCATTTTAGGCTGCAATTTTGCATCATCGCCATCGACACTGGAGTCAGAATCCGTGTCGATATCTGTGTCAACAATATGGGATAGTGGGCGCTTCTGAGACCCTGACGGCCTCTGCGCTGTAGGATCAGGCATGGGCTGAGACCTCGACTGTCCCAAGGCTTCAGCTTTATCCAACCTTTTATGCAAGGAGTTTACATTATCATTTAACACCTTCCACATATCCATCCAGTCAGGTGTCGGCGCCGTCGGTGGGGACACCTCATTCATCTGCACCTGCTCTGCCTCCACATAGCCCTCCTCGTCAAACATGTCGACACAAGCGTACCGACACACCACACACACAGGGGATGCTCTATATGAGGACAGGACCCCCACAAGGCCTTTCGGAGAGACAGAGAGAGAGTATGCCAGCACACACCCCAGCGCTATATGACCAAGGAATCACACAGTAACTTAGTGTTTACCCAGTAGCTGCTGTATATATGATTATAGCGCTAAATTTATGTGGCCCCCCTCTCTTTTTACCCTCTTTCTACCGTGAGTCTGCAGGGGAGAGCCTGGGGAGCTTCCTCTCAGCGGAGCTGTGGAGAGAAAATGGCGCTGGTGAGTGCTGAGGAAGAAGCCCCGCCCCCTCAGCGGCGGGCTTCTGTCCCGCGATTTGGTGTAAAAAATGGCGGGGGCTCATGCATATATACAGTGCCCAGCTGTATATATGCTGCTTTTGCCAGGGGGTACTCAATTACTGCCCAGAGCGCCCCCCCCCCCCCCCCCTGCGCCCTGCACCCTACAGTGACCGGAGTGTGTGGGTTAGTGTGGGCGCAATGGCGCACAGCTGCAGTGCTGTGCGCTACCTCATGTGAAGACAGGAGTCTTCTGCCGCCGATTTTGACGTCTTCTTGCTTCATCCGCCGGCTTCTGTCTTCTGGCTCTGCGAGGGGGACGGCGGCGCGGCTCCGGGAACGGACGACCAAGGTTAAGTTCCTGTGTTCGAACCCTCTGGAGCTAATGGTGTCCAGTAGCCTAAGAAGCGCAACCTAGCCGCAGTTAGTAGGTTTGCTTCTCTCCCCTCAGTCCCACGTAGCAGATAGTCTGTTGCCAGCAGAAGCTCTCTGAAAATAAAAAACCTAACTAAAACACTTTCTTAATAGCAAGCTCAGGAGAGCTCACTAAAATGCACCCAGCTCCTTCCGGGCACAGATTCTAACTGAGGTCTGGAGGAGGGGCATAGAGGGAGGAGCCAGTGCACACCAGTAGTACTAATTCTTTCTTAGAGTGCCCAGTCTCCTGCGCAGGGCCGGATTAACAATGGGGCGGATGGAGCTGCAGCTCCAAGCCCCCCATTGAAAATAGGCCCATGGGATCCCCTGCACCGTAGCCAGTGTTGACAGAAAAAAAAACTTTTTTCCTGTCACCACTGTGACTGACCAACAGCACAGGCCAGCACATGATTCTCCTGGCAGCCTGGCTGCTCGAAGCACTGCCACTGCCAGTGCTCACTGAACACCCACCTCCGGCTGCCGATCACAGCAGGGTAAACCTCAACACAGCCGCCCGAAGCTCCGCCCCCTGGCCGCACTAAGCTCCGCCCCCGGACATCAGAAGCAGAGTCACCAGTGTGGAACTCCATGGTTTCTCTACGCTCTGCTCCCTGGTGGTGCTAAACTCCACCCGCTGGCAACATTAAGCTCCGCCCCCGGCCATCAGAAGCAGTGTCACCAGTGTGGAACTCACTGGCTGGTCTAAGTGCCGCCCCCTGACCACGCTAAGCTCCGCCCCTGACCACGCTAAGCTCCGTCCCCAGTCGTCTGAAGCTGTGTCATGTGGGTGGGAGGGAGCCCCCTGGTTGTGTTTAGGGTAGATGCTAGAATCAAGTGGGCTAAGGTACCTTTTCCGCAAGGGGGAGGAGTCATGACACAAGGGGGGAGGAGCTAGGCCAGCGGGATAGTTCCTCTACTATCCACGCCACCAACTATTACCTTTAGTAATCAGGTGGCGAGCGGAGCGGAGCGAGCCACCGAGCCCGAAGCGTGGTGAGCGAAGCGAGCCCGCGAGGGTACTTTTCGGGTACCCTGTTCGCCCGTAGCTCCTCCCCCTGGTGACGTGTCTCCTCCCCTAGATACGTCAGAAGGTCCCTTCTTCCACTCCGAAATAGAATCAACCTTGTGTTTAGCTCTGCCCCCAATCACCCTAAACTCCGCACCTGCTCACCTGTGTCAGTCACCAGTGTTGGAGCCCCCTGATTGATCTATATAGCTCTGCCCTGCCCCTGCCCCCCCAGCCATCCAAAGAATCTATGGTTTGGTGTGACCCATTAGGACTACACCAGGACATCCCAGTTCCTGATACCCTGGAGCCTGGACCAACTACAGCCTTGTATTTCTGCAACCCAGGATTAGTGAGTGCTACTGTACAGCTGATTTTTCCCTACTTGGTTGTATCCCTGAAGTTGTCTGCAGAGCAGCATATGGTGATTTAAGAACATCATGGCCTGATTCAGAGATGTATGTGACCTTGATGATTTATGTACATCTCTAGAGTTTGTGGGTCTGCACAGTGTTTTCTGCCACTGTACAGATTTACCCTGTGTGTGCTGTCATTGTATGCTGTAACCCTGTGTGTGCTGTCATTGTATGCTGTAACCCTGTGTGTGCTGGAGCAGTGTGGTGAACCCTGTGTGCTTCCACTCTATAGTGTGTGCAGTGTAACTCTGGGGGTCATTCTGAGTTGATTGTAGCTGTGCTAAATTTAGCACAGCTACGATCAGGCACACTAACATGCAGGGGTCGCCCAGCACAGGGCTAGTCCGCCCCGCATGTCAGTGCCGCCCCCCTCCCCCCCCCCCCCGCAGAAGTGCAAAGTGCAAAAGCATCACGCAGCGGCGATGCCTTTGCCCTTCAAGAGTAGCTCCCGACCAGCGCAGCTTTAGCGTACTGGCCGGGAGCTACTCATCGCTCCCCGGCCCGCAGCGGCTGTGTGTGACGTCACGCAGCCGATGCGGCCCGCCCCCGTTCGGTCCGGCCACACCTGCGTTGGCCGGTCCGCTCCGAAGAAACGGCGGCCAAACGCCGCCGTTCCGCCCCCTCCGACCGAGCAACCGCCTCTGCTTGTCAATCAGGCAGAGGCGATCGCATCCCTGCTACGGCCTTCGGCCGTCTGGCATGCGCCGGCACACTACGGCGCCGGTGCATGCGCAGTAGGGACCCGTTCGCTCGGCTGCAACAAAAAGCAGCGAGCGAACGGGTCAGAATGACCCCCTCTGTCTGTACGCCCACTATATGGTGTAACCCAGTTTATATTATTACAGTCTATTGGGTTTATGTGTATATACAGGAGGGTGTTTGGACGGGATGTACTAAGATGTTACGCTGCACTAAGCTGCATTGTGTGGTGCTAATAGCTATCTTACCGCTCTGAAGCCCCCACCCTCCACCTCCTCCTCACCCGTAGCAGCGCAGCGGCCTACCCCCTCTCTCCTCCGAAGGGAAGAGAGGACACCTGGGAGCAAACATCTCCTCCCTCCACAGCCTCCACCTTTCCCACTAGAGCCGCACACTCTCTCCGTCCGGCGCTGGCTGCAGGCGGCAGTGAGGTGAGCGGATAACACCGCCGCCGCCCTGTGTGCTGTACCCTCTTACTGCTCCGAAGCATGTTAGAAATCCTCCTCAGCCTCCCGGCACTGTCATTATTTCCAAGCAGTTTCCACATCACGTGATCCCTTTGTCTCCTGACTCCGTTGGCTAGTGCATACAGTTCACGTGATGAGGAAACCGCTTTGAAAGACTGACAGCGCCTGGAGGCTGAGGAGGAATGTAACATGCTTCGGAGCGGTAAGATAGCTATTAGCACAGCCCAATGCAGCTCAGCGTAGCATCATAGTACATGCTGCCCTATATATGTTTATTGGCGGGTAGTGAAGGTAATGGTTCCTGCTTGGTTAGGGTGCAGAGATCCACGGACAGCAGCCGGGGATCACCTGTATGCTGCAGATAAGTTGTTTTTTTTGTGCTTCTGAAGTGCAGATTGCTGTGTTTAGTTAGTTACAGCACACAATGCGGGGAATTCAGTTAATATTGTGGGGATTTAACTTCTCGGTTAAGTGCCCTGAGTTACCCAATCGCTCGCGTGGTAGACCTGCTACTAGCTGATTTCTACTCACTGCATCCCGAGGGAGCGAGCAAAAATCTGCATTAAGGTGGTCATTCCGAGTTGTTCGCTCGTTGCCGATTTTCGCTATACTGCGATTAGTCGCTTACTGCACATGCGCAAGGTTCGCAGAGCGCATGCGCTTAGTTATTTTACACAAAAGTTAGGTATTTTACTCACGGCATAACAAAGCTTTTTCATCGCTGTGCTGATCGTAGTGTGATTGACAGGAAGTGGGTGTTTCTGGGCGGAAACTGGCCGTTTTATGGAAGTGTGCGGAAAAACGCAGGCGTTCGGGTTGCAAAACACAGGAGTGGCTGGAGAAACGGGGAAGTGGTTGGGCAAACTCTGGGTGTGTTTGTGACGTCAAACCAGGAACGAAAAGGACTGAGCTGGTCGCAATGGCTGAGTAAGTCTGGAGCTACTCAGAAACTGCAAAGAAATTTCTATTCGCAATTCTGCTAATCTTTCGTTCGCAATTCTGCTAAGCTAAGATACACTCCCAGAGGGCGGCGGCTTAGCGTGTGCAATGCTGCTAAAAGCAGCTAGCGAGCGAACAACCCAGAATGAGGGCCAAAGTACTGCCTTAAGACTAGTTGCGGTGTTACTGTGTGATACTAACATTGCCCAGGAGGTGCAGTTTACCGCAACTAAGCCCTGGGCATTAGTCGCAGTAAGGTGCATCTCCTGGGTTAAATGCCGGATGTGATGCGTTCAACCGAATAGCTCTGGCACTTACCCTAGGAGCTACATCCCCACAATGCTAATTGAATTTCCTTCATTGTGTATTTAGTAGTGATATTTTATATACTAAAACAAAGCAGGTGCCCTCCAACCTAGTAAATATTAGAGATGAGCGCCTGAAATTTTTCGGGTTTTGTGTTTTGGTTTTGGGTTCGGTTCCGCGGCCGTGTTTTGGGTTCGAACGCGTTTTGGCAAAACCTCACCGAATTATTTTTGTCGGATTCGGGTGTGTTTTGGATTCGGGTGTTTTTTTCAAAAAACCCTAAAAAACAGCTTAAATCATAGAATTTGGGGGTAATTTTGATCCCAAAGTATTATTAACCTCAAAAAACATAATTTACACTCATTTTCAGCCTATTCTGAACACATCACACCTCACAATATTATTTTTAGTCCTAAAATTTGCACCGAGGTCGCTGTGTGAGTAAGATAAGCGACCCTAGTGGCCGACACAAACACCGGGCCCATCTAGGAGTGGCACTGCAGTGTCACGCAGGATGTCCCTTCCAAAAAACCCTCCCCAATCAGCACATGATGCAAAGAAAAAGAAAAGAAAAAAGAGGTGCAAGATGGAATTATCCTTGGGCCCTCCCACCCACCCTTATGTTGTATAAACAAAACAGGACATGCACACTTTAACCAACCCATCATTTCAGTGACAGGGTCTGCCACACGACTGTGACTGATATGACGGGTTGGTTTGGACCCCCCCCAAAAAAGAAGCAATTAATCTCTCCTTGCACAAACTGGCTCTACAGAGGCAAGATGTCCACCTCATCTTCACCCTCCGATATATCACCGTGTACATCCCCCTCCTCACAGATTATCAATTCGTCCCCACTGGAATCCACCATCTCAGCTCCCTGTGTACTTTGTGGAGGCAATTGCTGCTGGTCAATGTCTCCGCGGAGGAATTGATTATAATTCATTTTAATGAACATCATCTTCTCCACATTTTCTGGATGTAACCTCGTACGCCGATTGCTGACAAGGTGAGCGGCGGCACTAAACACTCTTTCGGAGTACACACTTGTGGGAGGGCAACTTAGGTAGAATAAAGCCAGTTTGTGCAAGGGCCTCCAAATTGCCTCTTTTTCCTGCCAGTATAAGTACGGACTGTGTGACGTGCCTACTTGGATGCGGTCACTCATATAATCCTCCACCATTCTATCAATGTTGAGAGAATCATATGCAGTGACAGTAGACGACATGTCCGTAATCGTTGTCAGGTCCTTCAGTCCGGACCAGATGTCAGCATCAGCAGTCGCTCCAGACTGCCCTGCATCACCGCCAGCGGGTGGGCTCGGAATTCTGAGCCTTTTCCTCGCACCCCCAGTTGCGGGAGAATGTGAAGGAGGAGATGTTGACAGGTCGCGTTCCGCTTGACTTGACAATTTTGTCACCAGCAGGTCTTTCAACCCCAGCAGACCTGTGTCTGCCGGAAAGAGAGATCCAAGGTAGGCTTTAAATCTAGGATCGAGCACGGTGGCCAAAATGTAGTGCTCTGATTTCAACAGATTGACCACCCGTGAATCCTTGTTAAGCGAATTAAGGGCTGCATCCACAAGTCCCACATGCCTAGCGGAATCGCTCCGTGTTAGCTCCTTCTTCAATGCCTCCAGCTTCTTCTGCAAAAGCCTGATGAGGGGAATGACCTGACTCAGGCTGGCAGTGTCTGAACTGACTTCACGTGTGGCAAGTTCAAAGGGCATCAGAACCTTGCACAACGTTGAAATCATTCTCCACTGCACTTGAGACAGGTGCATTCCATCTCCTATATCGTGCTCAATTGTATAGGCTTGAATGGCCTTTTGCTGCTCCTCCAACCTCTGAAGCATATAGAGGGTTGAATTCCACCTCGTTACCACTTCTTGCTTCAGATGATGGCAGGGCAGGTTCAGTAGTTTTTGGTGGTGCTCCAGTCTTCTGTACGTGGTGCCTGTACGCCGAAAGTGTCCCGCAATTTTTCTGGCCACCGACAGCATCTCTTGCACGCCCCTGTCGTTTTTTAAAAAATTCTGCACCACCAAATTCAAGGTATGTGCAAAACATGGGACGTGCTGGAATTTGCCCATATTTAATGCACACACAATATTGCTGGCGTTGTCCGATGCCACAAATCCACAGGAGAGTCCAATTGGGGTAAGCCATTCCGCGATGATCTTCCTCAGTTGCCGTAAGAGGTTTTCAGCTGTGTGCGTATTCTGGAAAGCGGTGATACAAAGCGTAGCCTGCCTAGGAAAGAGTTGGCGTTTGCGAGATGCTGCTACTGGTGCCGCCGCTGCTGTTCTTGCGGCGGGAGTCCATACATCTACCCAGTGGGCTGTCACAGTCATATAGTCCTGACCCTGCCCTGCTCCACTTGTCCACATGTCCGTGGTTAAGTGGACATTGGGTACAACTGCATTTTTTAGGACACTGGTGAGTCTTTTTCTGACGTCCGTGTACATTCTCGGTATCGCCTGCCTAGAGAAGTGGAACCTAGATGGTATTTGGTAACGGGGGCACACTGCCTCAATAAATTGTCTAGTTCCCTGTGAACTAACGGCGGATACCGGACGCACGTCTAACACCAACATAGTTGTCAAGGACTCAGTTATCCGCTTTGCAGTAGGATGACTGCTGTGATATTTCATCTTCCTCGCAAAGGACTGTTGAACAGTCAATTGCTTACTGGAAGTAGTACAAGTGGGCTTACGACTTCCCCTCTGGGATGACCATCGACTCCCAGCGGCAACAACAGCAGCGCCAGCAGCAGTAGGCGTTACACGCAAGGATGCATCGGAGGAATCCCAGGCAGGAAAGGACTCGTCAGACTTGCCAGTGACATGGCCTGCAGGACTATTGGCATTCCTGGGGAAGGAGGAAATTGACACTGAGGGAGTTGGTGGGGTGGTTTGCGTGAGCTTGGTTACAAGAGGAAGGGATTTACTGGTCAGTGGACTGCTTCCGCTGTCACCCAAAGTTTTTGAACTTGTCACTGACTTATTATGAATGCGCTGCAGGTGACGTATAAGGGAGGATGTTCCGAGGTGGTTAACGTCCTTACCCCTACTTATTACAGCTTGACAAAGGGAACACACGGCTTGACACCTGTTGTCAACATTTCTGGTGAAATACCTCCACACCGAAGAGCTGATTTTTTTGGTATTTTCACCTGGCATGTCAACGGCCATATTCCTCCCACGGACAACAGGTGTCTCCCCGGGTGCCTGACTTAAACAAACCACCTCACCATCAGAATCCTCCTGGTCAATTTCCTCCCCAGCGCCAGCAACACCCATATCCTCCTCATCCTGGTGTACTTCAACACTGACATCTTCAATCTGACTATCAGGAACTGGACTGCGGGTGCTCCTTCCAGCACTTGCAGGGGGCATGCAAATAGTGGAAGGCGCATGCTCTTCACGTCCAGTGTTGGGAAGGTCAGGCATCGCAAACGACACAATTGGACTCTCCTTGTGGATTTGGGATTTCAAAGAACGCACAGTTCTTTGCGGTGCTTTTGCCAGCTTGAGTCTTTTCAGTTTTCTAGCGAGAGGCTGAGTGCTTCCATCCTCATGTGAAGCTGAACCACTAGCCATGAACATAGGCCAGGGCCTCAGCCGTTCCTTGCCACTCCGTGTGGTAAATGGCATATTGGCAAGTTTACGCTTCTCCTCCGACAATTTTATTTTAGGTTTTGGAGTCCTTTTTTTTCTGATATTTGGTGTTTTGGATTTGACATGCTCTGTACTATGACATTGGGCATCGGCCTTGGCAGACGACGTTGCTGGCATTTCATCATCTCGGCCATGACTAGTGGCAGCAGCTTCAGCACGAGGTGGAAGTGGATCTTGATCTTTCCCTAATTTTGGAACCTCAACTTTTTTGTTCTCCATATTTTATAGGCAGAACTAAAAGGCACCTCAGGTAAACAATGGAGATGGATGGATTGGATACTAGTATACAATTATGGACGGACTGCCACGGTTAGGTGGTATAAAAAAACCACGGTTAGGTGGTATATATTATAATAATAATACAATTATGGATGGACGGACTGCCTGCCGACTGCCGACACAGAGGTAGCCACAGCCGTGAACTACCGCACTGTACACTGGTTGATAAAGAGATAGTAGTATACTCGTAACAACTAGTATGACACTATGACGACGGTATAAAGAATGAAAAAAAAACCACGGTTAGGTGGTATATATTATAATAATAATACAATTATGGATGGACGGACTGCCTGCCGACTGCCGACACAGAGGTAGCCACAGCCGTGAACTACCGCACTGTACACTGGTTGATAAAGAGATAGTAGTATACTCGTAACAACTAGTATGACACTATGACGACGGTATAAAGAATGCAAAAAAAACCACAGTTAGGTGGTATATATTATAATAATAATACAATTATGGATGGACGGACTGCCTGCCGACTGCCGACACAGAGGTAGCCACAGCCGTGAACTACCGCACTGTACACTGGTTGATAAAGAGATAGTAGTATACTCGTAACAACTAGTATGACACTATGACGGTATAAAGAATGAAAAAAAAACCACGGTTAGGTGGTATATATTATAATAATAATACAATTATGGATGGACGGACTGCCTGCCGACTGCCGACACAGAGGTAGCCACAGCCGTGAACTACCGCACTGTACACTGGTTGATAAAGAGATAGTAGTATACTCGTAACAATTAGGATGACACTATGACGGTATAAAGAATGAAAAAAAAACCACGGTTAGGTGGTAGGTATATAATAATAAATAATACAATTCTGGTCGGACGGACTGCCTGCCGTGTGCCGACACAGAGGTAGCCACAGCCGTGAACTACCGCACTGTACACTGGTTGATAAAGAGATAGTAGTATACTCGTAACAATTAGGATGACACTATGACGGTATAAAGAATGAAAAAAAAACCACGGTTAGGTGGTAGGTATATAATAATAAATAATACAATTCTGGTCGGACGGACTGCCTGCCGTGTGCCGACACAGAGGTAGCCACAGCCGTGAACTACCGCACTGTACACTGGTTGATAAAGAGATAGTAGTATACTCGTAACAATTAGGATGACACTATGACGGTATAAAGAATGAAAAAAAAAACACGGTTAGGTGGTAGGTATATAATAATAAATAATACAATTCTGGTCGGACGGACTGCCTGCCGTGTGCCGACACAGAGGTAGCCACAGCCGTGAACTACCGCACTGTACACTGGTTGATAAAGAGATAGTAGTATACTCGTAACAATTAGGATGACACTATGACGGTATAAAGAATGAAAAAAAAACCACGGTTAGGTGGTAGGTATATAATAATAAATAATACAATTCTGGTCGGACGGACTGCCTGCCGTGTGCCGACACAGAGGTAGCCACAGCCGTGAACTACCGCACTGTACACTGGTTGATAAAGAGATAGTAGTATACTCGTAACAATTAGGATGACACTATGACGGTATAAAGAATGAAAAAAAAACCACGGTTAGGTGGTAGGTATATAATAATAAATAATACAATTCTGGTCGGACGGACTGCCTGCCGTGTGCCGACACAGAGGTAGCCACAGCCGTGAACTACCGCACTGTACTGTGTCTGCTGCTAATATAGACTGGTTGATATTTAAAGAGATATTAGTAGTATACAACAATACTATACTGGTGGTCAGGCACTGGTCACCACTCCTGCAGCAAAAGTGTGCACTGTTAATTAATATAATTGTACTCCTGGCTCCTGCTAACAACCTGCAGTGCTCCCCAGTCTCCCCCACAATTAATTATAAGCTTTTAATTTATACATTGATGACTGTGCAGCACACTGGGCTGAGCTGAGTGCACACAGACTGAGTCACACTGTGTGACTGACTGTGCTGTGTATCGTTTTTTTTTTCAGGCAGAGAACGGATATAGCAGAGAGAAGTGAACGGATATATTATATTAAATAAAAGTTAACTAGCAACTGCACTGGTCACTGACTGTGGTAAACTAACTCTGTCTGCGACTCTGCACAATCTCTCTCTATCTAATCTATCTATCTCTATTCTAATGGAGAGGACGCCAGACACGTCCTCTCCCTATCAATCTCAATGCACGAGTGAAAATGGCGGCGACGCGCGGCTCCTTATATAGAATCCGAGTCTCGCGATAGAATCCGAGCCTCGCGAGAATCCGACAGCGTCATGATGACGTTCGGGCGCGCTCGGGTTAACCGAGCAAGGCGGGAAGATCCGAGTCGCTCGGACCCGTGGAAAAAAAAGTGAAGTTCGTGCGGGTTCGGATTCAAAGAAACCGAACCCGCTCATCTCTAGTAAATATAGCAATGGACCAGTAATACATGCAATACTCCAGCGGCAGCACTCTATGGAGAATAATTACCACAACAATTGTAGACAGTGACCAGCGTTTCAGTGTTATTGTAGCATTTTGGTCAGGGTACACTGTGTATACGCGTAGGGTATGTTTGACTGGTGGCTGGGATTCCGGCGGTCAGCATACGACACCAGGATCCCGGTCGTCAGAATGCCGGCAGGGGGGTGAGCGCAACGAAGCCCCTTGCGGGCTCGGCTCGCTGCGCTCGCCACAGGTTTTTTTCCCTCTGTGTGGGTGTCGTGGACACCCACGAGTGGGAATAGCCCTTGGCCCCCTGCTGGCATTCTGACGGCCAGGATCCCGGCGTCGGTATGCTGATCACCGGGATAATAACTACATTCCGTGTATACACAGAGGTGCAGCTGTGACTGAGATGCACTGTATCAGAAATGTCTGGTAAATATGCTAGGCGTTCCTGGTAGAGATGAGCGCCTGAAATTTTTCGGGTTTTGTGTTTTGGTTTTGGGTTCGGTTCCGCGGCCGTGTTTTGGGTTCGAACGCGTTTTGGCAAAACCTCACCGAATTATTTTTGTCGGATTCGGGTGTGTTTTGGATTCGGGTGTTTTTTTCAAAAAACCCTAAAAAACAGCTTAAATCATAGAATTTGGGGGTAATTTTGATCCCAAAGTATTATTAACCTCAAAAAACATAATTTACACTCATTTTCAGCCTATTCTGAACACATCACACCTCACAATATTATTTTTAGTCCTAAAATTTGCACCGAGGTCGCTGTGTGAGTAAGATAAGCGACCCTAGTGGCCGACACAAACACCGGGCCCATCTAGGAGTGGCACTGCAGTGTCACGCAGGATGTCCCTTCCAAAAAACCCTCCCCAAACAGCACATGACGCAAAGAAAAAAAGAGGCGCAATGAGGTAGCTGTGTGAGTAAGATTAGCGACCCTAGTGGCCGACACAAACACCGGGCCCATCTAGGAGTGGCACTGCAGTGTCACGCAGGATGGCCCTTCCAAAAACCCCTCCCCAAACAGCACATGACGCAAAGAAAAAAAGAGGCGCAATGAGGTAGCTGTGTGAGTAAGATTAGCGACCCTAGTGGCCGACACAAACACCGGGCCCATCTAGGAGTGGCACTGCAGTGTCACGCAGGATGGCCCTTCCAAAAAACCCTCCCCAAACAGCACATGACGCAAAGAAAAAAAGAGGCGCAATGAGGTAGCTGACTGTGTGAGTAAGATTAGCGACCCTAGTGGCCGACACAAACACCGGGCACATCTAGGAGTGGCACTGCAGTGTCACGCAGGATGTCCCTTCCAAAAAACCCTCCCCAAACAGCACATGACGCAAAGAAAAAAAGAGGCGCAATGAGGTAGCTGTGTGAGTAAGATTAGCGACCCTAGTGGCCGACACAAACACCGGGCCCATCTAGGAGTGGCACTGCAGTGTCACGCAGGATGTCCCTTCCAAAAAACCCTCCCCAATCAGCACATGATGCAAAGAAAAAGAAAAGAAAAAAGAGGTGCAAGATGGAATTATCCTTGGGCCCTCCCACCCACCCTTATGTTGTATAAACAAAACAGGACATGCACACTTTAACCAACCCATCATTTCAGTGACAGGGTCTGCCACACGACTGTGACTGATATGACGGGTTGGTTTGGACCCCCCCCAAAAAAGAAGCAATTAATCTCTCCTTGCACAAACTGGCTCTACAGAGGCAAGATGTCCACCTCATCTTCACCCTCCGATATATCACCGTGTACATCCCCCTCCTCACAGATTATCAATTCGTCCCCACTGGAATCCACCATCTCAGCTCCCTGTGTACTTTGTGGAGGCAATTGCTGCTGGTCAATGTCTCCGCGGAGGAATTGATTATAATTCATTTTAATGAACATCATCTTCTCCACATTTTCTGGATGTAACCTCGTACGCCGATTGCTGACAAGGTGAGCGGCGGCACTAAACACTCTTTCGGAGTACACACTTGTGGGAGGGCAACTTAGGTAGAATAAAGCCAGTTTGTGCAAGGGCCTCCAAATTGCCTCTTTTTCCTGCCAGTATAAGTACGGACTGTGTGACGTGCCTACTTGGATGCGGTCACTCATATAATCCTCCACCATTCTATCAATGTTGAGAGAATCATATGCAGTGACAGTAGACGACATGTCCGTAATCGTTGTCAGGTCCTTCAGTCCGGACCAGATGTCAGCATCAGCAGTCGCTCCAGACTGCCCTGCATCACCGCCAGCGGGTGGGCTCGGAATTCTGAGCCTTTTCCTCGCACCCCCAGTTGCGGGAGAATGTGAAGGAGGAGATGTTGACAGGTCGCGTTCCGCTTGACTTGACAATTTTGTCACCAGCAGGTCTTTCAACCCCAGCAGACCTGTGTCTGCCGGAAAGAGAGATCCAAGGTAGGCTTTAAATCTAGGATCGAGCACGGTGGCCAAAATGTAGTGCTCTGATTTCAACAGATTGACCACCCGTGAATCCTTGTTAAGCGAATTAAGGGCTGCATCCACAAGTCCCACATGCCTAGCGGAATCGCTCCGTGTTAGCTCCTTCTTCAATGCCTCCAGCTTCTTCTGCAAAAGCCTGATGAGGGGAATGACCTGACTCAGGCTGGCAGTGTCTGAACTGACTTCACGTGTGGCAAGTTCAAAGGGCATCAGAACCTTGCACAACGTTGAAATCATTCTCCACTGCACTTGAGACAGGTGCATTCCATCTCCTATATCGTGCTCAATTGTATAGGCTTGAATGGCCTTTTGCTGCTCCTCCAACCTCTGAAGCATATAGAGGGTTGAATTCCACCTCGTTACCACTTCTTGCTTCAGATGATGGCAGGGCAGGTTCAGTAGTTTTTGGTGGTGCTCCAGTCTTCTGTACGTGGTGCCTGTACGCCGAAAGTGTCCCGCAATTTTTCTGGCCACCGACAGCATCTCTTGCACGCCCCTGTCGTTTTTTAAAAAATTCTGCACCACCAAATTCAAGGTATGTGCAAAACATGGGACGTGCTGGAATTTGCCCATATTTAATGCACACACAATATTGCTGGCGTTGTCCGATGCCACAAATCCACAGGAGAGTCCAATTGGGGTAAGCCATTCCGCGATGATCTTCCTCAGTTGCCGTAAGAGGTTTTCAGCTGTGTGCGTATTCTGGAAAGCGGTGATACAAAGCGTAGCCTGCCTAGGAAAGAGTTGGCGTTTGCGAGATGCTGCTACTGGTGCCGCCGCTGCTGTTCTTGCGGCGGGAGTCCATACATCTACCCAGTGGGCTGTCACAGTCATATAGTCCTGACCCTGCCCTGCTCCACTTGTCCACATGTCCGTGGTTAAGTGGACATTGGGTACAACTGCATTTTTTAGGACACTGGTGAGTCTTTTTCTGACGTCCGTGTACATTCTCGGTATCGCCTGCCTAGAGAAGTGGAACCTAGATGGTATTTGGTAACGGGGGCACACTGCCTCAATAAATTGTCTAGTTCCCTGTGAACTAACGGCGGATACCGGACGCACGTCTAACACCAACATAGTTGTCAAGGACTCAGTTATCCGCTTTGCAGTAGGATGACTGCTGTGATATTTCATCTTCCTCGCAAAGGACTGTTGAACAGTCAATTGCTTACTGGAAGTAGTACAAGTGGGCTTACGACTTCCCCTCTGGGATGACCATCGACTCCCAGCGGCAACAACAGCAGCGCCAGCAGCAGTAGGCGTTACACGCAAGGATGCATCGGAGGAATCCCAGGCAGGAGAGGACTCGTCAGACTTGCCAGTGACATGGCCTGCAGGACTATTGGCATTCCTGGGGAAGGAGGAAATTGACACTGAGGGAGTTGGTGGGGTGGTTTGCGTGAGCTTGGTTACAAGAGGAAGGGATTTACTGGTCAGTGGACTGCTTCCGCTGTCACCCAAAGTTTTTGAACTTGTCACTGACTTATTATGAATGCGCTGCAGGTGACGTATAAGGGAGGATGTTCCGAGGTGGTTAACGTCCTTACCCCTACTTATTACAGCTTGACAAAGGGAACACACGGCTTGACACCTGTTGTCCGCATTTCTGGTGAAATACCTCCACACCGAAGAGCTGATTTTTTTGGTATTTTCACCTGGCATGTCAACGGCCATATTCCTCCCACGGACAACAGGTGTCTCCCCGGGTGCCTGACTTAAACAAACCACCTCACCATCAGAATCCTCCTGGTCAATTTCCTCCCCAGCGCCAGCAACACCCATATCCTCCTCATCCTGGTGTACTTCAACACTGACATCTTCAATCTGACTATCAGGAACTGGACTGCGGGTGCTCCTTCCAGCACTTGCAGGGGGCATGCAAATAGTGGAAGGCGCATGCTCTTCACGTCCAGTGTTGGGAAGGTCAGGCATCGCAAACGACACAATTGGACTCTCCTTGTGGATTTGGGATTTCAAAGAACGCACAGTTCTTTGCGGTGCTTTTGCCAGCTTGAGTCTTTTCAGTTTTCTAGCGAGAGGCTGAGTGCTTCCATCCTCATGTGAAGCTGAACCACTAGCCATGAACATAGGCCAGGGCCTCAGCCGTTCCTTGCCACTCCGTGTGGTAAATGGCATATTGGCAAGTTTACGCTTCTCCTCCGACAATTTTATTTTAGGTTTTGGAGTCCTTTTTTTTCTGATATTTGGTGTTTTGGATTTGACATGCTCTGTACTATGACATTGGGCATCGGCCTTGGCAGACGACGTTGCTGGCATTTCATCGTCTCGGCCATGACTAGTGGCAGCAGCTTCAGCACGAGGTGGAAGTGGATCTTGATCTTTCCCTAATTTTGGAACCTCAACTTTTTTGTTCTCCATATTTTATAGGCAGAACTAAAAGGCACCTCAGGTAAACAATGGAGATGGATGGATTGGATAGTTTACTAGTATACAATTATGGACGGACTGCCACGGTTAGGTGGTATAAAAAAACCACGGTTCGGTGGTATATATTATAATAATAATACAATTATGGATGGACGGACTGCCTGCCGACTGCCGACACAGAGGTAGCCACAGCCGTGAACTACCGCACTGTACACTGGTTGATAAAGAGATAGTAGTATACTCGTAACAACTAGTATGACACTATGACGACGGTATAAAGAATGGAAAAAAAACCACGGTTAGGTGGTATATATTATAATAATAATACAATTATGGATGGACGGACTGCCTGCCGACTGCCGACACAGAGGTAGCCACAGCCGTGAACTACCGCACTGTACACTGGTTGATAAAGAGATAGTAGTATACTCGTAACAACTAGTATGACACTATGACGACGGTATAAAGAATGGAAAAAAAACCACGGTTAGGTGGTATATATTATAATAATAATACAATTATGGATGGACGGACTGCCTGCCGACTGCCGACACAGAGGTAGCCACAGCCGTGAACTACCGCACTGTACACTGGTTGATAAAGAGATAGTAGTATACTCGTAACAACTAGTATGACACTATGACGACGGTATAAAGAATGGAAAAAAAACCACGGTTAGGTGGTATATATTATAATAATAATACAATTATGGATGGACGGACTGCCTGCCGACTGCCGACACAGAGGTAGCCACAGCCGTGAACTACCGCACTGTACACTGGTTGATAAAGAGATAGTAGTATACTCGTAAACTAGTATGACACTATGACGACGGTATAAAGAATGGAAAAAAAACCACGGTTAGGTGGTATATATTATAATAATAATACAATTATGGATGGACGGACTGCCTGCCGACTGCCGACACAGAGGTAGCCACAGCCGTGAACTACCGCACTGTACACTGGTTGATAAAGAGATAGTAGTATACTCGTAACAACTAGTATGACACTATGACGACGGTATAAAGAATGGAAAAAAAACCACGGTTAGGTGGTATATATTATAATAATAATACAATTATGGATGGACGGACTGCCTGCCGACTGCCGACACAGAGGTAGCCACAGCCGTGAACTACCGCACTGTACACTGGTTGATAAAGAGATAGTAGTATACTCGTAACAACTAGTATGACACTATGACGACGGTATAAAGAATGGAAAAAAAACCACGGTTAGGTGGTATATATTATAATAATAATACAATTATGGATGGACGGACTGCCTGCCGACTGCCGACACAGAGGTAGCCACAGCCGTGAACTACCGCACTGTACACTGGTTGATAAAGAGATAGTAGTATACTCGTAAACTAGTATGACACTATGACGACGGTATAAAGAATGGAAAAAAAACCACGGTTAGGTGGTATATATTATAATAATAATACAATTATGGATGGACGGACTGCCTGCCGACTGCCGACACAGAGGTAGCCACAGCCGTGAACTACCGCACTGTACACTGGTTGATAAAGAGATAGTAGTATACTCGTAACAACTAGTATGACACTATGACGACGGTATAAAGAATGGAAAAAAAACCACGGTTAGGTGGTATATATTATAATAATAATACAATTATGGATGGACGGACTGCCTGCCGACTGCCGACACAGAGGTAGCCACAGCCGTGAACTACCGCACTGTACACTGGTTGATAAAGAGATAGTAGTATACTCGTAACAACTAGTATGACACTATGACGACGGTATAAAGAATGGAAAAAAAACCACGGTTAGGTGGTATATATTATAATAATAATACAATTATGGATGGACGGACTGCCTGCCGACTGCCGACACAGAGGTAGCCACAGCCGTGAACTACCGCACTGTACACTGGTTGATAAAGAGATAGTAGTATACTCGTAAACTAGTATGACACTATGACGACGGTATAAAGAATGGAAAAAAAACCACGGTTAGGTGGTATATATTATAATAATAATACAATTATGGATGGACGGACTGCCTGCCGACTGCCGACACAGAGGTAGCCACAGCCGTGAACTACCGCACTGTACACTGGTTGATAAAGAGATAGTAGTATACTCGTAACAACTAGTATGACACTATGACGGTATAAAGAAAGAAAAAAAAATACCACGGTTAGGTGGTATATATTGTAATACAATTATGGATGGACGGACTGCCTGCCGAGTTCCGACTGCCGACACAGAGGTAGCCACAGCCGTGAACTACCGCACTGTACTGTGTCTGCTGCTAATATAGACTGGTTGATAAAGAGATAGTATACAATACATACAACAATGAATATACTACTATACTGGTGGTCAGGCACTGGTCACCACTAGTCACACTGGCAGTGGCACTCCTGCAGCAAAAGTGTGCACTGTTTAATTTTAAATTAATATAATATTATGTACTCCTGGGGGCTCCTGCTATAACAACCTGCAGTGCTCCCCAGTCTCCCCCACAATTATTATAAGCTTTGCCTTTTATACATTGATGTGCAGCACACTGGGCTGAGCTGAGTGCACACAGACTGAGTCACACTGTGTGACTGGCTGCTGCTGTGTATCGTTTTTTTTCAGGCAGAGAACGGATATAGCAGAGAACGGATATATATTAAAATAAATAAAAGTTAACTAACAACAACTGCACTGGTCACTGTGGTAAACTCTGTCTGACTCTGCACAATCTCTCTCTCTCTTCTAATCTAATTTCTAATGGAGAGGACGCCAGCCACGTCCTCTCCCTATCAATCTCAATGCACGTGTGAAAATGGCGGCGACGCGCGGCTCCTTATATAGAATCCGAGTCTCGCGAGAATCCGACAGCGTCATGATGACGTTCGGGCGCGCTCGGGTTAACCGAGCAAGGCGGGAGGATCCGAGTCTGCTCGGACCCGTGAAAAAAACATGAAGTTCGTGCGGGTTCGGTTTCAGAGAAACCGAACCCGCTCATCTCTAGTTCCTGGGCAGTGACTGGGAGGTGGCTATTTATGTACGCAAAAATGGTCTGTCTCATGGGTGTGTTGCATACATGATGCTAAAGTGTTTGCGCACACAGACGCTTCATAGCTCACACTGGAGCCCACACTCAGGGCCTAATTCAGACCTGATCGCTGTTGTATGAATTCACAAGGAGGACGATTATCGATCGACTGCACATGCATACAGATTGTAGTACGCACGTGCGAAGCCAAACTGTGAAAGAATCCTGCGTCTTTTTTGATTGCTAGGCGTACGCAAGTTAATTGTCAGGAAGAGGGCGTTTGCGGGTGGTAACTGGCCATTTTCTGGGAGTGTCAGGAAAACCGCAGGCGTTCCCAAGTGTTTTCAGGGCGGGTGTATGATGTCAGCTCCGGCCCCGATCAGCCTGTGTGTGTCGCACTGCAGGATTAAGTCCTGGGCTGCACAGTATGGAAAAATAATTTCATGGTGAGTGAGTTGTGAACGGATTTGCAGTTGACCGGCGTTTGCAAAGCTTTTAGCACGGTGTACGCAGACTTGCTCAGGGCTGGTATTCACTCTGTCTGGGCGGCGACTATCTGATAGCAAACCTCTGCAAATTCACATTGGAGTGATCAGGTCTGAATTAAGCCCTGAGATGGAAAATCTGCACTCACCCAAGGACTGGTGCAAGTTTCCATGGTGCGACCAATAATGGTGTCTAAGCACCAGACAGGAAAGAGGAACTGCACCAAGCTGTATTACAGCATTTATAGACACTGACAGTGGGCGTCTCAGTCCTTGCACACTCGCACACATACTTATACACAAGGGAAGGGCTTTGTAGCGGCATATGCATAAAGTGCAGGTCACATATTCGCTTTATTTAATATTATTTCATGTTTTCATGTTCTGTTCTTTGTACTTTGTTTAAAGCTAGACATTGGGAAATTAGCAATTTTCAGGTATATATTTCTATCAAAGCACTCTAAATAAATATATTATTAATAACCCATGGGGGGCGGGGGGGGGGTTATTCAGTGATTAATAATATAACAGGTGGTGTGGGAAGGGAGATTCAGATGGTTGAAGGCAGACAGTAGCTATGTATGGCACTAGCCACACCCCATGTCACAGACCACACCCCCTGTGAAGACTACACCCCCACAACACTGGTCACACCCTATCCCCCCATCAGTACTAACACCCCTGCCATGCTGATCACACCTCCTGCGGCACACACACAATAGGCCCTTCATAAATTTCAGCTCCAGGCCCATGTGGACCTTAATCTGGCACTGCTCCTGCGGAGCCCGTCTATTCCCCATGGTCCTTACGGAGTCCCCAGCATCCACTAGGACGTTAGATAAATACTATTTTGTGACTGTAAGGTTCTTTAGTTTCCTGTTTAGGTGATACATTTGTGAATTAATTTGTGATCTAAAAGGGACATGGAGCATCAGTAGCTTAAAAGTTAAAAGTACTATCCAGTATCAGAAAATGGTTGATCACAATCACATCAGGGGCATATGCATCAACGCCTGGAGAGAGATAAAGTGCCAGCCAATCAGCTCCTAATTGCAATGTTAAAGCCTTTAATGTGGGACACATATGATTTACACAGGTTCTGTGGCTGGCTAAAACCAGGTGAAATTCAGGCTAGAGTTTAGCCAGCCACAGAACCTGTGTAAATCATAGGTGTCCCAGATTAAAGGGATATTATGGTCACCCTACATTTTATAAATGACAGGAGCTGATTGGTTGGTACTTTATCTCTCTCTCCATTTTATCTCTCTCCAAGCGCAGATGCATATGCCCCCAGGAAATTAACATTAATCTACTGGTGTCCTGTATGGTACTAATAATTATGCTAATCATTTGGATGTTACATTGCATACTGTATTACTCTGTTACTGACAGGAATTGTATAAATATTTCATTCTTTCTTTTACTCTGTATGTGAGCAGAATGCTGATTAAAAAAACAAAACAAAAAACTTTTCATATCTTCAGCTAAGTGTGTTTCCGCAATAGCCAGAAATACTTATGACATGTACAACCTGGTATTGTGACACGGAAATGTGTGCTGACACACTGGTCGGGAATCACTGGCCCAGCTGGATATTTGGCAAATGTCTCATGTACTGAATGATTCCCCTGTGTAACTCAATCTTTCCTATTACTTGGATCACTAACATAACCTGTTTCAGTTGTTACAAGACACTCTGATTCACATTTCCACACCATGGGGTCTGTTTATTAATGGGCCTGTTTATCAAATAATATTTGCAGGATATTCCCCGCAAATGTTAAGGATTCCTCAAATGTATTAATCCTCCGAATGTATGAAGGAGAGACTGGAGCAGGTATTTCCAGTATCTACTGTGGTCCCTCCATCCCCGATAGCAGACGAAGCCCCAACAGGTTTCTGTGGGGGCTATGAAGCTGTCAGATTTACCAAGCCCCAGAATGCGGTACCCTATAGTAGCCTATTGGCTACTAATTGCCATATTTTTACAGCCTCCCGCTCCATCTCCATCACCCCCGATGACTCATGCGCAATGTGTGCCAGGGACACAAACCAGGAAGCAGTGTGATAGCATTACACTATTACGCGGCTTCCAGATCTTATCAGAGCCTGTCTCCTGGCAAGAGATTGTTAGTAAATTTGCATGAAAATGTTTATTTCACTTTGTGATTTTAGTGAAAAATATTTATCATGTACACATTAAAAATGCAGATTGTGATAAATATGCCTGTCACGCTTGGCCCGCCAATTATCCAGATATATAAACCTGAAAATCGCCATCAGTGACTTATGGGTTACTTTTGACACGGTAATTGCCACCAGCAAGAGGAATTTGGTGCTCTGACACTAGGTAGCCTTTGCTTCTACCTGCATGCACAATTATTAATATTTCACGCACCAGGTAACATGAGCCTCACAGGGCGTAGGTCTAAGAACACTGAAAATCAGAACTAGAAATTAGGATTTAATTTCAAGAATAACATCAGCACAGTTACAAAAAAGAGAGTTACAAGTATATATATTTATTTTTTTATTTTAAAAAATACACACAGATTGAAGACAATCTCAGATAAAATAATAAAAGGATAAACAAACCCAGAGTTCCCACTATGTAAGTTGAGAACTCTTGAGTCACATTACAAACGGTCAATACAGCATCAGTCATGCTAGCCTCTTCTTAGATACTGCACCCTGGATTCATCTAAACAGGCAGATTTATCCCCAGTCCTGCGGCTCAGCCCCCACCCCTTTATTTTTATTTTTTTTACCCATTCAAAACCAGAAATTGATTGTTTGTACTTGGGTATCTGAAGGGTTTCCCTGCCAGACCAAAAGTTGCATTTAATTACTTGCTTCATTCTATTTGAAGCCTAAAATCTGGGATTTACATTATCAGACGTGCCCATGATATATGACCAACATTTGCAGGCTGGAAGGGGGCGCGCTCCTGAATTTAGGGTGTGTGGCCTCGTGGCTGGGGGCGTGGCCTGAGATTGCGGCACTTACTGCAAAGCCGTGCCCTAATTTTTGCTGCTGTGGGGGCATGCCCAGCACTCTGTGAGCTGCTAGCATGCCCCCCGTCCCTCTCTCCTAGTGAATAAATTCACCACTGCTGTACTGAGCAGAGCAGCAAGTGAGCGAGGGTCTCCCAACTGCTCCCCAGCCCCCAACGCAGGACACTGCCACCCTAGGGTTGGACAGCAGGACAGTCCCAGAAAAATGGGACTGTTCCACCAAAATCATGACGGTCGGGAGGTATGCCATCCCAGCCCTAGCAGAAAATCCCTTATCAGCCCTTCCCCGCTTATCTTCACAAGAGCTTGCTCTGCCCTTTGAATGGGTAAAGTGTCATTTACACATACCTCCTGCTACAAAGAGCACATATACATTTCCTTAGACCAGATGACTGGTGGCTTGTGACCCTGGCTAGTTAATTACAAGTTGGCATACAGTTTTAAAAAATGACATTTCCATACCGAGCATACATTGAGACAACATACAATTTGAATAGTACCATATTTTGGGATCAGATCCAATATGGATCCTGACAATGCCCCTAAGCCTTTTGTCCGCAATATTCACGTGGAACAAAATTGTTAAATTGCCTATCACAAATAGCGACAATAATTGATGGTAGTTATCAGGGCAACTTAGGGACCAATAATTAATATGCCCCTTACTCATACTTGCCTACTCTCCTGGAACGGCTGGTAGGCTCCCAAATAGTGCCCGGATGAGTGGGCAAGCCTCTAAGTACTGGCCGCTACCCACCACCCAGCCATCTGTAAGTGGGCGGTCTCACAGCTGTTTATGCGATTCGTGCTGAAACAACTAATTGTGCAATGACGGTAATCTCGTCATTGTGTAGCGGGAGCATGGCCATGGTGATGCGATCATGGCTACCACCCTCCCTATACCGCAACATGTCCCTGCATCGCCCCCTATGCCTTGCAATGTTCCCCATCTCTCTGCCGACCTAGCTGCCCCCTCTCCTCACTGTCTTATCACAGTTTCCTGGTCTGAATTAATTCATTAACATGGAATGTGTTGGTGTTTTTATAGGCGGGGTGTGGGCAGGATGCCGGCGGTCGGGATGCTGGCAGTCGGAATCTCGCGCTAGAATCCCGGCACACGACCATAATGTCGACACGGAACTCCAACACTGAACAAAATGCAGCTGCTGGAATGCTGACCACCAGCATCCTAATCGTAAGTTTGCGGGACTGGCAGCGTTAGCTGGCGGGTGTAGAGAATAGGTTTAGGCACACCCTGGAAGGGTTAGGGTTAGGCTGTGAAGAGGGGGGACTAGGGTTAGGCACCCCCGGGGAGTGTTAGGGTTAGGCTGTGAAGAGGGGGGGCTAGGGTTAGGCACCCCCAGGGAGTGTTAGTGTTAGGCACCCCCGGGGAGGGTTAGGGTTAGGCTGTGAAGAGGGGGGACTATGGTTAGGCTCCCCTGGGGAGTGTTAGTGTTAGGCACCCCCGGGGAGGGTCAGGCTATGGGAGAGGGAGGGTTAGGTTTAGGTACCATTGGGGCAGGTTAGGGTTAGGCTGCGGGGGGGGGGGGGGGGGGGGTAAGGTTGCTGGAAGAGAAGGTTAGGGGGTATTGGGGGATGGTAGGTATTCTTACCCAGCCCCTTTCGGGATTGTCATCATCAGCGTGCTGTGGTCAGTTTTCTGACCGCCGGGATATCAAATCACACCCTTTATAGGCACCTTGCAAAAGTTGAAGGGAATAGCTGTGTTTTTTAATGAGCTTGGGGATAATATTTAGGGGGAGATTTAATTAGCCGTGAATTGGCCGAAAGTTGCTTAACATGTAATTTGTTCACGCCATGTGGGATGTGTACTGTATGTTGTAATGAATGGAAAGGGGATTTTGCAACTTGTAGGTGGGAGTTATAAAGTCTTTTTAACAACTTTTTACAAACGTGTATTTCCACATAGAAATATCACTACAGATAAATGTAATGGACCCCAAAATCCTATAGACATTTTTATTTGCTGAAATACACATTGGGGTAAATTTACTAAGATGGGAATTCTATTTAAGATAGGATGTTACCCATAGCAACCAATCAGATTCTACTTCTCATTTATCTAGCACCTTCTAGAAAATAATACCTGGAATCTGATTGGTTGCTATGGGCAACATCCCATCTTAAATAGAACTCCCATCTTAGTAAATTTGCCCCTTACAGTCTATCATCTTTCCACCATTCATAAAAGTTCCAAAAACCAACCATTTGACACCATTTTACTTCCCTTCAATATTTTGTATATGGCCTCTAACTGCCCTGAACACTGCCCAGCTATATTATTTGCCTCTGTTAGGAAGTTCAGTATGATTTCCCCACTTTTTCATGTACTTCACATCTGCAGAATTAACACTTAGACATCCGTGAATTGAATTGTGCAGGTATGGCGGAGCATGCTAAGCATACTTGCCTACCTGACCCTCTCCATGAGGGAGAAAATGCTCTGTTCCTGGACTTTCCTGGTAATGTATGATTGCCATCACCTGTGGTGAGCTAGGTAATTGATAAGAAAGGTGTTTCACCACAGGTGATAGCAATCATACATTACCAGGAGAGTCCAGGAACAGAGCATTTTCTCCCTCATGGAGAGGGTCAGGTAAGCAAGTATGATGCTAAGTGAGGGCCTAATTCAGACCTGGCGTGTCCTGATCGTTTGTGGGGTGGGCCACGGTGGCTGCATGACGTCACACGCAGCAACTGCGGCCCTAAACATGGCTGGTAGCTGCCTGCCTTCGCGTAGGCAGGGAGCTACTCAGCAGGTGGGAAAGCATCGCCACTGTGCGATGCTTTCGCACATCTGCGGGGGATTAGGGCCTGACATGCTGGGCGGTCTAGCCCTGTGCTGGGCGTCCCCCAACATGTCAGATATTTTGATCGTAGATGTGTGTTTTTTCGGGCAGATCTGGGGAGAGATGTGTGCTGAGCGAACCGCTCAGCACATATCTCTCGGGGGGAGTACACTTATGTGTGCTAAGCGTGCGGGGGGGTACACTTATTGCTTAGATTATCGCTCCGTGAGTAGCCCCCTTTACAGCAGGATATGTACTTAGCATGCCAGAGATAAGGCTGGATGTATAATCACAACATTGATTGTCTTTTTTATCTGGTCCACTGCTAATCAAATTGATTGGAGACACCAGAGATGACTTTGCAAATTGGATTTGGAAGACGAGAGCCAGCGTGTTGCCCTCGGAATTTTATTATTCCGCTTATTTATTTTCACAGTTTGATGCAGAAGAGAAGTTTAAGTAGATTGATGATGGAAACGTAATTTGGCTGCATGAAGAGAAGCCTATTAAGCAGGTTTTAATTCTTACTTGGTGTTTAATTGGAATTCCATTTGTTGCACATTTGACCAGTTAATTTTTTATTTCTTTTACAATGCAATTGTTACAGATGATTTATATGATTATTATCTCTATTATTATGATGGAATTACAAAGCACCAGCATACTGTACTTGCTTTACAATACATGATGCAAGTTTGCTGCAAAATTGGGGAATTTGTGGTTTATTAATGTTGACACTGAGAACGCAGACATTCATAATATAGACACCATAATGTCAACAGGGTCAAACTGTAAAAAAAACATGGGTCTTGAACCTGCAGCTCTCCAGCTGCTGTGGCACTACACATCCCAGCATGCCCTGCCACAGTTATGCTGTAAAAGCATGCTAAAACTGAGGCTGGGCATGCTGGGATGTGTAGTTCCACAGCAGCTGTCGGGCTGCAGGTTGAAGACCCATGCTGATCAGAACGTCAACATGGTCAATATATAAACAGGACAGGATAGCTCTGTATGGTGATGGAGCAGGAGGTGTCTGTTACAAGTATGCGCCTCCTGCTGCGGTAGTGATCTGACCTGTGTTATAGGACACAGCATCAGATCACTCACTCACCATCAGGCGGCTTGAGGCACCCATGGGGACATACAAGCCGCCCATTGCAGAGGGCAAGAAATCTCTGTGCAACCAAGGAGATCCCTGGCCTCTTCCCTCCCTCTTAACGGCGGTGACACGCTTCTGTTTTGGGAAATGGAGGCCGTCGCTGCCCTCTCCCAGCAGACTGCTCCCCTCCCCCCCCCCCCCCCCTCAGACTGACAGTCTGCTGCCGTCCTTCTATTTGCATGTGCAGAACGGGTGCTGTGCATGCACCAAGTACCGGACATTGGTACTTTGTGCATGATGCTACAGATCCTGTCACTATGTCGGCGTGGTTCTTACTGGCACCTTCTTACTTCAATACTAACTTTATGTTAACTTGGAGATGTACGGAAATCCAATGGTTTATGTACATCTTCAATGGTGGGGAGGCTGCGCACACAGTGCCCTCAAGCCGCAGCTTTTGACATTGACAGTCTGCTGGTGATTGTAGGGCAGGGGTGGGCAGTGCTGGGCAGCATTTTCAAAAATAGGGGTGTGTTGCCCCCATTTTGTGTGAGTGGCTAGGTCAGTGGGTACATTTTTGGATGCAGCAACATGAATAGCCCGTCCATCTTGAGTGACCTGAGGGTTATTCACATGGCTGATGTTCGGGGAGGTGATCCGATGCTGTATCCTAAGGCATAGCAGCAGATCACACAAGCATGCAGGAAGACAAGATACCTCATGTAAAGATGTACTATATATAAGATGTATGGTATATATTACTGGCAGACACATTCAAAAGTTATCCAGGTGACATATTTTTTTAATTGTGATAGAGAGGAGTAAAACTGAAAAACATGCACTATTTTGCACAGAGGTGTATCTAGAGAGGAGGGGAGCCATGTGCAGTCTCCGTGTGTGGGCCCCCTCCTCCCCCATAGCTGGCAGCGCCGCTGTTAGCGCTCTGAGCACTGAGACATTGGCACAGTGCCAGAGTCTACAGCGCATGCGCAGGACTCCAAAAAAATGGCCACTGCACCATTTTTTCAGAGTATCAAACACTTTTTAATAAAGTCATACCTGTAACCGAAAACATGGTTACGAAGCAAAAACAGTAAGAATAAATCAACATTAAATATATTCAAGTCCACATTCCTTCGAGAATGCATGTAACAGGTGTGATGACAGTCCTTTTGTCAACATGTTGCCAACATTTACTTCACTTGCAACGTATTCCACACTGATGGACTTATTTTCCACTAATTCACGGATGAAGTGATGTCTTATAGCAATGTGCTTAGTCCGTCCATGATGCTTTGTACTACAAGAAAGATCTTTTGCTCTCTTGTTATCACACCCTATGTTGATGATCTCACTGTGATAAAGAAGACCTAACTCACATAAAGTCTCTTTTATCCATAGTGCTTCCTTTGAAGTTTCTGTAAGTGCCATGTACTCTGCCTCTGTTGTAGAAAAAGCAACTGTGGTTTGTTTCCTACTTGTCCAGCTGACAGCTGCGCCAACTAGTATCCAGTGTAGGAATGTCTGTCATGCTCATCTGACCCCCAGTTTGCATCACAGAATACTTTCAAGTTGGTGTCTTTTGATTTTCTAAATCTCAGCTTTAATGAACTTGTACCTTTGAGGTACCATAAGATTCTTTTTGCTGCAATCCAGTGTTGTCTCCAAGGATTATTTGCAAACTGGCTTGCCCAACTCACTGCATGTGTGATGTCAGGATGTGTCCGAATACTTGCGTACATCAAGCTACCAATGACATTTTGATAAGGTATTTCTTAAATTTCCTCTATCTCCCCCTGGCTGCTTGGTGACATGGCCTTGACCATCTTTACACTTTTGTCAATAGGAGTGATTACAGGTTTTGCATCTGTCATTCCATATTTAGAAAGTAATGCCTCAATGTATGTTTGTGGGTCAATTGTGACAGTCCCTTCTCTTAGGTTTTGTACAATTTTCATGCCTAATAAGTGATTTGCAGGGCCTAGATATTTCAACTTGAATATTTGTTTTAGCTGGTGCTTCACGTCAGTGATGTGATTTTCTTGACCTGCCAGAAGAAAATCATCCACTTACACATCTATTATGAACAATTTTTCTTCTGTAGTCTTATGGAATAGGCAGTGATCAGTCTCCGAACTAACAAAGTTAATTTCTAGTAACACTGCATCCAACTTTACATAGCAACAATGACCACTTTGCTTGAGGCCGTATAGTGACTTCTTTCAGAGACAAATTTTTCCTGTTTGGAATATATTCACATCATAGTGTTCAGGTGGTTCCATATAAATTTCCTCCAGTAACTCTCCTTTTAGGAATGCAGAATAAAAGTCTAGCTGGTATAACAGTAGATCATGTAGTGTAGCAATAGCAATCACTAACCTTAAGGTGCTGTACCTTGCGACAGGTGAATAGATCTCTCTGTAATCGATTCCGGACTTCTGGGTATATCCCTTGGCAACAAGGCAGGCTTTGGAATGAGCTATTGTCCCATCTGCATTCAACGTCTTGCAGAAGACCCACTTGTTCTTGATCGTTTTACGGTTACTTGGCCTATCAACTATAGTCCATGTACTGTTATCATCCAGTATCAATTGCTGATTTCCACTCTGTCCAATCACTGTTTGTATGTTTTGAGGTTCACAGTAAGCTATGTTTGCGTACTCCTCACTGTATTTCTTGGCTGAAACACCTTTGTTGCTCCTCATGGAACTTCTGTTCTCTTATTTGTTGTCTACTTTGACACTGTCAGATTCAGACACGCTTTCTGCTGCTTGTACATCTAGTAATACATTCTCTTCTTTCTCCACTTCCCCAGTTAGTGGTGCTGCCTCATTGAATACCACATCATTGGATTTAAGAAGAAGTTTGTTTGTAAAATCTCAAAGTATGTATCCTTTGCTTTCTTTGCTAGTATCTGAGCATTGTACATTCTATGGATTTTGGATCTAACTTTAGTATATGTGCAAAAGCTTTGCTCCCAAAAACACAAAGATGACTTACACTTGGCTTTTTCCTGGACCACGCCTCCAGTGGCGTTTTACCTTTGACAGCCACTGTAGGTGCACGATTCTTTAGGTATACTGCAGTAGATACTGCTTCTGCCCAAAATGTATTTTCCAGGCCAGCATCACTTAACATAGTCCGTACTCTCTCAACAATTGTGCAGTTTGCCCGCTCACTCACGCCACTCTGTACCGATGTGTAGGTAATTGTTATCTGATGCTTTGTGCCATATTTTCAAAGGAATGCAGCTAAGACTTTGTTATCATATTCTCCACCGTTGTCTGATCTCAGGATCTTTAGTTTCAGACTTGTCTGACTCTCAACCAGGTTTTTGTATTCCAAAATTTTGCTAATGACTTCACTCTTTTCTTTAATGAAGTACATGTGTGTCACTCTTGTGGCGTCATCAATGAGAGTCATGAAATACCTGTACCCACTGATTGATTCTCCATTGGACCACATAGGTCGGTGTGCACTAGAACTAGTGGTGTCTCTGCTCTACTAACTGACCTTGGAAATGTAGCAAGTTTGCTTGCCTCTTATGCAACTCTCACACATGGGTCTTTCAGCATTGCTCACGGTGAGCCCTGTTACCATTTCATCTAGCAGTTTCTGGACGTTGTCATATCCTAGATGACCTAAGCGTTTGTGCCACAGCTCCATTGATTGGTTTGCATCAGTAGCCATCATTGCAGTACACTCCTCAGTGTCCAGGACATATAGTTGGTTGCACCATGTTGCTGAAGTAATAACAGTCCCTCTTTTATTTTGCACCATACACTTTCCCTTCTCAAATTTAACTTAATGCTGACACCAAATGAAATATCTAGTGGCCCCCGAGGCTACATTTAGTGCTGACTCATTTGGCTTGTCACGCTGCTTCTGCACACGCCTGGAATTTCTCATCCTACAGTCTGAAGCTTTATGTCCTATCTTGTGACATACAAAACACTTGAACTTTTTCTTTTTAGACTTTGTGCGCCTTGTGATCAAGGCAGAACCCTTAGCTATGGTCTCGACAAGAATATGTTCTTGGAACTGTAGTAGCTTGGTCCTTACAATCTCTGTTGTCAGCTTAGTATCATTTGACTCTAAAGCAACCACCAAAAAACTAAAATTCTCCCGTCAGATTTTGCAGCATCACCATTGCCACTTCTTCCTCGTCCACCTGTGCTCCTACAGATGCCAACTGCTGAGCTATTGACACTAACTTATCAATATAAATGTTCATGTCCTTGCAGGCACTCAATTTCATTCCATATACTGTAGCATGCATCTCAAACTTATCCTTCTCATCAGACCTTTGTCTTCATACGCATTTTGCAGGGCTGTCCACATTTCCTTCGCTGACACTTTCCCACTGACTATTGAATAGACATGCTGCTCCACAGCTAAACCTATCGCCCCGATGACTCTGTCTACATCATCTGGGTTTGGACCTGCTCCTGGGTCTATTGTGACTTTCCACAACTTTCTCCGCTTAAGCTGCATCTCCAATACAAACTTACATGTAGTGTAGTTTTCTGAACCTTTCAGCTTAGCAAAGTTCATACTGTGCCCTGTGTTATACATCTTCTCAGCGCTTCTATAAAATGTCACTTTACGTTTATCTTTGTGTTCTTTTATTCTGTACTATTACTCAAACACATAAGGGTTAAGCTTCAAGCATGCGGGTCTGGGCCCATAACCTGTTGGCAGAGTATTGCGGTGCCTGATGTAGTTACGTTAGTCCACACACTTAAAGAGTTAACAGCAAGCAGGTTTATGTCAGGTACACACAGGTGACTTAGATATGCTGTAATAGAAGGCAATTGGCTCCTTATAGCAGATAGTGTAACAAAGTATATTAGCGGCACTTATCAGTATAGCATATGTGGCTGTGGTATGCCTGCAGGGTATGGCTCTGGTGGTAAGGGATGGAGAACTGCACAGACTGACTCCAGCTGTGAAGAAGGAATGCAATGCCCGACTCTGTCTTTAGCTCTGGCAACGCAGTACATGTAGCACACAGAGGAACGCTGAAGTCTCTCTCTCTCACACAGCTCTCAGCTCTCTAAGATGGAGGAGCTCAGTGTTGGGCTCCTTAACTAGCGCATATCCACAGTATATCTTCTTAGTTGTTTTCCAACAAAAGATATCTCATTGCAAAGGGAAATATGCAATATAAAGAGAGTACACGCCTGGTAAAACGCACACAACCTCCGAAAAAGGCGATGTGCACCAAAAAATCAAAAGGTTTTTTTTAGGTGTGGGCTATGTTTAGGGTATAGGGGAACAAAGGCAGATAATAGCAAAATTCTTGAATTAGACATCAATAAGAATTTTTTTTAAATCAACGATTTTATCACATGTAACACCTCCTGTGTTATATATACAATAGAATGCACATGTGGACTGTGGTATGACTGTGGTATATTCTAAAAACAGGAATAGGCGAACACCTTCGAAACATAAAAAAGGGACTGACTACCCATGCCCTCTCCGAACACTTTAGGGTTCAGCATAACAGCTGCATATCAGGGATAAAATGTTTCTGTGGACTAAGACACATAAAAGGTTCATGGAGACAGAAAGACCTAGATAAACAGCTAGCCACAGCTGAAATGAAGGCTATATACGAGTTAGGGACCCTTAAACCAGAAGGCCTTAAAGCAGACTTTGAAGTCAAGTGGTTTTTATAGGTTTTTAATCTTTACATCAAATAAGTAATCTGCTTTTTAGGTAGGATTTAATAGGATTGTGTATTTATTAATATTCTCTCTATTTTAGAATAAGAAATCGTAGTGTTGATTAAGAAGCGTCACCGGAAGTGACGTTACGTTTTAGGGAAATCTGTGTGTATCTGTATAAAGCTTGGAATACTTTAAATATCCCCTATTAGTGGCTCCCATGGAGAAGAAACGGACTTCTATATGTCCAAAATGGATCATGTTAAACACCATGCTGACGAAGGACTGACGTTGACAACGCCGGTGGGTGCGAGACGCTGGCGTTGCCATGACGACTGCATGACGCGGACAGTTGAGACAACACCGGAGCCACAAAACGGAATTGTTGTCAAGCGGAAGTTCTGGTCACCATTGAGCACGGCGGGACGTGGACACAGTGAGAGTCACGGTAGTCATGACTACATGTGACGTCAAGACCGGATATGCTCGCTCCCAGCGAAAAGAACCATGGGACAAGTAGTAATTTCTGTATAGGGTTCAGCTGAGAGTGAGATGTTAGGATTGGTCAGGAGGGATTTAAATATTCAAAGAAGCATAGCCATTGTTATTCACACCTTGAAAAAGACCCTAGCAAAGAGGGTAGAAACGCGTTGGTGGACTGCAGGCATCCGGACTCTGTTCCAAATGGCGGGACCTACCTTCAGCTGCTTGCCTGTGGGAAAACCCCGGGAATCTCTTTCCCACGGACTTTTATGCTGATTTAAACTGTTTTCAGTTCCAACATCTCTGGAAATTCCCCTATGCATTGGACATTAGATGGATTGTCACATAAAGGGCTGCTGCTGATGTTTTACATATTTTAAAACTGTTTGTTGTTCAAATTACATTTGTATTTAACATACTTCACTATATATACTCTCTTTATATTGCATATTTCCCTTTGCAACGAGATATCTTTTGTTGGAAAACAACTAAGAGGATATACTGTGGATAAGCGCTAGTTAAGTAACCCCTGCATTTTTCTATTTTGTGCATACACTGGTGGTGAAGGGTGAAGGAAACCTTCCAGGAGGTGTTACAAATAAGCTGCTTTTAGTGCACACGCTTGTTCTCACTAGAGATGTGCACTTGAAATTTTTCGGGTTTTGTGTTTTGGTTTTGGGTTCGGTTCCGCGGCCGTGTTTTGGGTTCGACCGCGTTTTGGCAAAACCTCACCGAATTTTTTTTGTCGGATTCGGGTGTGTTTTGGATTCGGGTGTTTTTTTTAAAAAACACTAAAAAACAGCTTAAAATCATAGAATTTGGGGGTCATTTTGATCCCAAAGTATTATTAACCTCAAAAACCATAATTTCCACTCATTTTCAGTCTATTCTGAATACCTCACACCTCACAATATTATTTTTAGTCCTAAAATTTGCACCTAGGTCGCTGGATGACTAAGCTAAGCGACCCTAGTGGCCGACACAAACACCGTGCCCATCTAGGAGTGTCACTGCAGTGTCACGCAGGATGGCCCTTCCAAAAAACACTCCCCAAACAGCACATGACGCAAAGAAAAAAAGAGGCGCAATGAGGTAGCTGTGTGAGTAAGATAAGCGACCCTAGTGGCCGACACAAACACCGTGCCCATCTAGGAGTGGCACTGCAGTGTCACGCAGGATGGCCCTTCCAAAAAACACTCCCCAAACAGCACATGACGCAAAGAAAAAAAGAGGCGCAATGAGGTAGCTGTGTGAGTAAGATAAGCGACCCTAGTGGCCGACACAAACACCGGGCCCATCTAGGAGTGGCACTGCAGTGTCACGCAGGATGGCCCTTCCAAAAAACCCTCCCCAAACAGCACATGACGCAAAGAAAAAAAGAGGCGCAATGAGGTAGCTGTGTGAGTAAGATAAGCGACCCTAGTGGCCGACACAAACACCGTGCCCATCTAGGAGTGGCACTGCAGTGTCACGCAGGATGGCCCTTCCAAAAAAACCTCCCCAAACAGCACATGACGCAAAGAAAAAAAGAGGCGCAATGAGGTAGCTGTGTGAGTAAGATAAGCGACCCTAGTGGCCGACACAAACACCGGGCCCATCTAGGAGTGGCACTGCAGTGTCACGCAGGATGGCCCTTCCAAAAACCCTCCCCAAACAGCACATGACGCAAAGAAAAAAAGAGGCGCAATGAGGTAGCTGTGTGAGTAAGATAAGCGACCCTAGTGGCCGACACAAACACCGGGCCCATCTAGGAGTGGCACTGCAGTGTCACGCAGGATGGCCTTTCCAAAAAACCCTCCCCAAACAGCACATGACGCAAAGAAAAAAAGAGGCGCAATGAGGTAGCTGTGTGAGTAAGATAAGCGACCCTAGTGGCCGACACAAACACCGGGCCCATCTAGGAGTGGCACTGCAGTGTCACGCAGGATGGCCCTTCCAAAAAACCCTCCCCAAACAGCACATGACGCAAAGAAAAAAAGAGGCGCAATGAGGTAGCTGTGTGAGTAAGATAAGCGACCCTAGTGGCCGACACAAACACCGGGCCCATCTAGGAGTGGCACTGCAGTGTCACGCAGGATGGCCCTTCCAAAAAACATTCCACAAACAGCACATGACGCAAAGAAAAATTAAAGAAAAAAGAGGTGCAAGATGGAATTGTCCTTGGGCCCTCCCACCCACCCTTATGTTGTATAAACAGGACATGCACACTTTAACCAACCCATCATTTCAGTGACAGGGTCTGCCACACGACTGTGACTGAAATGACGGGTTGGTTTGGACCCCCACCAAAAAAGAAGCAATTAATCTCTCCTTGCACAAACTGGCTCTACAGAGGCAAGATGTCCACCTCATCATCATCCTCCGATATATCACCGTGTACATCCCCCTCCTCACAGATTATCAATTCGTCCCCACTGGAATCCACCATCTCAGCTCCCTGTGTACTTTGTGGAGGCAATTGCTGCTGGTCAATGTCTCCACGGAGGAATTGATTATAATTCATTTTAATGAACATCATCTTCTCCACATTTTCTGGATGTAACCTCGTACGCCGATTGCTGACAAGGTGAGCGGCGGCACTAAACACTCTTTCGGAGTACACACTTGTGGGAGGGCAACTTAGGTAGAATAAAGCCAGTTTGTGCAAGGGCCTCCAAATTGCCTCTTTTTCCTGCCAGTATAAGTACGGACTGTGTGACGTGCCTACTTGGATGCGGTCACTCATATAATCCTCCACCATTCTTTCAATGGTGAGAGAATCATATGCAGTGACAGTAGACGACATGTCCGTAATCGTTGTCAGGTCCTTCAGTCCGGACCAGATGTCAGCATCAGCAGTCGCTCCAGACTGCCCTGCATCACCGCCAGCGGGTGGGCTCGGAATTCTGAGCCTTTTCCTCGCACCCCCAGTTGCGGGAGAATGTGAAGGAGGAGATGTTGACAGGTCGCGTTCCGCTTGACTTGACAATTTTCTCACCAGCAGGTCTTTCAACCCCAGCAGACTTGTGTCTGCCGGAAAGAGAGATCCAAGGTAGGCTTTAAATCTAGGATCGAGCACGGTGGCCAAAATGTAGTGCTCTGATTTCAACAGATTGACCACCCGTGAATCCTTGTTAAGCGAATTAAGGGCTCCATCCACAAGTCCCACATGCCTAGCGGAATCGCTCCGTGTTAGCTCCTCCTTCAATGTCTCCAGCTTCTTCTGCAAAAGCCTGATGAGGGGAATGACCTGACTCAGGCTGGCAGTGTCTGAACTGACTTCACGTGTGGCAAGTTCAAAGGGCATCAGAACCTTGCACAACGTTGAAATCATTCTCCACTGCGCTTGAGACAGGTGCATTCCACCTCCTATATCGTGCTCAATTGTATAGGCTTGAATGGCCTTTTGCTGCTCCTCCAACCTCTGAAGCATATAGAGGGTTGAATTCCACCTCGTTACCACTTCTTGCTTCAGATGATGGCAGGGCAGGTTCAGTAGTTTTTGGTGGTGCTCCAGTCTTCTGTACGTGGTGCCTGTACGCCGAAAGTGTCCCGCAATTCTTCTGGCCACCGACAGCATCTCTTGCACGCCCCTGTCGTTTTTAAAAAAATTCTGCACCACCAAATTCAAGGTATGTGCAAAACATGGGACGTGCTGGAATTTGCCCATATTTAATGCACACACAATATTGCTGGCGTTGTCCGATGCCACAAATCCACAGGAGAGTCCAATTGGGGTAAGCCATTCCGCGATGATCTTCCTCAGTTGCCGTAAGAGGTTTTCAGCTGTGTGCGTATTCTGGAAAGCGGTGATACAAAGCGTAGCCTGCCTAGGAAAGAGTTGGCGTTTGCGAGATGCTGCTACTGGTGCCGCCGCTGCTGTTCTTGCGGCGGGAGTCCATACATCTACCCAGTGGGCTGTCACAGTCATATAGTCCTGACCCTGCCCTGCTCCACTTGTCCACATGTCCGTGGTTAAGTGGACATTGGGTACAGCTGCATTTTTTAGGACACTGGTGAGTCTTTTTCTGAGGTCTGTGTACATTTTCGGTATCGCCTGCCTAGAGAAGTGGAACCTAGATGGTATTTGGTAACGGGGGCACACTACCTCAAGAAATTGTGTAGTTCCCTGTGAACTAACGGCGGATACCGGACGCACGTCTAACACCAACATAGTTGTCAAGGCCTCAGTTATCCGCTTTGCAGCAGGATGACTGCTGTGATATTTCATCTTCCTCGCAAAGGACTGTTGGTCAGTCAATTGCTTACTGGAAGTAGTACAAGTGGTCTTCCGACTTCCCCTCTGGGATGACCATCGACTCCCAGCAGCAACAACAGCAGCGCCAGCAGCAGTAGGCGTTACACGCAAGGATGCATCGGAGGAATCCCAGGCAGGAGAGGAATCGTCAGAATTGCCAGTGACATGGCCTGCAGGACTATTGGCATTCCTGGGGAAGGAGGAAATTGACACTGAGGGAGTTGGTGGGGTGGTTTGCGTGAGCTTGGTTACAAGAGGAAGGGATTTACTGGTCAGTGGACTGCTTCCGCTGTCACCCAAAGTTTTTGAACTTGTCACTGACTTATTATGAATGCGCTGCAGGTGACGTATAAGGGAGGTTGTTCCGAGGTGGTTAACGTCCTTACCCCTACTTATTACAGCTTGACAAAGGCAACACACGGCTTGACACCTGTTGTCCACTTTTCTGTTGAAATACCTCCACACTGAAGAGCTGATTTTTTTGGTATTTTCACCAGGCATGTCAACGGCCATATTCCTCCCACGGACAACTGGTGTCTCCCCGGGTGCCTGACTTAAACAAACCACCTCACCATCAGAATCCTCCTGGTCAATTTCCTCCCCAGCGCCAGCAACACCCATATCCTCCTCATCCTGGTGTACTTCAACACTGACATCTTCAATCTGACTATCAGGAACTGGACTGCGGGTGCTCCTTCCAGCACTTGCAGGGGGCGTGCAAATGGTGGAAGGCGCATGCTCTTCATGTCCAGTGTTGGGAAGGTCAGGCATCGCAACCGACACAATTGGACTCTCCTTGTGGATTTGGGATTTCGAAGAACGCACAGTTCTTTGCGGTGCTTTTGCCAGCTTGAGTCTTTTCAGTTTTCTAGCGAGAGGCTGAGTGCTTCCATCCTCATGTGAAGCTGAACCACTAGCCATGAACATAGGCCAGGGCCTCAGCCGTTCCTTGCCACTCCGTGTGGTAAATGGCATATTGGCAAGTTTACGCTTCTCCTCCGACAATTTTATTTTAGGTTTTGGAGTCCTTTTTTTACTGATATTTGGTGTTTTGGATTTGACATGCTCTGTACTATGACATTGGGCATCGGCCTTGGCAGACGACGTTGCTGGCATTTCATCGTCTCGGCCATGACTAGTGGCAGCAGCTTCAGCACGAGGTGGAAGTGGATCTTGATCTTTCCCTAATTTTGGAACCTCAACATTTTTGTTCTCCATATTTTAATAGGCACAACTAAAAGGCACCTCAGGTAAACAATGGAGATGGATGGATACTAGTATACTTATGGATGGACTGCCGAGTGCCGACACAGAGGTAGCTACAGCCGTGGACTACCGTACTGTGTCTGCTGCTAATATAGACTGGATGATTGATAATGAGATGAAATCAATATATATATGTATATATATATAATATCACTAGTACTGCAGCCGGACAGGTAGATAATATATTTATTAGGTAATGATGACTGATGACGGACCTGCTGGACACTGTCAGCTCAGCAGCACCGCAGACTGCTACAGTAAGCTACTATACTATAGTAGCATGTACAAAGAAGAAAGAAAAAAAAAAACCACGGGTAGGTGGTATACAATTATGGATGGACTGCCGAGTGCTGACACAGAGGTAGCTACAGCCGTGGACTAACGTACTGTGTCTGCTGCTAATATAGACTGGATGATTGATAATGAGATGAAATCAATATATATATGTATGTATATATAATATCACTAGTACTGCAGCCGGACAGGTAGATAATATATTTATTAGGTAATGATGACTGATGACGGACCTGCTGGACACTGTCAGCTCAGCAGCACCGCAGACTGCTACAGTAAGCTACTATACTATAGTAGTATGTACAAAGAAGAAAGAAAAGAAAAAAACCACGGGTAGGTGGTATACAATTATGGATGGACTGCCGAGTGCCGACACAGAGGTAGCTACAGCCGTGGACTAACGTACTGTGTCTGCTGCTAATATAGACTGGATGATTGATAATGAGATGAAATCAATATATATATGTATGTATATATAATATCACTAGTACTGCAGCCGGACAGGTAGATAATATATTTATTAGGTAATGATGACTGATGACGGACCTGCTGGACACTGTCAGCTCAGCAGCACCGCAGACTGCTACAGTAAGCTACTATACTATAGTAGTATGTACAAAGAAGAAAGAAAAAAAAAACCACGGGTAGGTGGTATACAATTATGGATGGACTGCCGAGTGCCGACACAGAGGTAGCTACAGCCATGGACTAACGTACTGTGTCTGCTGCTAATATAGACTGGATGATTGATAATGAGATGAAATCAATATATATATGTATGTATATATAATATCACTAGTACTGCAGCCGGACAGGTAGATAATATATTTATTAGGTAATGATGACTGATGACGGACCTGCTGGACACTGTCAGCTCAGCAGCACCGCAGACTGCTACAGTAAGCTACTATACTCTTTAGTAGTATGTACAAAGAAGAAAGAAAAAAAAAAAACACGGGTAGGTGGTATACAATTATGGATGGACTGCCGAGTGCCGACACAGAGGTAGCTACAGCCGTGGACTAACGTACTGTGTCTGCTGCTAATATAGACTGGATGATTGATAATGAGATGAAATCAATATATATATGTATGTATATATAATATCACTAGTACTGCAGCCGGACAGGTAGATAATATATTTATTAGGTAATGATGACTGATGACGGACCTGCTGGACACTGTCAGCTCAGCAGCACCGCAGACTGCTACAGTAAGCTACTATACTCTATAGTAGTATGTACAAATAAGAAAGAAAAAAAAAAACCCACGGGTAGGTGGTATACAATTATGGATGGACTGCCGAGTGCCGACACAGAGGTAGCTACAGCCGTGGACTAACGTACTGTGTCTGCTGCTAATATAGAGTCTAGACTGGATGATAAATTATTGATAATGAGATGAAATCAATATAATATCACTAGTACTGCAGCCGGACAGGTACTATATATATTTATTATGTAATGACTGATGACGGACCTGCTGGACACTGTCAGGTCAGCACAGCACCGCAGACTGCTACAGTAAGCTACTATAGTAGTATGTATAAAGAAGAATGAAAAAAAAAAAACCACGGGTAGGTGGTATACAATATTATATATATATATATATATTATATACAATTATATATATATATATATATATATTAAACTGGTGGTGATTGATTATTAAACTGGTGGTCACTTCAGGTCACGTTGCAACTTGCAACTAGTACTCCGAGGCCTAAGCAGACAATCACAAAATATATTATTATACTGGTGGTCAGTGTGGTCACAACAATGGCAGTGTGGCACTGACTCTGGCAGCAAAAGTGTGCACTGTACGTTATATGTACTCCTGAGTCCTGCTCTCAGACTCTAACTGCTCCCCACTGTCAGTGTCTCCCCCACAAGTCAGATAATACACTTAGTCACACTATCTATTATCTAATCTATAAATATCACTTCAGCAAGTAGTATAGTAGTATACAGTATAGTAGTACTCCTCCTAATAATGCTCCCCAAAATACTGTGTCTCTCTCTTCTCTAAACGGAGAGGACGCCAGCCACGTCCTCTCCCTATGACTCTCAATGCACGTGTGAAAATGGCGGCGACGCGCGGCTCCTTATATAGAATCCGAGTCTCGCGATAGAATCCGAGCCTCGCGAGAATCCGACAGCGTGATGATGACGTTCGGGCGCGCTCGGGTTAGCCGAGCAAGGCGGGAAGATCCGAGCCTGCTCGGACCCGTGTAAAAAACCTGAAGTTCGGGCGGGTTCGGATTCAGAGGAACCGAACCCGCTCATCTCTAGTTCTCACTACAACTATTCTCTACAGTGTTCTTTTTCCTTGAAGTGTTTATACTGTGCTGCAAATGTTTAAACTAAGGGAAAATAGAAAATCAAAATTTGATTATGTCTTTAGAGAAGAAGGGGACTCTACGGTTCTCGTAGACGAGAACCTAGATAGTTTGATGAAGAAATTAGAGTCTGTTTTATTAAAGGAAAACCGGATCTGGTGGGAGATGGTAACCCTAGAGAAATACCTCTCCCACCAGATGGTTCCAAAAGGTCTTCTTATCCATAAGACCCCATCATTTACTACTGCAAATGTAAAATTTAAAACAGAATGGGATAGGATTTTAAACACCTGTTCTACATCCTTAATGGATTTGATAGTCCATGACAGAAAACAAGAATTGATTAAATTAGAATTAGAAATAACCAATTATAAAACATTAATCCACCCATTTAAAGAATTACAAGAATTTAAAGATTTAGAAAAACGGGTAGAGCTAAGTTTAAAGGAAAATGAAAAACAATTAATCGAGAGAAAAGTAAGAAAATTTAACAGAGACAAAAAGAGGGAGGAAATTAATGAGGGAGAACTAGACAGGTAAGATTTTGAGGAAGGAAACACTGATACAGAAGAGGAGGTGGTGTCACCTGTTAAATTACATCCGTTTAAATCTAGAACTCAAAAGAAATCACAAAACCAGTATAGGAGAGGGAGAAGTAGAGACCCTATACAGCAAAGACCAAGAAGGAGCCCTAGTGATGATGGATATACATATCCACACCTAAGGCCTCTATCTCGGAATCAAGAGACACCATATATCAATGTAGAAATATCAATAGGGGTTGGAGAAGAAGGAATTTCAATGATAGAAGATATGACCAGAGAGAAGGAAGAAACTACCAGCCATATAGGAAGAGATATCAAGATAGAGAAGAAGATCGGATCCACAGAGAAGTTAATACAAGAAATAGATTTGAAGTACTAGAAAATGGTACAAAATCACCTCCTTTTTTATTCAGGGGGAGGAGACAAGAATATGCAAGGTAAAAAGAAGGGGATGTAGAGGAGGAAAACCCAATAAGAAAATAAAGAAAAAGCAGAGATAAAAAGGTGAGTCCCTCCCTTCCCAGATTGGATACCCCAACCCAAAACGATGAAATGAATAGGGAAAAAAATCAAGATTTTCAATCTCACCTCCCACCTATTAGAAAAAGAGTAAAATTCCCTCTTGGAAAAAGGGCTAAAATTTGCCCCTTCAGTTTCATTAAACCAGTTCAGTACGTTTGTGGATCTTCAGAAATTCATACGAAAATTAAGCATAAAGAATTTTTTTTCACCTTGAAAAAGACCCTAGCAAAAAGGGTAGAAACGCGTTGGTGGACTGCTGGCATCCGGACTCTTTTGCAAATAGCGGGACCTACCTTCAGCTGTTTGCCTGTGGGAAAACCCCGGGAATCTCTTTCCCATGGACTTTTATGCTGATTTGAACTGTTTTCAGTTCCAACATCTCTGGTAATTCCCCTATGCATTGGACATTAGATGGATTGTCACATAAAGGGCTGCTGCTGATGTTTTTAATATTTTAAAACTGTTGTTCAAATTACATTTGTATTAAATGTACTTCACTATATATACTCTCTTTATATTGCATATTTCCCTTTGCAACGAGATATCTTTTGTTGGAAAACAACTAAGAAGATATACTTTGGATAAGCGCTAGTTAAGTAACCCATCCATTTTTCTATTTTGTGCATACACTGGTGGTGAAGGGTGAAGGAAACCTTCCAGGAGGTGTTACAAATAAGCTGTTTTTAGTGCGCACGGTTGTTCTCAGTACAACTATTCTCTACAGTGTTGGGCTCCGCCTTCCTGAGACACAGACACTAGAGGGACAAACACTAGAGGATGCACCCATGAGACCCTATGCATGAGGAGACAGGTACAGAGCGCACCATTATGTAACAATCCCCATATATTCAAAACCACATTCCTTCAGGAATGCATGTAACAGGTGTGATGACAGTCCTTATGTCAACATGTCAGCAACATTTACTTCACTTGCACAATTATCTAACAGCTGCTGCTGTTGCTATCCTTTGCCGTACGCATTGCAATTATGTATGCTAATATGGGCATAAGTTAACCTGTGCAAAGGAACGCCCATTGCATCATTTCCATCCAAGGTCGTATAATTACTGTTACATCATTACCATCGTCACAAATCGGCATATGTCGCAGAATCTGTGTGCCTCTGAAAATGCGCAGGCTGAGCTGCTCTCCTGCGATGCTGAGGGCTCTCTAGCAGCGAGTAATTTATGCATGTCCAGAAAACATCATCTGAACGGCCGTGACACGACTACATTTGGCCAACCACTTTCCATTCCCGCCCCCAAACGTTGTCTTTCTGTCACTCACTCTGTTGCGAGTGCAATAGCAATTCAATTGCTGTGTATGCGCACTGCAGCTCAGACACATTTGCAGTATAAAAACATCGGCTGATAAGCGTACAATAGCCACCTGCGACTGTATCTGGATTAGGCTCACTATGCCTTAATGGATTTGGCAGACATCTCTCATGCACCTCTTCATCTTATCCTCCTTCTCTCTTTTTTTCTTTCTTGTCAATTATTAGATTTTGTATCCCGTGTAACTTTCTTTGTATTATTTTTCATGTTAGCCAACTTGCATGGTACTTTAGTCCTCTTATAGGCTTGTTTGGTGATAATTCTGGTCAGGGCTGCCATCAGAAATTGTTTATGCCCGGGACTAACAAAATAGTAATTCCCGCCGCCCCCCCCCCCTCCCCCCTCAAGAGAACAGAGGAGGACACATCTAAGCACCAAAGCCAAGCCGTAACCACACGTTTTGGTGCTCTGTGTGCATAAACAGCACTGATGTATCCCTATATGTTAAGTATGAAGAATGCGCAACTAAGGAGCACGTCCTAAAAAAAGAGCGTGGTTTCACTGAGAAGGGGCATGGTCCCACAATAGTGCTCCACCCTATTCAAATTATGCCACACAGTTATGTCCCTCATTCACGTTCAGTCACACAGTAGTGGATCTTATTCACATTACTTCACACAGTAGTGCTTCTGGGATCCATTCAATTTGCCAGCTGTCTGGATCCCGAAGCCGGAAATCTCGCTAGCCGGCAATGCCGCCAGCCAGAATCCCAGCAAAACAGGACTATTCCCACTCATGGGTGCCCACGACACCCATAGAGTGGGAATAAATCCTGTGGCAAGTGCAGCAAGCCACCAAGCCCACATTGTAATGAGCACAGCGAGTGCGTAAAGGGACTCTTTCACTCACCCCGCTGCCGGCATTCTGGCGGGTGGGATGCTGCTGTCGGGATATGGACAGCTGGCATCCCGCCCACCGGTAAATTATATGTATTCCGTGGATCTTATTCACGTTACGCCACACAGTAGTGGATCTTATTCACGTTATGCCACACAGTAGTGCCGATTCACACTATGCTGCACAGTAGAGCCCATTATATGCAAAGCAGGGTTGTATTCCAACAATACAACTTCAATCCAGACACTGATTGGGCCACTATAGCACTTTCATTTAAATAGCTCTTTAAAAAATTATCCAAACTATTATTAGTACCTTGAAGTGGAGAAGAATGTGTCCTATGGCAAGGTTAGTCATGACTGTAGTAAAGGCACCTGAGATGGCAAGCAAGCAATGTATGACATCCATGAGTATTTAAGGGTGTACTGAACCATTACCCACTGTCAACAGCTGTATAGCACCTGCAGAAGAGGATAGTTTCCCAGCTGCTTTTGTGGGGCTCCAAAAACCAGGCAGCAGGAGGTTTGGGGTTAAAGTTCATTTACAGTCTTCTAAAGAGCACTGTCAATGTTAAAGCTGCTCTCAGCTGAAGGATTAGTACTCTAATGAACCTGCAGAGATACCTTTACTGGTAGAGACGAGTCCCCTCTGCAATTCCTATTCAATACTAGTTCCCATCCCAGATCCTCATCAGACAGAGGAGTCTGGCCCGGTGATGTGTGGGCTGCCATCTGCATCTGCTTCATCTCATCCTCTGACCTGAGGATCTCGTCTTCCCAGATCCGTTTCCCCTCTCATATACAGGCTCTGTTCAGTGCAGCCAGCAGTCTGCCAGTTTTCCTCGCCACGTTTCTGTACCTGAGGATACAGATGAAGGCCCGTGCGCCACGGTCCCCATGGAGGCATGCCGGAGGAGGCATCCAAGTGTAGAGCCATGCCGCGATCCTTTCCTTCACTTTGGGGTGGTGGGTGGCAAGATGATGCAGGATTCACTAGCAATGGTGGGCAGCCGGAAGACAGGGGCCCTCTTCACCATGTGGCAGTAGCGGCGGGCGGGTGGTAGGGATGGGTTGGGCCTTCCCCTCTTTGTCACACTGTCTGGGCCTGGGACAGGTGTACCGACAGTCCTCCCTTGATGGCGGCACTGATTCTGGTAATTGAGCTTTGTGACATTTTGATGTCTCCATGCTACTGTTTTTTTTTCACCATGATTTTTATGTTTAATTAACTATTTATCTTTGTCTGTACTATTGCTACTGGTTTCAATAAAAACAGATTGCAAAAAAAAAAAAACAAGTACACCCTTGTAGTGTTTTGGGGGCTTACTCAGTGGTAGACCCTGCTGCGACAATATGCAAATTTTTGTTTCAGCCCACCCCTGAATGTGCATGCCTTGTGGAAGGTACACCACCTGTGGTTCAAGATAATCCACAATCGCCGCACCGCAACGTGCCCTATGGCAGAAGTAGTGTCTCTATCTGACCGTGGCCTCTGTGGAAGCAGCCATACACCTGGGTATGCAGCCGCTTTCACTGACACACCCATAACACGCATACAAGACTGACTTTTGTTGCATTTACTTCAGGCCACCTCCCAGTCACCGCCCAGAACTCCACTTGCTTTGCTGCTCAATTTCTGATACCACCTGAGCCGTACACAGCAGTGTCTTTGTGTGTATACTCAGGGTAATACGCCTTAGGGGTTTTCTGACTTTAACACGCATGCATAGTAGCAAATAATCCCTCAGCTATGTGAATATTGGAATTATGTGCGGTTTATGTTTATATACAAGGTTATGGGTTTAGTTACAAGATGACAATAGCATTTTACATATGGCAAACAATATGTCCTATAATACTTACGGATTATTACATTTTATTTGCAAAATAATAACATTTATTTTTGGGGGGACCAATATTAAAACATATACGGGATGAGTTGGCCGCAGATGCGGGAGGGTCTTTTGCCACTGTGTCCAATATCGCTGCTACGTCAGCCCCTTAGTAACATTCATTAATATCAGAGATCTGTCTATGCACAAAGAATGCCATTGATAGACATATATTAATATCGAGTTAGTATAGAAATTAGAAGGTGACAGTAAGAACCACGTCGACATATTGTACCTACAGTATTTATTATTTATTTATTTATTAACAGTTTCTTATATAGCGCAGCAAATTCCGTTGCGCTTTACAATTTCAAATAACAATAACAAACTGGGTGATAACAAACAGTCATAGAGGTAGGAAGGCCCTGCTCGCAAGCTTACAATCTATAGGGAAATAGGCATGTGTACACAAGGAAAGGTGCTATCTATTGCATAGTTGTTCGCCAGATTGCAAAGGTTCTTGGAGGGCTGTATGATATGGTCATAGAGCAATGATGAACCGGGTTTGAGAGGAAGGGAAAGTGAAGAATGAGAAGACATGTGAGGATATGTGTAGACTGTACAGAGTGGATGCAATTTGATAAGAAGGTTTATGAAAGTAATGTGGGCGGTTCTGGAATTTCATATGCTTGCCTAAAGAGGTGAGTTTTCAGGGAACGCTTGAAGGTTGAAGACTAGAGGAGAGTCTTATTGTGCGTGGTAGGGCATTCCACAGAGTGGGTGCAGCCCGATGAAAGTCCTGCAATCGTGAGTGGGAGCGAGTAATGAGTGTGGATGAGAAACGCAGGTCTTGTGAAGAGCGAAGAGGTCAGGTTGGGAGATATTTTGAGATAAGCGAAGTGATGTACGTTGGTGTAGTTTGGTTAATGGCCTTCTGTGTGAGTAAAAGTATTTTATATTGAATGCGGTAGAGTACAGGTAACCAATGGAGGGACTGACAGAGTGGATCTGCAGACGATGAACGTCTAGCGAGGAAGATAAGCCTCTCCGCTGCATTCAGAATGGATTGTAGTGGTGAGAATCTCGTTTTGGGAAGACCAGTTAGGAGACTATTGCAATAATCAATGCGGGAGATAATGAGAGCGTGGATTAGAGTTTTAGCAGTGTCTTGTGTAAGGTATTGTCGTATTTTGGATATGTTTTTTAGATGCATGTAACATGATCTTGAGACAGATTAAATGTGGGGAACAAAGGACAGATCAGAGTCAAGGATGACACCTAGGCAGCGAGCTTGTGGGGTAGGGTAGATAGTCGAGTTTTCAACAGTGATAGAGATATCAGGTTGGTACCTACTATTGGCCGGTGGAAATATAATTAACTCTGTCTTTGAAATATTCAGTTTGAGGTGGCGAGATGTCATCCAGGATTTAATGGCAGAAAGGCATTCAGTGACACGGTCCAGTACAGATAGGGACAAGTCAGGGGAGGATAGGTAGATTTGAGTATCATCTGCATACAGATGATACTGAAAACCAAAAGAGCTGATTAGTTTACCAAGAGATGAGGTATAGATAGAGAAAAGCAGAGGATGTTTATACTCTATACTGTATATGTCAACATTCTGACCATGTCAAAATGTTGATATTTAAATTAGAGATGAGCGCCTGAAATTTTTCGGGTTTTGTGTTTTGGTTTTGGGTTCGGTTCCGCGGCCGTGTTTTGGGTTCGAACGCGTTTTGGCAAAACCTCACCGAATTATTTTTGTCGGATTCGGGTGTGTTTTGGATTCGGGTGTTTTTTTCAAAAAACCCTAAAAAACAGCTTAAATCATAGAATTTGGGGGTAATTTTGATCCCAAAGTATTATTAACCTCAAAAAACATAATTTACACTCATTTTCAGCCTATTCTGAACACATCACACCTCACAATATTATTTTTAGTCCTAAAATTTGCACCGAGGTCGCTGTGTGAGTAAGATAAGCGACCCTAGTGGCCGACACAAACACCGGGCCCATCTAGGAGTGGCACTGCAGTGTCACGCAGGATGTCCCTTCCAAAAAACCCTCCCCAATCAGCACATGATGCAAAGAAAAAGAAAAGAAAAAAGAGGTGCAAGATGGAATTATCCTTGGGCCCTCCCACCCACCCTTATGTTGTATAAACAAAACAGGACATGCACACTTTAACCAACCCATCATTTCAGTGACAGGGTCTGCCACACGACTGTGACTGATATGACGGGTTGGTTTGGACCCCCCCCAAAAAAGAAGCAATTAATCTCTCCTTGCACAAACTGGCTCTACAGAGGCAAGATGTCCACCTCATCTTCACCCTCCGATATATCACCGTGTACATCCCCCTCCTCACAGATTATCAATTCGTCCCCACTGGAATCCACCATCTCAGCTCCCTGTGTACTTTGTGGAGGCAATTGCTGCTGGTCAATGTCTCCGCGGAGGAATTGATTATAATTCATTTTAATGAACATCATCTTCTCCACATTTTCTGGATGTAACCTCGTACGCCGATTGCTGACAAGGTGAGCGGCGGCACTAAACACTCTTTCGGAGTACACACTTGTGGGAGGGCAACTTAGGTAGAATAAAGCCAGTTTGTGCAAGGGCCTCCAAATTGCCTCTTTTTCCTGCCAGTATAAGTACGGACTGTGTGACGTGCCTACTTGGATGCGGTCACTCATATAATCCTCCACCATTCTATCAATGTTGAGAGAATCATATGCAGTGACAGTAGACGACATGTCCGTAATCGTTGTCAGGTCCTTCAGTCCGGACCAGATGTCAGCATCAGCAGTCGCTCCAGACTGCCCTGCATCACCGCCAGCGGGTGGGCTCGGAATTCTGAGCCTTTTCCTCGCACCCCCAGTTGCGGGAGAATGTGAAGGAGGAGATGTTGACAGGTCGCGTTCCGCTTGACTTGACAATTTTGTCACCAGCAGGTCTTTCAACCCCAGCAGACCTGTGTCTGCCGGAAAGAGAGATCCAAGGTAGGCTTTAAATCTAGGATCGAGCACGGTGGCCAAAATGTAGTGCTCTGATTTCAACAGATTGACCACCCGTGAATCCTTGTTAAGCGAATTAAGGGCTGCATCCACAAGTCCCACATGCCTAGCGGAATCGCTCCGTGTTAGCTCCTTCTTCAATGCCTCCAGCTTCTTCTGCAAAAGCCTGATGAGGGGAATGACCTGACTCAGGCTGGCAGTGTCTGAACTGACTTCACGTGTGGCAAGTTCAAAGGGCATCAGAACCTTGCACAACGTTGAAATCATTCTCCACTGCACTTGAGACAGGTGCATTCCATCTCCTATATCGTGCTCAATTGTATAGGCTTGAATGGCCTTTTGCTGCTCCTCCAACCTCTGAAGCATATAGAGGGTTGAATTCCACCTCGTTACCACTTCTTGCTTCAGATGATGGCAGGGCAGGTTCAGTAGTTTTTGGTGGTGCTCCAGTCTTCTGTACGTGGTGCCTGTACGCCGAAAGTGTCCCGCAATTTTTCTGGCCACCGACAGCATCTCTTGCACGCCCCTGTCGTTTTTTAAAAAATTCTGCACCACCAAATTCAAGGTATGTGCAAAACATGGGACGTGCTGGAATTTGCCCATATTTAATGCACACACAATATTGCTGGCGTTGTCCGATGCCACAAATCCACAGGAGAGTCCAATTGGGGTAAGCCATTCCGCGATGATCTTCCTCAGTTGCCGTAAGAGGTTTTCAGCTGTGTGCGTATTCTGGAAAGCGGTGATACAAAGCGTAGCCTGCCTAGGAAAGAGTTGGCGTTTGCGAGATGCTGCTACTGGTGCCGCCGCTGCTGTTCTTGCGGCGGGAGTCCATACATCTACCCAGTGGGCTGTCACAGTCATATAGTCCTGACCCTGCCCTGCTCCACTTGTCCACATGTCCGTGGTTAAGTGGACATTGGGTACAACTGCATTTTTTAGGACACTGGTGAGTCTTTTTCTGACGTCCGTGTACATTCTCGGTATCGCCTGCCTAGAGAAGTGGAACCTAGATGGTATTTGGTAACGGGGGCACACTGCCTCAATAAATTGTCTAGTTCCCTGTGAACTAACGGCGGATACCGGACGCACGTCTAACACCAACATAGTTGTCAAGGACTCAGTTATCCGCTTTGCAGTAGGATGACTGCTGTGATATTTCATCTTCCTCGCAAAGGACTGTTGAACAGTCAATTGCTTACTGGAAGTAGTACAAGTGGGCTTACGACTTCCCCTCTGGGATGACCATCGACTCCCAGCGGCAACAACAGCAGCGCCAGCAGCAGTAGGCGTTACACGCAAGGATGCATCGGAGGAATCCCAGGCAGGAAAGGACTCGTCAGACTTGCCAGTGACATGGCCTGCAGGACTATTGGCATTCCTGGGGAAGGAGGAAATTGACACTGAGGGAGTTGGTGGGGTGGTTTGCGTGAGCTTGGTTACAAGAGGAAGGGATTTACTGGTCAGTGGACTGCTTCCGCTGTCACCCAAAGTTTTTGAACTTGTCACTGACTTATTATGAATGCGCTGCAGGTGACGTATAAGGGAGGATGTTCCGAGGTGGTTAACGTCCTTACCCCTACTTATTACAGCTTGACAAAGGGAACACACGGCTTGACACCTGTTGTCCACATTTCTGGTGAAATACCTCCACACCGAAGAGCTGATTTTTTTGGTATTTTCACCTGGCATGTCAACGGCCATATTCCTCCCACGGACAACAGGTGTCTCCCCGGGTGCCTGACTTAAACAAACCACCTCACCATCAGAATCCTCCTGGTCAATTTCCTCCCCAGCGCCAGCAACACCCATATCCTCCTCATCCTGGTGTACTTCAACACTGACATCTTCAATCTGACTATCAGGAACTGGACTGCGGGTGCTCCTTCCAGCACTTGCAGGGGGCATGCAAATAGTGGAAGGCGCATGCTCTTCACGTCCAGTGTTGGGAAGGTCAGGCATCGCAAACGACACAATTGGACTCTCCTTGTGGATTTGGGATTTCAAAGAACGCACAGTTCTTTGCGGTGCTTTTGCCAGCTTGAGTCTTTTCAGTTTTCTAGCGAGAGGCTGAGTGCTTCCATCCTCATGTGAAGCTGAACCACTAGCCATGAACATAGGCCAGGGCCTCAGCCGTTCCTTGCCACTCCGTGCGGTAAATGGCATATTGGCAAGTTTACGCTTCTCCTCCGACAATTTTATTTTAGGTTTTGGAGTCCTTTTTTTTCTGATATTTGGTGTTTTGGATTTGACATGCTCTGTACTATGACATTGGGCATCGGCCTTGGCAGACGACGTTGCTGGCATTTCATCGTCTCGGCCATGACTAGTGGCAGCAGCTTCAGCACGAGGTGGAAGTGGATCTTGATCTTTCCCTAATTTTGGAACCTCAACTTTTTTGTTCTCCATATTTTATAGGCAGAACTAAAAGGCACCTCAGGTAAACAATGGAGATGGATGGATTGGATACTAGTATACAATTATGGACGGACTGCCACGGTTAGGTGGTATAAAAAAACCACGGTTAGGTGGTATATATTATAATAATAATACAATTATGGATGGACGGACTGCCTGCCGACTGCCGACACAGAGGTAGCCACAGCCGTGAACTACCGCACTGTACACTGGTTGATAAAGAGATAGTAGTATACTCGTAACAACTAGTATGACACTATGACGACGGTATAAAGAATGAAAAAAAAACCACGGTTAGGTGGTATATATTATAATAATAATACAATTATGGATGGACGGACTGCCTGCCGACTGCCGACACAGAGGTAGCCACAGCCGTGAACTACCGCACTGTACACTGGTTGATAAAGAGATAGTAGTATACTCGTAACAACTAGTATGACACTATGACGACGGTATAAAGAATGAAAAAAAAACCACGGTTAGGTGGTATATATTATA